>NC_044977.1:121674386-122007388 GCF_008728515.1 Papio anubis
TTTTTTTTTTTTTTTTTTTTTTTTTTTTGAGACGGAGTCTCGCGCTGTGTCACCCAGGCTGGAGTGCAGTGGCGCGATCTCGGCTCACTGCAAGCTCCGCCTCCCAGGTTCAGGCCATTCTCCTGCCTCAGCCTCCGAGTAGCTGGGACTACAGGCGCCTGCCACCACGCCCGGCTAGTTTTTTGTATTTTTAGTAGAGACGGGGTTTCACCATGTTAGCCAGGATGGTCTCGATCTCCTGACCTCGTGATCCGCCCGCCTCGGCCTCCCAAAGTGCTGGGATTACAGGCTTGAGCCACCGCGCCCGGCCGAATCCTCTCTTATTTTCTTAAGCAGTGGTTTGTAGTTCTCCTTGAAGAGGTCCTTCACATCCCTTGCAAGTAGTATTTCTAGATATTTTATTCTTTTTGTAGCAATTGTGAACGGGAGTTCACTCACGATTTGGCTCTCTGTTTTTCTATTATTGTTGTATAGGAATGTTTGTAAATTTTGCACATTGATGTTGTATCCTGAGTCTTTGATGAAGTTGCTTTTCACCTTAAGGAGTTTTTGGGCTGAGACGATGGAGTTTTCTAAATATATAATCATGTTATCTGCAAACAGAGACCATTCAACTTCCTCTCTTCCTATTTGTATACTCTTTCTTTCTCTTGCCTGATTGCCCTGGCCAGAACTCCAATACTATGTTGAATAGGAGTGGTGAGAGAGGGCATCCTTGTCTTGTGCCAGTTTTCAAGGGAATGCTTCTGGCTTTTGTCCATTCAGTATGATATTGGCTGTGGGTTTGTCATAAATAGCTCTTATTATTTTGAGATACGTTCCATCAATACCTAGTTTATTGAGAGTTTTTATCATGAAGGGGTGTTGAATTTTATCGAAGGCCTTTTCTGCATCTATTGAGATAATCCTGTGGTTTTTGTCATTGGTTCTGTTTATGTGCTGGATTACGTTTATTGATTTGCATATGTTGATCCAGACTTGCATCCCAGGGATGAAGCCGACTTGATCAGTGGATAAACTTTTTGATATGCTGCTGGATTCGGTTTGCCAGTATTTTATTGAGGATTTTCGCATTGACGTTCATCAAGGATAGTGGCCTGAAATTTTCTTTTTTGTTGTGTCTCTGCCAGGTTTTGGCATGCGGGTGATGCTGGCCTTATAAAAAGAGTTAGGGAGAAGTCCATCTTTTTCCATTGTTTGGAATAATTTCATAAGTATTGGTACCAGCTCCTCTTTGTATCTCTGCTAGAATTCAGCTGTGAATCTGTCTGGTCCTGGGCTTTTTTTGGTTAATAGACTATTAATTACTGCCTCAATTTCAGAACTTGTTATTGGTGGATTCAGGAATTTGACTTCTTCCTGGTTTAGTCTTTGGAGGGTGTATATGTCCAGGAATTTATTCATTTCTTGTAGATTTTCTAGTTTATTTGAGTGGAGGTGTTTATAGTATCTCTGATGGTAGTTTGTATTTCTGTGGGATTAGTGTGATATGCCCTTTATCATTTTTTATTGTGTCTACTTGATTCTCCTCTCTTTTCTTCTTTATTATTCTGGCTAGTGGTCTATCTATTTTGTCAATTAAAAAAAAACAAAAAACAAAAAAACAGCTCCTGGATTCATTGGTTTTTTTTCCAAAGGATTTTTCATGTTTCTATCTCCTTCAGTTCTGCTCTGATCTTAGATTATTTCTTGTCTTCTGCTAGCTTTTGAATTAGTTTGCTCTTGCTTCTCTAGTTCTTTTAATTGTGATGTTAAGGTGTCGATTTTAGATCTTTCCCACTTTCTCCTGTGGGCATTTAGTGTTACAAATTTCCCTCTAAACCCTGCTTTAGCTGTATACCCACTGTTCTTTCTACCTGGGAAACTGTTTTCCTCCCCATCCTTAGCAAGTTTGTATGCATTCCTCAAGTTTGCTTCTTCCATGATATCATCTATGATCTTTCTTTCATCCTCTTCTTTTCTTTAGAGACAGGGTCTCCCTTTGTCTACGTCACACAGGCTGGAGTAGTTTGGTGGTGTGATCAAAGCTCATTGCTAGGCTGAAGCCATTTTTCGGCCTCAGACTCCCAAGTAGCTAGGACTACCGATGTGTACCACCATGACTCACTACTTAAAAAAAAAAAAACATTGTTTGTAGAGATGGGGCCTCACTATGTTGCCCAGGATGGTCTCAAACTCCTTCCTCAAGTGATCCTCCTACCTTGGCCTCCCCAAAGTGCTGGGATTAAAAGTGTGAGCCACCATGCCCAGCCCCACTTTCTTTCTAATCACAATTAATTACTACCTAAATTTTGTCCCACCAAGAAAGGTGGATCCACTTACTAAAGATGAGGGTTTTCTTATGTTTTCTTCTAAAGATGGCCATTATGAGACAACATGGGAACTGCAAGCAGAGCAGTAGAAAGCAGGCTTCTGGGGTGAACTTCTTGGGCTAAAAACACTAAAACATTATGTAGTATCCAGATTATTTACCTAGCTTCCCTAACAAAGCAAGAGTTCTTAAGAGCTTGCACAGGTATATTCTCCTAGTGCAATGTCTTGATTGTGTTCCATATATATTTTTTTAATCCCTCTGGCACTATTCTGAAAATAGTACCATTGAATGAAATAAGCAGGCTGTATTAGTCAGCTTGGGCTGCCATAACAAAATACCATAAACTGGGTGGCTTAAACAATAGAAATTTATATTCACACAATTCTGGAGGCTAGAAGTTCAAGATCAAAATTCCACCTGCTTTGGTTTCTGGTGAGGGCTCTCCTCCATGCTTGCAGACAGCTGTCTTCTCATTGCACCCTCATATAGCCTTCCTTTGGTGTGCATAAGCAGAGGGTTGGGGCAGTGGAGAGAGAGACAGAAAACAAGCTCTGTGCTATCTCTCGTTATTAATATAAGGACACTAATCCTATTGGATTGGGGACCCACTCTTGTGACCTTATTTAACCTCAATTACATCTTTTTTTCTTTCTTTTTTTTTTTTTTTTTGAGATGGAGTCTCGCTCTGTCGCCCAGGCTGGAGTGCAGTGGCCTGATCGCGGCTCACTGCAAGCTCTGCCTCCCGGGTTCACGCCATTCTCCTGCCTCAGCCTCCCGAGTAGCTGGGACTACAAGTGCCTGTCGCCACGCCCAGCTAATTTTTTGCATTTTTAGTAGAGATGGAGTTTCACCGTGTTAGCCAGGATGGTCTCAATCTCCTGACCTCATGATCCACCCGCCTCGGCCTACCAAAGTTCTGGGATTACAGGCGTGAGCCACCGCGCCCGGCCAATTACATCTTAATGGCCCTATTTCCAAATATAGTCCTAATGGGGGTTAGGGCTTCAACATATGAATTTTAGGAGGACACACACATTCAGTCTATAATACAGACATTCAACAAATAATTGTTCAGTAGATAAATGAGTGAATAAATGGATAAATGAAAGAGTAGATGGATCAATATAGGATTATGTGACTCTGAAAGTGGAGGCAAGGAATGAGAGCTGAGGTAGTCCATGGAAAAATCTAGAATCTGGAATTTAGACATGTGTAATCTAGTCTTGCTTCTGTCACTAACTGTGTGATTCTAGGGAAAGTACTCCGATTGATTGGTCTCTGCTTTTTATTTGGTCAATGAGTCAATAATAACTGCCTCATGATACCCCATTTCCATGATGTGATTATTATGCATAGCATGCCTCTATCAAAATAGCTCATGAATATATATGCCTACTATGTACCTACAAAAATTAAAAATAAAAACTTAAGGAAAAACTGCCCCACGTCATTAGCTGTTATATAATCAGAATTGAGTCAAGAAATGTGGAAGTCTCTTCAAAGAAAATTTTTAAAAGAGAAAGATCAAAGATAACATTATAAATAGGGGCCATTTTTCTGAACTTTATTTAAATAATTAAAAAAATTGAATATATTTCCCAAGTAAGGTACTTTGGAAAATCCTTTGTTCATATGTTAGAGAAATAAGATGCTTTTGAAAACATAATTTATAGACCAAAATATATGGTCTGGTAAAAATAAGCTATAGATACCAGAAACATCATTTGTATGATTTTCTCTCAAACCAGTATTTATCCAACCAAGAGAAACTTTAAAAATAATATTAGCGTTTGGCAGCAACTGCCACCTCACAATGCATGTGACTTCTCTCCAACGAAAAGATCTTTAAAGACTTGGAATGTGCTTGTCTAAAGGACTTGAAAATAATTAGTGATAGAAAGCTTTTTCTCAGGTTATGAACTTTAGAGTTACTGATTGATTTAGAATTACTGAGTGGAAAGTAATTTTTTAGAGTTCTGTCAGTTTAAGATGAGGTTTTTGTCATGTTTCCTTCTAAAAGTGGCCACAATGTAATAACATCGTAACTGCATGCGGAGCAGTGAGAAACAGGCTTCTCTTGGAGTGAGACTTCCTGGACTCAAGTCCTTCTCAGGTGTCCTGTGGGCTTGAGTGATTAGGAAAATTTTAATTAATTATCTGCCCCTCAGTTTATTTACATGTCACGTAGGAATAATAATTGTATCTAACCAATTAGAGCTGTTATAAGGGTAAAATGTAACATTGTGTGTTAGGAGCTTAGCACTGAACTGGTAGAAGAACCCAATAAATGTTAACAAGACGACAGCTGCAGCAGTTTGGCTAAAATGCAGACCTAGCATAGGGTTATTAGATAGGGCAAAGGCCAATTATTATATTTTATTGATTGATTTTTATAAGTTATTGCTCTTTTTCCAATTTCTTGTTTCCTAGAAGTTCAGTTATCCCTGGATGGTCTAATTATTTGACTCTGGGTTTGTTTGAAGTGGAAGCACTCACCATTTCCTAATTAACAATGAAAAGGAGGATTCAGGAGAGATCACAAACTTCTTTTTTTACGCCAAAGAACAATTTAGGTGGCTTAGTTTGTAATACTCTGAGATAGGCCATTGAAAAACGTAAAAAGTTTTGCTTCTTTAAAATATTGCCTTGCAGCACATTTTCTTTGCCTATCTTTATTATCATTGGACATTACAAAACTCTGCAAGTATAAGTCCGTTGATGATGCACCTATCATATGCCAGACCCAGGGTTGTGTTAATCTCACCCAGCATTGCTCCAAATTAGTTTAATCAGTTAAAATACTGGCTGTGAACTTAGCTTTTCTTCTTTCAAAGATACATACATTTACACATAGAACATAATGATGTGAGTAAAGAGTGCATATCTCTTATGTTCTGTTAAATAGGTGGAAAGGAATAGTGGAAACAGATTATACTGGAGTCAGAAATTCAGTAACTAATTTTGAAGCAATGCTTGGGCAATACATTATGTTCCAACAATGTAATCCTAAAATGCGATATTACAATGAAGATGTGCTTCCTTGAGTCATTTTAAAAATATATAGTTCTCACACTTTTAAGTTTGTTTTAGATTCTTCAGTGACACCTTACATATTGAAACATGCAATCTATGTTAACTAAGACATGAATATTCATTAAAATGGCAACAACAACAACATTGCACTTTTAAGATACCTAACAACTGTGGTCAGGGTCAGGAGGCTGACAAATAATGTATGCTTGATAATGAAGAAGAATGAAATAATTTGAGATTTTAGAGACATGCAACGGATTTCTTGTGTTTGTTTTATTTTTTATTTTTTGGCTTTATTGAGGTATAATTGGCAAATAATAATTGTATACATTCAAGGTGTACAACATGATGTTTTGATATGCATATACATTGTAAAATGACTACTACAATCAAGCTAATTAAGATACCCATCACCTCATGTAGTTACCTTTGTGTGTGGTGTGTGTGTGTGTGTCTGTGTGTCTGTGTGTGTGTGTAGTGAAAATACTTAAGATCTACTCCCTTATGCAATTTCCAGGTATACAATACATTATTATTAACTATAGACATAATGCTGTATATTAGGTCTCCAGAATTTATTCATCTTACAAGTGCCAGTTTGTACCTTTTAACCAACATTTCCCCATTTCCTCTACCTCCTAGTTCTTGAGAACAACCATTCTACTCTCTGTTTCTATCATTTTTTACTTTAGATTCCACATATAAGTACAATCATGCAGTATTTGTCTTTTTGTGTTTGACTTATTTCATTTAGCATAATATCCTCCAGGTTTGTTCACATTGTCCCAAGTGGCAGAGTTTTCTTCTTTTCAAAAGCTGAATAGTATTCCATTGTGTATGTACCACATTTTAAAATCATTCATCCATCGCACTTAGGTTTTTTTCTATATTTTGGCTACTGTTGATAATGTTGCAATCAATGACTATGTGAGTGCAGATGTCTCTTCGAGATGGTTATTTTATTTACTTTGGAAATATACACAGAAGTGTGATTGCTGGATCACAAGGGAGTTGTATTTTTAATTTTTTGAGGACTCTCTATAGTGTGTTCCCTAATGCCTATTCCAGTTTAAATTCCTACCAACTGTATATGAAGAGCCCCTTTTCTCCACATCTTTGCCAATAACAGTCATTCTAACAGTTGAGAGGTTATATCTCATTGTGGTTTTTTGATTTGCATTTCCATGATGATTAGTGATATTCAGTATTATTTGATATACTTGTTGGCTATTATATGTCTTCTTTGAAAAAACATTTATTCAGGTCCTTTGCTCATATTTAAATTGAGTTATTTTATTATTAATGTTTTTTGCTATTGAGTTGTATGAGTTCCTTATATATTTTTGTATATTGGCCCCTTGCCAGACAGATGGTTTGCAAATATTTTCTCACATTCCATAGGTTTTCTTTGCTTTTGTTGATTGTTTCCTTTACTTTGCAGAAACTTTTTAGTTGGATGTAGTCCCACATGTTTATTTTTGCTTTAATTGCCTTTGCTTTTGGGGTCATATTAAAAAGTATTATTGCGAAGACTAAGTCATGGAGTTTTTCTCCTGTATTTTCCTCTATAAGTTTTATGATTTCATGTTGTAGGTTTAAGTCTTTAGTCCATTTTGAGTTGAGTTTTTTGTATGGTGTGTGATAAGTAAGGATCAAATTTTATATTTTGGAGTTAGATATTTAGTTTTCTCAGCATCATTTATTGAAGAGACTATCCTTTCCCCATTATGTGTTGTTGGCACCTTTCTTGAAGATCTGTTGGCTGTATATGTGTGGCTTTGTTTCTCGGCTTTCTATTCTGTTCCATCGGTCTATGTGTATGTTTTTATGCTAGTTGCACTAGATGTCTTTGAATAACAATATTTCTCCCCTAGGTCCCTTTAGGTCAGCTTGGGCACAAAATGAATTTTGACTGCTTTGCATTTATTTTAGGGAAAAAGTTTAATTTATTTATGAGAAAGCAAGCACACTTGACAAGTTGCATACTCTTAACACTAGATAGCTAAGAAGTGAAGTCTAAATGGTTCTAAAATGAAGAGGAAGACTACCAGCTATCAAAAAGGTTGTCTTTGATGTATAGTTGAGAAAGAGAAATGTAGTATAATAATAAATGTGTATTACTATAAAAGCCCACATTACAAAGTATTTAAGTCTTTGCAATATTGTTTTTAAAATAGTAAATATAGTTTGGATATTCAATTTTATCTTGTGAGGAATTAAAAACAGAGAAAATGCCAAGAGAAGTGAGGACTAGTTAATGGGACCCTGAGTTTGAATGTCCTTAATACCCACGGAAACATTACAGATTCTCTTAGAATATAATGAAATAAAAAAAAGGGCTGGGTGAGGTGGCTCATGCCTGTAATTCCAGCACTTTGGGTGGCTGAGGTGAGAGAATCAATTGAGCCCAGGAGTTTGAGACCAGCCTGGGCAACATAGTGAGACCCCATCTTTAAAAAAAAAAAAAAATTAAAAATTAGCCTGGCATGGTGACACACATGTGTAGTCCCAGCTACTTGGGAGACTGAGGTAGAAAGATTGTTTGAACCCAGGAGGTCAAGGATGCAGTGAGCTGTATTCATCCTAATGCATTCCAGCCTGGGCAACAAAGCAAGACCCTGTCTCAAAAAAAAAAAAACCAAAAACAAAACAAAACAAAAAACCTGCAATCAAGTTTATAAACATTTACCCTCCAGAAGCACCATGGACTATCTCTGGTTTTGACCTGGGCTCAAGAGGGACCTTCTTTCTTATGGAAAGGTCAGCTGTCCCCTTTCCTACATTCACATATGCTCTGTCAATACCATGAGGCTTGCTTGCCTTATTCTTTCTTCTACGAAAGGTATCAATGAAGTCCAGCATGTCTATTCCTCTTATTGCTGTTTGGGCAACCTCTAATACTTCCAAAGAGTAGTTGGTGATGTGAGAAAGTCTGATGTCCAAATTTAAGAAAAATTCCTCAAGTATGGGGTATCTTCTGTTTTGCCCTGTCTGCCTTGGTGATCAACCAGAATTTGAATGTGAATTAATCGTTTTTCCAAGGAATGTTAGGTGATTCTTCTTCTGGTTAGGAAACCTCATATAAATTGTTTAGCACAAAATAAACCCTCATGAGTTTCTTTATTATTAACCCCCATACTTGCATGATTATTGCTTCCCTCTTTAGCCACTAAGTCAATAGTAAAACTCACAAAAAATATTCAGGAAAGAGCCTCTTTTAATAGTTTTGACAGTTGTCTAGGATTTGGCACTTCCAGGGACAGAGATTCTTTATAATGCTTAATATTCCAGAATACTTAATTGAGACCACTGCATCAGAATATTCTATTCTCTATGCATTTTCCTTGAAGATAAATTAAGAAGCAGTGAGAAGTAATAGGAAGTAACCAATTCAAATCTATCTCAGAAGGATAGGAGTTGGTTCCGCTTCTTTGCTCCCTAGTTCGTTCATCAAATGAAGGTAGCAACATGAAAAGCATTTGTTCCAATAATGATGAGTAGGTAGTATAAAAAAATGGGGAGTAGGAGGGGAACTGTAACTGTACACTATTCCATTTGAATGATAAATAAAAATTTTTATTAACATAGTATCTTAACATCTCAAAGTTTATTTACATTGATAGAATCATACAATCATTTTGATAAAATGCTTCTCTTTATACATAATTCTGTCCAAGGTAGTGATTTTTAAAATGAATTATTTCAGCTATAGGCAAATTCAGTAAATAAATACTATGCTCACTTTTGCCCTAGAACCTCTTTTGGTCTGTCATGATGTAACCGAAACTGAAGATTGATAAAATATTGTGTGCTTTTTAAGATTATTTTATGCATGTTAATTAGTAGAATTATCAAGCTAAAAAATCACAAAGGGCAAGAATTGGTCGACTATCATTAGGACAAAGAATAATATAAAAAGACGTGTGCAAATAGATACCAAAAGCTCCGTCTTTAAAGTTGATATTCGATAAAAGATGTTCATAAAGCACAAGAAATTTGACAGTACCTTTGTTTAAAAAAGATACTTGCTTGCACTGATGGACGGTAAAGCAAACATTACACAGAAACAGCTTATCTCACTGAGGTGCTCCACAGCATAGTGTGAGCTGGATCCACATGACCTAAGGAGATCTCGGAGATATCTTCTCAGAGGGAAATGCATGCCCAGGAACCAGACAAACAGCTTCAGGAACAATTGAAAATTAATTGTATTATTGTTGTTCATGCCACCCACTGCCAATAGACTACTTGCAGATCCAGCCCCATCACACTGGTGAACATTTATTCCAGCAGCTTTCAGACCAGATTTTATTCCACCAGTAGAGTGCTGCTGAAGATACAGAAAATAATTTGTTTGTACTTCTCAATCTAATCCTAGGAAGTCAGCCATAGAATGTCACCTGATACAGAAACAATGTGTCCAGAACCCACACTGCACAATCTTTTTTAAAAAATTAATTAATTAATTAATTAATTAATTATTATTATTATACTTTAAGTAGGGTACATGTGCATAACGTGCAGGTTTGTTACATATGTATACTTGTGCCATGTTGGTGTGCTGCACCCATCAACTCGTCAGCACCCATCAACTCGTCATTTACATCAGGTATAACTCCCAATGCAGTCCCTCCCCCCTCCCCTCTCCCCATGATAGGCCCCGGTGTGTCATGTTCCCCTTCCCGAGTCCAAGTGATCTCATTGTTCAGTTCCCACCTATGAGTGAGAACATGCGGTGTTTGGTTTTCTGTTCTTGTGATAGTTTGCTAAGAATGATGGTTTCCAGCTGCATCCATGTCCCTACAAAGGACACAAACTCATCCTTTTTTATGGCTGCATAGTATTCCATGGTGTATATGTGCCACATTTTCTTAATCCAGTCTGTCACTGATGGACATTTGGGTTGATTCCAAGTCTTTGCTATTGTGAATAGTGCCGCAATAAACATACGTGTGCATGTGTCTTTATAGCAGCATGATTTATAATCCTTTGGGTATGTACCCAGTAATGGGATGGCTGGGTCATATGGTACATCTAGTTCTAGATCCTTGAGGAATCACCATACTGTTTTCCATAATGGTTGAACTAGTTTACAATCCCACCAACAGTGTAAAAGTGTTCCTATTTCTCCACATCCTCTCCAGCACCTGTTGTTTCCTGACTTTTTAATGATTGCCATTGTAACTGGTGTGAGATGGTATCTCATTGTGGTTTTGATTTGCATTTCTCTGATGGCCAGTGATGATGAGCATTTTTTCATGTGTCTGTTGGCTGTATGAATGTCTTCTTTTGAGAAATGTCTGTTCATATCCTTTGCTCACTTTTTGATGGGGTTGTTTGTTTTTTTCTTGTAAATTTGTTTGAGTTCTTTGTAGGTTCTGGATATTAGCGCTTTGTCAGATGAGTAGATTGCATAAATGTTCTCCCATTCTGTAGGTTGCCTGTTCACTCTGATGGTAGTTTCTTTTGCTGCTGCACAATCTTGTATACCATCCCCTATGACACACACAGGCAAATACACATGCCTTCTTGCTTTTAATATTCACCATTTTGGAATCTACCAGTACTGTACTTGATACTTGATGCTTTCTTTAGGCAAGCATATAAATCTGGGTGTCTTATAGTCACACCTTGGCAGTAACTACAAAAAATTTTGTTTAAGGCCCATCAGCTTCTGCCCATCCCCACAAAAACATTAAAAAACAAATCACCTATCTTCCAGAAACTTCACAGGGGAATTCCATGTCTAATATTCTGCAAAACTTAAATTCACTCTCCCTGTATATCTCTGCAATTCACTTTCTTAGTCTTTCAGTATCTCGCACATCCAGCAGGTGCTGCTTTCAGACTCTCTTCTCTCAGAATTCTCACTATCCTCATAATTCAGCACTCTGCCTTTCTAGTTTTTCAGTCATACAGAGACATTTATTCAACATAGTCTTTTTCTATTCTCTGGGTTACCTAGCATCTGGATTTGGCTAATAAAAGAAGACCTAAGAGTTGATTCAGGAGGACTCCTTCCTCCTGGGGGCACAGTGGGCAGCAGATAATGATTACAGTTTCAACCTCTGCTCTGAAACCTCTTTTATTCTTGCCATGCCTACACTTAGGGTTTTCGTTTCACAGAAGATGTGTGTGCATATACTTTCTATGACTATTGGCCAGTCAGTTCATGTCACAGACCCATGGGAGGTGAATGCTTTGTGCCTCCTACCAACTGGCTGACAGTGTTGTTTTCCTCTGACACTGCAGCTGACCTCACAGGCTTCCCAGGCGTGCATGGCATGGCAATGAAACCTCACTGGTTGGCAGCCACAGGTGTGCATGATTTGCTTTTTCTTTTTTCGTTGTTTAGATTCTTGTGGTAGGAATTCAGCAGGTGTGTGATGCCAGCATAGAATCTCCACCCTGGCACAGAGGCCAGCTGCCCTCAAAAAGAGGTATTTCTTGTTAGTCTCGCAACACTACTGGCCTGAATCCCTGTTTTCCTGGAAGCCTCACCCAAGGGAAAGACTCTGACTAACCAATGAATTGTATAAACTCATCACAGATGAGCATGAACCATTTTTTCAGATGAATATGAGTCTCCTTATGTGAACGTACGATACAGGTAGGAGCAGGTTACCTGGCTTTGAACTCAAGTTTTTTTTCCCCTAGTTTGAGGTGGTATTATTGCAATTACAGGGATGTAGGAAATCCTGGACCTGGTTTCCAAAGGGATATAAGCCATCCTAGAGTGCTGTTGTTGACATATAAATTTCTGCTCATGTGATTGAGACTAAACAGTAGGAGCACAGATGGAGAGTGATCTTGTGTGGAGTTCTTCCATCTTCCTGGAATCTCCCCAGGAAGTCATTAATCCTGGGACCCAACCAGTTCAGTGTAGGGCATGGTAAACCAGAAGGTCATTCCAGACCTCATCTAGCCTTAGTGAAGGGTGGGGAGAGATTAGCTACAGTAACACTGTTTGAGAGAACCAGATAGAAAGAGAAGGAACGCAATTGCTGTCAGTCTAAGTCAGCAGTGTACGGCTGAAGCCAGTTAACCTTTTCTAGTCCTCTCTCTCCCTTACCTTACTAAGGCTTCCCTTGGCTGGCTCATGATATCTAAAAAAATAGATACTTGATAGATAAATATCTAAAGAAATAGAAACACAAACCTTAGATTACTCAATCTTTCTTTGTCACAGAAAATATCTAAAGATATAGAAACACACACCTTAGATTACTCAGTCATTCTTTGTCGCAGACCCTTTCCCAATTTTTCTCTTCAGAGTGTCACTTGGAGTTCATTTGATGTTGCTTTTACTTGCTTGCATAGGTGGAGGCTTGGGGGCAGGGAGGCTACATAGTGATTTTCCCTCTGGACTCCCATACCTCTCTGAATATAAGCAGTGGTGAGGAATGAGTCAGGGATATTGCCCCAGAACACACCCATATAGTATGGATATTAAATAGAAATACAGAAGCTTGATGCCATTTTGCCTTCATCTCCAAAAGTAAATCTAATTGCTAATTTCCTTAGGTAATACAAATGTACCACAATGCCATGGTGACACATGTCAGAGGAGCAATTGTTCCAAAGGGCAGCAGATGGGATCTATAAATCATACCTGGGGAAAGGAAATGTCACATGTGAGTATTAGATAGTCAGTAGACTAGTCTCTGGACCTGCGTCTTAACTTTTACAATGCAGATATGTATTTTAACATGCATTTGATATACAGTCACTAGCTGAAGAGAAGCGACTATACTACTCCAGGGAAGTAAAGATTAAACATCATGCGAAATGTTAAAAATCTGTTTTACATTTGTTATCCTTTTGCAATGTTATTTCATATCCGTCTTTAGCTATCGCTGGTATGTTAATTAGAGCATTCCTTAAGACTACAGTTCTTCTGTAGTAACAAATAAATAAGATAAATCCCTTACATTGAGCCCCAGGATTGAGAAGGGTCAGTGGTGTGTCTAGCACTTGCCTAGAGCTTACTTTGTATCCAAGTCATTATCTCCTGTAAGAGACGAAGAGAGATAAAAATAGATTTGTTGCACAATGGATGATACTCAAGAAGAAAAAGAATTATCATTATGTTTAATAAGAGAACTGACAAGCAATCATAATTCTTTCCATTAAGTAAATATGTTAGAAAAAATTTATTATGAAATGACACATTATGCGAGCCAGGAATCAAAGATGACATCCTTGCATTAAATACGGTAGATGCCATTAAGGAAAACAGTCAATATGTCACTAAGCCATGGCCTGTAAAAATTAAATTGATTTGGTAAATGTAAGTAAGATAGATCTGTTTGCTTTCATCATCAATTTTGAGTGGGTGAACAGGTGATGTCACCAACCTGGGAGCGATAAAGATGCAGGACCATCTGGAAAGGCAGGTGATGAATGGGCAACTGCTTTTGGATAGTGACAGTGCTGTGGTACTTTGTCACTTGGGATGCAGTACTTAATAACTTTTCAATACCATCATAATAAATTTCACTGCCTTATTAATATAGAAATGGTGAGTTATTACCATGATGGCGAGTGTAAATAACTGGAGATGCAGCTGTCAAAAGCTGATTGTTTGGGCATGTTTCTTTAAGCACACAGCTGACTCGTGATAATCAACCTATGTCTATACCAGTAGAGTTTATTGCACTTGTCAAAGGAAAAAGTAGTATTATTCAAAATTATATGAAGCTGTAATAAACAAGTTTAATATATTATCAGACTTTTCCTGTAAGTTTCCAAACATGAAGCAATAAATCATTTTTAATAATGTCTTTTCATGTAAAATAATGTCCTTATGCAGTAATAATGTCCTTTTTTAACTATTAACAAAACAGTCAACTTCTTTGTATGTGTTTTAAAGGGTATTTTTATTTGTACTTTTCAATCACTGGAACTCTGTGGAATGAAACCCTTTTGCAAATAAAGAGCTAAGGCAGGAACCTTAGAACATTTCATTAACAAGCTCAAAAGTTGCTGAGTACAGGCCATGTCACACGTTCCCATTTTAATTGAACAGATGTACTTAAGAGTAAACCACAGCAAACGCAATACAGACAAAATTATAAACATGTGTCACTAAGAAGCAGGCAGGAAAGAGCCTCTGATGAGCATCTGTGTGTATTTTATGAAGCCAAAGACTACCACTTCATAAGTTTGTCACTGATGTCTCCAGTTTAATGAGGAGAAACAAAATATGTAGATAGGTGTAAGTTGAAGATGAATTACTAGATCAATCACTTAGCACCATTCAGAGTGTCTGCCATTGTGTGGTGGGAAAATAATAAGATCTGGGATGCTGTTCTTATTTATATACTGAGTGTTCAATCTGGTGGTGGAATATGGAAAACTTCCTCTTTCATGTCACTGTGGTCTTTATATGGTTTTTTGGTCAGGCTGACTTTTAATTCTGACATTGTCTTTCAGGCTGCAGTCTACCAGCCTCTTAAATGAAATGCCTCTCCACCATTTCTATTACTGCTGAAAAGAGAGCCAGCAGTCTATTAACAGGCAATAAAGTTCAGGAAGCCCAGGACTCATTTCTTGGGTCAGAGGTGAAAATTGCATACTAAATGAAACAAAGGTGTGCCTTGATCGCTCAAGAAGCAGCACCAGAAAGAGCACACGTGTTGTTAGCCAGAAGTCTCCCACTTAAAGGGAAAGGAATAATTGTAATAATGTTGGCCGATGGAGTTAAGTACTCAGTTGAGAGAAATTATATCAATCTGACAAATATAGCCTTCACAGGAGATAAAGTCTCTAATGACCTTAAATGCATATATTTATCATTTAATTCAACAAGCCTATTCCCTTGGGCTTTGGACCAACTGCATTTCCTCTAAAGTTTAGAAATTTTTTAGTAGCCCAGAGAATAATGGCCATTTGTCAGAGGGTTTCAAAGCTAAACACAGTTGGAAGCAAAGGACAGAAGGGAAAAAAATGGCTAATAGAGTCTTTCCACCTCAGAGAATATTAATAGGAAGTTTTGTTGATGCATGAGCTGCGGTATTTCGTGGCTGAACAGTAGGTGGCACACAGGGTAGTGAAGAAATGGGGAAATTTTAATCTAAGTGATTTTCATCTGATTTCATTAACTTCCGAATATGTCATCAGTGTACACAGCACATTAATTTGCAAAAAAATAGGAACACTAAATAGTCATGAAATGTGCTAGTTAAATGTGGAAAAATCAAAAGGATCCCACAGAAATGGAAGCAGAAGTTCTAATGTTTCATCAGGTAAAGTGTGTGTGAAACAGGAAAGCCCCAAGAATAAAGGGACCCTTGTGTATGGTGGGCTTTTCCTCACTGTTATTCTTGGTCTCAACTTGATGAAGTGTATTCGTGATATACACGAAGCACTGTGACTCTTGTGTCTCTCTTTGTGAGACTGTCCATGCCTTTGTTCCTGCTGTCAGTCAGTTGTTCTTTCTCTTGAGCAGCCACATTGGTAACCGCAGTATCTACTTGCAAATAGATTTCTGTAAAACCATATTATCCTTCAGGCCTTTACTCCTAGCCCCCACCCCTCTTTCCTCAACAATCTGGTCATTCATGTGGCATAGCTCCCTCACTTGCTTCTTTGCCATATGTCTAGTGGTTTGTGTTTCAGGGAGGTTGTGTGATACACTGGAATGAACACTGGGCTGGGTGCCAGGAACCTTGAATTCTTGCACAAGTCATACTTGGGACCTTGTAAAAGTCATTTGACTTTGCCCTCTGGAGTCTCACTAAGGTCTCTTGTAGCTGGAATTCTCTGAGTCTTCGAATTCTGTCTCTTACACCTGCTATTCAGTTCTTTTCATCCTTAAGGGCATGCTCTATATTGTCATGGCTTTGGAGGTTTTAATTTACTGTTGTTGAGAAAAGCCCAACAACAACAATAAACAAAATCTCCAAAATCATTACTTTTAATGGCAAAACTGTAATGACTTTTACACCAACCTAATATATTGGGGCATGTTTTGGTCTTTGTACCCTGCAAAGAATACAAGTTAACTTTAAATTGTGTATAAAATAGATACTCATTTTGTTCTCCTGTGTGAAACTAGTGTCTAGTTGTGTTTTGTAAATCTGAAATCAAAGCACCTTTGATAGGTGCATCTCTCTGCATTTTATATGTTAGCAGAGAAGATGGCTTAAGACCAAAGCTTTGTTTCGAGAAGAGAGTAAATTGTTTAGAGAGAGAATTCTATTCCTAGCCATTTTTGAAAAGATATAGGTATGAACTGCATTCTTTCCCAGGGTATGACTTTAATTCAGCCTCAGTATTGCATTTGGTCCTCTCAAATGTAACATGGCTATAGTGGACTTTTGTCAACAACAGCAAAAGAGGCAGTATAACACAGGGACCAAGAGTAGGGGTTCTAGAGATTCATGGACTGTGTTCAAATTCTCTACCACTGACTAGCTTTGTGACCGTAAGCCAGTGCTTAACCTCTTCTTGCCTCAATTTCCTCATCTTTTAAATGGTATTAACAATAGGATCTACCTCATAGAGTTTTTGTGAATACTAAATATGAATACTTCATTGTAGAGTATTGTGAAGAACTTAGAGCAGGGCTTGGTAAGCTGTGGTGAGCACCTCAAAGCAAACTGATTTTAATAATCATCATCACCATCATCCTTCCAAAGGTGAGGGTGCTCTTTTTATCCTTGTGAAGGAAGGATTGTGGAATTCGTTCTTTTGGGTTGGTGCTCTTGGGGTTAGCAGAGCCACCACACCTAGAATTAAATATTGTCCCATTTCCGAATACCACTGGGAAGTGGCCTTCACTAGACCTAACATATTTGAAACATTGATTAATGTTTAAATGGTTCTTTTACTGAAGACTTAGTAAGTGTCCCTACACAGTGTACAGGAGGAGGACTAGGGGTTTTGGCTTTGTGTCTAATTAATTTATGTTCTTGTAGTGTGGTAGTGGGATTGAGAGAGGTAAGAGCTGTACATTGAAACCTTCATAAAGCGTTCTCCTTCATCCCTAACTCCATGAAAGAAACTCTCTTCCAGGAGCTCCCTTTTAAGGGTTACTTCTTCTTTTACTTTTTTACTACCCCTTAATTTGGCCCCCAACACTCCTGTGTCTTTTAAACTCTGCCTCCTCAGGCTTCAGCCAGAGTGTAATCCAGCTGGTTTTCTCTAGCATGAAGAAGTGTGACCTGGTTTAGAGAACTAGGAGAAGATAGATCCACATGCTTTTATTCTAGTTCATTCTCTTCAGTATGGACTAACATGGTATCTTTCAGAATAACCTAATAACAAATATGCCTCATGACAGTAAGTATCTTCCCAAGGCATCAGTGTTTAATCTTAAATGAAGGAGGCATACTTTGCCCATTAACAAGATGTTGACCTTATTCCATATGAAATAACAACCCTGGCCATCTTGTGAATTTGCTTTTTTTCCCTGGGCTCTTCTCCATCAATGGTCTGGTAAGTGAGAATGGCTGTGAGTCACTGAGAATAATATCATAACTAAATATATTGTGATAAAGTGTATGGAAGTGTTTCAGATAAGTGGTAATACATCTAATCTTTTTGTACAGTCATTTGTTTATTCTTAAATTTTTCTTTAATTATGGTACCTGGTTGTCCAGTGAGTCCTGGGACTTTCTGGGCAGAAATTTGGGGATTCATAGATTCAGGCTCTACAGAAGATCGATTACAGCTTTTCACATCTAAAACTACGCTGTTCATCATTGCCTTTGAACGATAAGAAATGTCAAAAATTGTGGGAGCTTTTTTCTTACAGAGAAATTCTAAAATATATATGCTACTGGAAATGGAGGGCAAGCTGTCCAACTCACAGGATATTAGAAGGGATATACTTGAATTATATCCCTTCTAAGGATTTATGTCTGAAAGTAACAGTGGCCCAAAGTTGAGTTTGCCTGAGTGTGGGTAGACGCTTCCTCAAGGAAGAACTTGAAGGGCCAGACCAGTTATAGGAGGCTCTGGCTTCCCTGGGGTGTAGTTTTCTCCTTTCAATTCTCCTAACCATTAAGACTGAATGTTAATGTCTGCTAGCATCTGCAGTATGAACTAAATTGTCACAAAACTACCATGTGCTATGACTTTTTACTCACACAAACTCTGCTATATCCTAAGGTCTCTCTTCATGCAGGGGTTTCCATTGAGAACAGTGTAGATTTAGTAATACATTTAATTGGAATGTTTAATAAGAAGTTAGAGCCTTTTTTTAAACTTGGAAAAGGCATCAATCTTGAGAACACCAGATGTGAATATAATTTTAACAAGAGAATTTTCACTGTCCTTGTATCTTCCAAAGCATGGAGATTCTCCTTTGAAGATATTCGTTGTATGGAATATTGTCAGCAATATAAAGGTTGAAGAATAGTTGAGTTTGAGTATAGATAAGCCAGGTTAAAAATACAGAAAGCACTTGATGAAATCATGAGTTGTTATGATTCAAATTATGGAGCTCCAATATGGACCCCTGAACACTGATTTTTCAGGCACATTACCAAAGGCACTATAGTGAGGTGGTGTATAATGTCACTTGGTGGACTTCACTCAAAAGTGTTCATTTGAAGTTTGATTCCTTACTTACCTACCATAACTGATTGATAGAAACATAGATCTCCAATTGACTTTAGTTTCTGCTCCAAAGATCTGTTATGAATCTCACTGAGAATCTAAGATACAATTGTAAAATGTAATTGAAGAGTTTTGGTTTCTATGTATAGTCCAACTAAGCACCTCAGAGCACCTCTAAGTTGTGTTGAGAAAAGAAAAATAAATTATTTCACCTTCAGTTTCCATGAAATAGGATGAAAGGTACTATAATCAAGTAAGGTGACACTTAAAATATTAAAACTTTTATAAAGAAAGGCAAAATTATGAAGTGAGATTTGCTATAGACATAGGTGAACATGACTGTTTTTAAACCAAATTCTGGTAGAATAGATTTAGTACTGGTATGAGGCTGGAGGATTAGTTAGTTTCAGTTGAGAAAAAGAGATGAAAAAGAAGTACTAATTGCCACAGTAGGATGTTAGAATTCATTACCCACATTGGTAAGGGTTAAACATTTAGCATAAATGAGATAGTATTTCTACCATCAGCTGTTCCTCACCAAGATTCTGTTGCTGTGGATTTGTCTGTTACCCTTTTGAAAGCCACTTAAAAAAAGTTATTTTTAACTTTATTTTTAACATAGTTATTTTTAACTTTGTTATAAGTCGTATAAGTTTATTCAATTCTCCTGGAAAACTTTTATCTATATTTACTCTCTCATGCATTAAATAGTACCTGTTAATTTTCGTGTAGGCCCTAAATTCTTCCTCCCTAGGAGGCCCTTAAGCTTAGCAGTTTAGAAAGGAGACAGACTGCCTTTGGGACAGTTATCTCTTTGTCTGCTTGTCCTAGGGCTCAAAACCCTTCTACCATCTTGGTCTTCTGTTCTGTAAAAGAAAAAGGTGATTTTCTGTGGCTCTAAAGAAGGCATACAGTTCTTGATGTAATAAGCTGGCTCTCAATACAGTATTTGAAACAGGACCACTCACAGGTAGATTACAAAAATGTCACAAGAAAATTATGTAGTAATGAAAACTGGTCTATCTAAGTTTTAAAAAAAATCAGTGCCCTAGTATTTTCAGGAAGAATGGAAACCTCTATTTAATATAAGTCCTTTGGTCATTGAGATGTGTCAGAAACCCTGCCCTTTATTCTGAAGTGCCATTGTGTTAGCACTGAAATGTAAAAATAATAAACAGCTGACATTTTAGGCACAGACTAAACATCAAGCAAATGACATTACATCAAAGCTCTTGAGAGAGTTACAAGATGACAATATGCCAAAAGAAGAAAAGTGGGAAATAGTCACAAAGTCTTTTGTTTGCAGTAGTGGATTTGCCAGTGCCAGTGTGTTTACCCCATGTTATAATTAGGGAGGTTTTGTTTGCATGCAAAATTGTTTTCCAATTTGGATTTACATAAGGTGCTAATGAAGTGCAGAAAATAACACGCGGTTCCAAAATTCATTCTTATTTTTGTTCATTATTAGCTAATACATTAACTTCAAAGTGTGTGTGGTGTGTTTACTGTGTGTTTTTACAAAATGCCCAGAAAATATAGCAGTGAAAAATGATAGACTTCTTTTCCTCACCTCTTCCTTTTCACTTCCTGTCTTCCCTCTTTCTGTCTTTATTTTCTCTAGTTCTCATTTGTTTATCTTTTCTTTTCCTTAGGCAATGTCAGTATAGTTCCCTTTACCTAATGGTTTTGGCTAAATTAATTATCTATCTAATATATGTGTCACCTTCCTTCAGAGCAAATATTCATAGGATTTGACCATCTGAGGCACAGTTAGTCATTTTTGAGGATGCAGGTGGGAAGCACACCTGTAGTTAGTCCCGTGCAGGGCATTTGTCTATACCTGAAATTATTTGCAGGTGTTAAGCATGTGCTTATGAAGAAGGGAACTAGGTATCTGAGGTCCAGAAAAAAATTGCCTCTTAAATTTAGTATTATTTTGTCTTCCCTACGTCTTGGTTTCTTGGAAAACAAGTGCATGTAGTTTTAACTTAATGTCCTGAATGACTGACTGCAAACAAGAGGTAGAAACGCAGCTTTGGCTCTTTTATGTGGTTCATGTAAGTATTCTCTCTAGCTCTGAGGATCTATTTATATTTGACCTTTTTAGGAAAAATGCTGTAAAGTTTTCTAGTTTTGAGGATAAAATTGCTTATAAAATCTGTGATGTGTAGCATTTTAATGAATGTTAGCCACATTTTAAGGCTGTTGTTATGTAGCTTTCAGTGTTCCCAGGATTCCTAATAAAGAGCAAAATTATCTAAACTATTTAATGATTACTAGTGGGTATTGGTAAGCTTTTTCATGAGCTTTTATGAAAGCCTCTTAACCATATGTCATGTACCATGGCATAAAAAATAGAAACAGAAATGTGGCAACAAGGATCTCAATGCTCTGTTGACATCAAATTTGGCAGATTTTGAAAATTCTGTGATCATTTTTCTCTTTATGTGACACTACTCTTGTTCATTCTTCAAAAACATTTGCCTTAGCGTGGGGAATTATAGATAATTTGATGCAACAGGTTTAAGTTACCATTTTCATAGTGAAAAGAATAGCTTAGCATGATCCCGATTTTCCTTGGTTTCCTCCCATTCTCAAAAGAAGCAGAGGTATTCACATTTCTTTGTCTAACAGTTTTATAATGTCTTAAGAGATTAACAGTGAGCATGAATGAGGGCCTATGGATTAGACAACAAAAAGCCTGGGACGTCCACTACCTTGCTTGCAGATTTTACATTTTCCAGCATTGCTGAGCGAGTATAGAAACTAAGAAAAGATAATAAGTACCAGAGTCTCAAAAGTGTTTAGTGATTCAAAAAATTCAGATGACATGTCAGAACTGACAGACTGATGGAGCCGTCCGTGGCAGGGCCCACTTTTTTGTCTTATGTTCAGCTCTCATACTGAGTGAATGCAGATGTTATCACGGTACCCCAGACAGACAGTCAGTGAAATGTGACAAGCTGTCAGCAAAGTTACACTACGTTGATTTTGTTAAAACATCCACAAGCTTTATAGTTTCTTTTTATATAAAAAACTCTTACCTCATTTAGTCAAGAAAATGGAAGCTGTTGGGGAGATCACTTGTGCTTTTATTATCCTTAGAATACCTTGGGTTTTTTCTCTGGGGAAATTACACTTAGAAAATTAAGTAGTAATGTACCCCAAGTCTTGAATCTCAAAGTATCTCACAGTAATTGTTTTTCTTTTGATTTGTCCTACAATTTTTGCTCAATTTACACTGCACCTCAACACTTGGCAGAGAATGTTTCAAGAACAGAAGGAGTGAATTTTCTTCATTTAAATTAGGAGTCAAGATGAGAGGTTAAAAGTCTGAAGGGCCACTTTAAACAAAAAAGCTTTCTTAAAAGAAGCTTAGGCACGGAAAATGAAACTGTGAATTTAGAGTAATTAAAACCTAAGACCTTTGCTTTTACTCTTTATTTTTAGGCACTGAAAATTAACATTGGCCGGAGAAAAATCTCCATCAAAAACAAACATTCAATCCGTTTGTGAAAATCAATTCTGTTTTCCATATGTGGTTTAGACATTTAGATTTTTCTTATAAAATTGGAAAACAAACAAAAAAAGATGAAATTCTAGAGAATCTTCACTGCTATATGGTATTTATATCTAAAAGTTAGGTTTGCTTATTAAGTGATCATTTTTTCACATCAATTTCAAATTCAATTTAACTCAGGAATTTATAAGTCAGAACAAGTAAAACAATAGTTAATTGAGCAAACATTTAAAAAGAACATACATTTGGAAACTGCCGTCTTAACGGTGTTGCTTTTAGTGATAATCATGCTATCTTTTAAACCAAAGAAGACATCAGTGATGACATTTGACTTTAACATGGCAGTTTATTTTTAGCCTCTGGGTGCAATAATTGTTTGTTTTTTACACCATGTCAAAGTGCTTCTGTTGTCTATAATCTATTTAATTTTGAATTACAAGTTGTTTGGTAGAAGATTACTTTGCAGTCCTAGTTTCCACAAATTAACCTCTGTTTACACATTCACTTTTCAAAACCAAAGGTGAAAGGAAAACATGAGCCACACTTGTTTTGTTCAATTTATATTGTCACCAAGGACATTAACATACAATGAGAAACTGTTCTGTGATTTTGAAAAATGAAAAGTCAAGACATTTTGAAGATAGCATCTAGCCCAGTGTTTTTGTAAAACACAGAACTAAACAATCAAACGAAATTATGCATATGGAGGAAATGATTTAGAATATGTTTCGCTGCTAATCGCACTCATGCTGAAGTTTTAAATTTCATCTGTCTGCTCAGATCTATTGTGAGCCATTAAGTGGCTTCCTTTTTTCCCGACAAATTGAATGCTGCAACTGCAAGGAGCTCTTTTGTTCTTTTAATTCAGTCAGCATGGAAATGATTTTCTCATTTCAGGCCCTTTTCTGTCCTCTCTTCATTGTGTCAATAAAATAGAGTTGTGCAGAGCTGCTCTAATCAGCTTAGAGTGCTAATTCATTGCGCCGGGATGCTATCTGTGTTTGGCTACAGGTGGGCACTCTAAGGGGTCAGTCTCCAGGGGAGTGTAATTGTGTGTCTCCTGGGGCTTGTTTGCAGAATGACCTAAAGCTGAAGCCCCAGCTCAGGAAGGGGGGGAAAAACTGAACAAACATATGCCCATGCAAACATATACAGCTGTATTTTCATGGCATCCATTTACTTGGTTCGGCATCCTGAGGTTCTAGCAACATTCCTTGCATTTTACCTGTCCTCAGCGTTCTGTGATTAGCAATAAAACATGAATTCTTTTCAACTTTGCACACATTTTCTAAAGGTACAAGCTTTTTGGTATTTCCAAGATACAAGTTAGTTAAAGGTTAGGCTAGGATTTAACCTATGGGTAATACGACCAAACTAAACTTAAAAAGATAAATAGAAACTGCCAATTTTGAAAAATATATTATTTTGTGTCCTATGAAAGTAGCTTAATACATAAATATGGAAATATTATGAACTGGTAAATTAAGCTTTATAGGGACTGAGGAACTTCTGGCAACTTTGGAAGGGATATAATGATTAGTTGTTTGGGATAAAGAGAAAAACTGGTAGGCATTAGGTTTTTGAGATTTAACATGTTCTTGGGTAGCCTAGGGGAATGCCAGATCTTTCTGGGATTATTGTTAGTGTGAGCGTCAAAAATATGCTGTGAATATGAACTTGTTTACTGGGTTTGAGATTTTTGGTGTTAGGATTAAAAATGCTGTAATATTTTGTTTTTATTGTTTTCTAACAATATTTTGATTTTTTACTTTGCTTTACATTGAGATTAATTCCACTCTCAATGGAAAATCTTCAGGACTTTATAACTCACGTTGTTATGTAATAACTATAAGCAGGTTTATGAAGTAGAAAGAAAAGAAGCAATAAAAGATTTCAGCTATGCGAATCGACTGGTTAGCTATGGAGGGACTGAACAAATATTCTTTGATTTAAGAAACTTGAGACTTGCCTATATATTAGAAAAAAAGTGTATTCTGCTTATTAACAAAAGAATTGGGGGGAAATGTCATATTATTTAAATGATTTGAGAAGAAATTTGTAGTCATGTTATGATAAATTCAACTAGCTTCACAACATGTCAGTTTACAGAGTTTGTATTGTTATATATGAAGCTTTGTATAAGGACAGTAATTGGCTTGTGGAAATGCAAGTTCTTAAAAGATACCTACAAAAAAATAAGGTTATCTTCATGGTTAGAATATATTATTTAATTTTAATTTTAAAATTATTTCCCTCTCTAATGTTTCAGCTACATGCCAGAGCTGGTTTGGTTGATCTTATAACTCTACTGCCTTTTGGAAAAGATTCTGAATTTTACTTAGCTATTTACATTACTTATTGAGGGTTGACTTGGAGTAGCATCAGGAGATATAGGCAAAAATATGGCAACTTGTATAAAACTGATCTTTTTTTTATTGTCCTCCATTTGGAAATGTTTTTATGTGAGGCTCCAAGATAGAATTTAAATTCCTCGGTCTTAATTAGAGTGAATTCTCCATTTTAATTGTTATTAATAATTAATTTTTTTTGGTATAAGTGATTTTATTTCTAAGCAAAAGTAGTTTCAATGTTATTTTCCAAAATTGATGAAGTAGTTGATTCACTTAATTTTGTGTTTTAAAGTGCTTTCTTCTTACTTCCCGACTCATTATCCTATGATTTTCTTTCTTTCCAGGTAACTGAGTTGGAGGCAATTTTAGCATTAGCTATCTCTTATAAACAGCCAAGTCCTTTGGCCATGCTTAGGCTTATGTAGCATGAATTATTCAACGAGAAGGAAAAAAGCAGTGTTTTAGCAACTTGTTTTGGTAATTTTTATTTTTAGGAAAATAAATTGTAGCCTCGTGGGATAAATCAACAATGTGACTTCCCTTTTGGGAAGAGGCTCTAAGTCACATTAGCATAGTTTTGGTCCAGACAGCAAAGCTCTAACCCTCATTCAGCTCAGATGGGCCACCAAAGACAGCAGAGAGAGATAAGATTGTGTACTTGAGAGGGGCATTTTTAATAAATAAATTGCCATCTCTTCTTAGGACATCTGTTTCCCTAATTCTTTTCTGCATTGAATAGCTTTGTTGCAAGAAAAATGTCGGTGAAATGATTTGGTCTTGAGTCCTATTGCAGAAGGCACTGGGTATGTGATCAAAAGTCTGTTGGACAAAATTACGTTGGTTGTCTTTACTGTTTATTATGATTGTCACTTCCAAGCTTTACTATGATGTTTATGATTATTTCATTCCCTGAATGAATAGGATATGAAATTAGACATTAAAAATTTTAGTGGTGGAATAAAATTGTTGGTGTGGTTTTTCTGCTACCACTAACTCTTAAGGCCATACTTTTTCCCCCCAACAAGTTTCAGAAAAAAAAATATTGTAAGGAATATTTATGTGCTTTGAGTTTTTAAGTTAGAGAACTCCACGGTTAAACTACCACATCAGAGTCAAGAAGATAATTTCATAGTAAAGTTAGCTAATTACTAAGATAGTCCCTTTACTATGTGACTCCCACTTGTAGATATCTAGCCCACATAAGTCTTCTGGTGTGACAGATTGTTTTTATAAAATTGTTAAAAATGACCAGTTTTAAGAAATTATTAACTTCCATTAGTAATTTCTTTAAATCTAACTCAGTGATCTTCTAGTAGAACTCAATTATTTTCTGCCTTACAGGAAAATCTACTTGTTTCTAATATTAGTAACTATGGCTATGTAAAATGAAAGGTAAAAGAAACAAAACGTATCAGATTTGAATGATTCTCCTTTCCCTGTTTTAGCTAAAAAATAAAAATAAAAACATCACTTTTACTTAGTTCTGTAGTTGGCCTCCACAAAACAATTTCTAGAATAAATGCTTATCCTTCCTAAATAAGAGGTCATTGTTGCAGTTTTCCGTGAATCAAAGATGAATAGGGTCCATCTATTATCAATTCCTCAATCAGAGAAAAAAGGAAATTAAGTTCCTAATTAGGTGAATTTGGACTAAAGAGGTGGGGCATTGAAGGGATAAGGAAAATTGAGAGGTAGTTGATGCCATTTCAGACTAATGATAGGAGAGGAAATGAAGATGGGGGTGGTGGGAGTTGAGCTTGAAAGGTCAGTGACCTTATTAGGACAAGAGTAGTGGTAGATCTTCAAAAGCTTTTACCTGCAATAGGCTGACAAGGTGTCAGGTTCTGGGGATGGTCAAAGATTCAAACACTTGAGAAAGAGGATGGTAAAAATAAGATTATATATTTTAATAAGGAATACATTTGAATATTATTAACAAAAGAAAAATGACTGTTATCAGCTTCGTAATTATAATTTTTGCTGAATCATTTTTCTATGTACTTTAAAACATTCATTTCAGGTATTAACTGGGTTTACCTTAATGTGGAATAGATAATGCTTCTTTTGAGGGTTAGATTTCACTGTTAGTATAATGAATAGGTCTCTTGTATTAATACCTACTAGAAAGACACATAAATGCGTTACTGTGTAGATTTATCATCTTAGATACAAAATTGCAGTTATTGACTAAAATATCTATCATATAGATGTGCAATACTTTTTTATGTAGACAAAACTTTGATTTTTCCTTAATAATTAAATTATCCAGGTATTCATTGACAAAAATATGTTAAGATTGGATCTTTAGCCATAGTCCTTCAGAAGTTCTTTGGCAAAGGGATTATCAGGATAAAGTGGTTACATCTATATTAAGAAATAAAAGATAATTTATATCAAAAATGTTTTCATTAATGTGTTTTTCTAAATTTTAAAAATACAAACAATGTAAAGAATATAATGAGTGAATAATTCGGGTGTTCAGGAATGTAAATCAGATTAATTAGATGAAAAAATTATGAGATTTGGGGCAATTTTTAAGCTCTTTAGGTTATGTGTGGATTACTAGTACTATAATTTTATGAAATACACTTTTCAACATTTAGTGTTCTTTATTGAGTAGCGTGGGTGCTTCAGAGATGGCTTTCACCTGGATATTTTTATCCAGAAAACAAGAGATTTTTGTTTTATTATTAAAGACCCCCAGTAAATAAAATATTTCAGAGTTTTTCCACTTTAATTCTATCTCTGTGGTAAATACACAGCCATAGACCTTTTATTACTTTACCATCCGATAGAGATATAACATGAGTCACATAAGTAATTTAAAATTTTCTAACAGCTGCATTTATAAAAAGTAAAAAGAAACAGGTATAATTTAAATAATATATCTAACCAGAGAATCCAAAATATTGTAATTTCTAAATGCAAAAACTAAATGACTGAAATATTGTACCTATTTTGTACTAAAATCTTTGAAATCTGGTATGTATTTCACACTTATAACACCTCATAATTTGGATGAGCCACATTTCAAGCACTTAGTAGCTGCATGTGGCTACTGGTTATTGTATTCCACATAGCCTTGGAAAATCTCGAAGACTCAACCTTTTGCAGTGTGATTCAGCTCAATGTTAGTTATGACAGAGAAGGAAGCACTGAAAGCCACTGTGGAGCCATCTGGCCCAGCCTACTCATTTTATAAATGAGGACACTGAAGGTCAGGAAGGGTCAGTTACTTGCCCAAGGTCACCCGACTACTTTGGGGGTAGAGCTTAGACCAGATTCCAAGTCTCTTCCTGAATTTTAATTTATTTTTAGTTCTGTTAAAATATGCTGCTTATGTTGGCTGCTTATGTAAAGGTGTTAACATGTGAAGTGTAAGAGAATAACAAGCACAAAACCAACTAACAACCAAACAAACAAAATAGGGAATTGTTCAGATAGTCTTGAAACTTTGAATGTTGAAGGAATACCACTTAGGTAAAGGATTACTTGTTAAGATTCTTGCATAAACTGCATATCACTTAATTAGACTCTATCACATTTTTATAAATAAATATTGATATTATAAGTAGATATATTAATTGAATTGTAGCCATTATAAACAATTTATTTTGGTGTCTCTCTCAGCCCCAAACAGGAAAACAATGGCAGGGTTTGCATTTCATTTTACATTGAGTTGCTGGAGTTTGTAACTTGGATTGTCGTGATTGAAGCCTTGATAGGAAAATGACTGAGTCCCCGTCTCATATTCGTTGGCCCACAGAGACTCAAAGAAGAAAAGATTGTTCGTACTTCTGCATTTTTCTTTCCTTAGACAATATCTGCAATTAAGCCCCACCTGACAGGGCTAGTAAAATGCCGCTGATTACAATTTATCTAGAAAGCATAGACGGGAAAGATACAGGTCTTCTTTTACAGAATTGGCAGCTGACGGTTATTGAACCTGAGCTAACATTCCCAAATGAAATGAGGTGGGGCAATTTGAGTCATATGATAACAATGTTGTCATCCTGGAGAACAGTCTCGGTATGAATCAGCACAGTTCTGTGAAAATTAAACATGTGAACACCAAGCAAATGCCACAGAACCTCCCTCAGTTACAGGCATGCATACCTGTATCCATAGGAGGGCCCCCCACTAGAGCATGAAGTGGCCCAATGTTCCTGGAGAAAGAGAGGGGCTGCTGTCACCGACTAGACGAGGTTTGTAATAGTATCGTCCTGTTTTCACTCTCCACAGTAGAAAATTTCTACTAGGCTAACAAGGCAGAGGGTAATGAGAAACATGCCAAGTTTAAAAAAAAAAAAAAAAAAGAGCAAGAAGGAGGGGTCTATACTACGAACAGGAAACAAATGTGATCAATTACTCCAAGTGTGGAGCTCACAGATACCTTATCTTAGGGCTCCTTAAAATAAAAGCCTGATTGTTACCAAATGCGTCTAAGAAGTGAGGGAGAAAAACACTGGGGGACAGGGGAAAGGAGAGGATGAGAGGGAGGGGAATGCGGGTGAACATGACTTTATATTGATGTAAAAAAATGCAGTTCCACTCTGCTTCTCAGTCTCCTGAAGTATTTAGAGAAGTGGTTAACAACCAATCATAGCCTTAACTGTGCAGGCAGTAAAACAACTCAATATTTGAAAAATAAAAGTATCCGAATATGACATGAGGGCAGGGGGTGGGGGGTGGGTAGACCTAAATAGTAATGCATCATGCTGCTGAAGATGCAGTCATTCTAGGGCGTTTGTTCTGTTCTTCAAAATTGTTTGACTAAGATGTTTTAAAGACAGTCTGTTTTTTTGAAATGATTGCAAATAAAAGGTCTATGGCAATAAATATGTAGAAGTTATTAATCTTTGACTCAGAGTTGAAATACTCATTTTTACATTAGCTGTCTGGCAAGGAAGTCTACATATAAAATGTTTACTTATGAAATAAATAATAATAGCAATTACGGTGTTAATACCACTCATCTTGAAAGGATTGCTTTGTAGTTCCTGAAGAAGAACAAGGTAGGATCCCATGAAAAGGTGTGAATATATTCTACTCATCCTCAAATCAGGAGGGAAATATCATAGTTAAGGCTGTGAGTCAGGACGTCAGGGCTAGCGGATCTTGGCTACATATTCCCCAAATTTCCCATAAGTGCAATAGAATTAACACTATCCCTTTCTTGGAGATCTTGGGTCAGTAGGTGTTACAGGATTATGTTATGAGGTGTGACTATAAAGTAGTAAGATTGTTTTTCACACTCCACACCCAGAAACAGCCTCTTTTTACTTCAGTGAATAAAAACATACTAATTTTTCTAAGGGCATTCACCTCATCTGGTCCTTATGGACATGTGTGCACACACAGACAGAATCTGCAATATTCCCATCTTTCTCCACTCTCACAAACCACCACTGCTTTCTCAGGGAACATTGACAAATGCATATGGAATAGAGTTATTTCAGTTGCTAGAAATAATTTTTTTTTAAGGCTCAGTGTCTTGCTGGGAAGATGCCCTGTAGATAAGCAGAGAAATAATCGCCCATTTTCAGAGGACTTTGTTAGAATGGTCTTGTCATCCTGTTCTGCCCATATTTTTCCAATTAAGTTCTAGCCTGTTGGAATCGAATGTCTTCATGGGATGGCAGACTGCTCAAGTAGGCTGTTTTGCACATATTCTGTAGCATGCTTAGCAATTGGGCTTGTCAGTCAGTCAACACGTATTTATTGGGCGTTTATGTGGCGAACCAGACAAATCCATTCCCTGAGCTCTTGCTCTTATGTTCCCAGAGGCCTGTCATCCACACAGAATTTCTAATAGAAATTTTCTTTTTCAAAGTGAACTCATCTACATTTGAATTAGAAAAAGGGAAGGTGAGAGTAATTGAGTGCTTTTGTTATGGGTCATTTCAATTCATTTAAGGGTAGATAACTTCTCTTATAGATATCTTTCAGTTAATTCTACCTCCTCCCCATTTTTTGTCTTCTATTTGTGGTTAGTATGATTATGAAAGAAGCACATGCATATAGTAAAATTCAAGCAGTGGAGAAGTCTTTTTTCCCCTAGTAGACACTCCATGTCTCTCTATAGTTTCAACAATATCTTGCATATCATTCCAAAAAGTTTACAGGAAAATGCATGTGCATACACACAGACATTGTGTGTATGCAGACAAAAATCTTTTTCTTCCAAATATATACCTATATATTCACTTATTTGATTTATTTTTGTAGTAATATTTTGGATATCTTTCTCTATGTATCTATTTAATTCTTTTAAATATCTATTGAATTAACTAAACATACCTGTCTCCATCCACTAACCCCCCCAGAAGTACAACCAATGTTTTTCTTGTGTATCATCTTTCTAAATATATGGTATGCGTGTAGAAGCAAATGCATATATGTTGTTTCTCTCTTTTACATTAGTATAGACTAGGTATACCATTCTGCAGTTTGCTTTTTTCCAGTTAACCATTTGTCTTGCTGATCATTCCATATCTACATGTAGAGAACCTCCTCATTCTTTATCAATTATTGTATAGAATTCCATTGAATGGATATACCATAATTTGTTTAAAGATTTCCCTATTATTAAACATTTGGGTTGCTTTTATTTTTATTTCTTTTTTGCTATTGCAAAGAATACCAAATCAATAACTTTACATGTAGCAAAAGGGCATATGCATTTATAACTATTTCAGGTTTTGCCAATTTTCCATGGGTGTGCTAACCAACCCTCCCGAGAGCAGCATATAGAAGTGCCTATTTCCCCACTCTTACACACCAGCTTGGTGTACAACTAAGTTATTTAACCTTTGCTAATCACAGGTAAAAAGTAGTGTCTCAGAGTATTTTTAATTTTTTTTTTTACAATAAGAGTGAGGTTGAGCATTTATTTTCATGTAGTTAAGGATCGTGCGTAAATTTTTTTTTTATTCTTTAAATTGTCATTGAAGTGCATTTTTCCCCCCTGTGGCTTGTTGACATAAAATGACTTACCCATGGTCACATATCTAGTTAGCAACAGAGGCAGGACTAGAATTCAGCGATTGTGCTTATTAATTTAATAATTTAATATTTCTTACTGTAGTACATTAAGAGTGGTATGTCCTATCATTTGAATCCTCCCAACCTTGAGTTATTGTTAGGATCATATGAAATAAGTTAGAATGTGAAAAAACATTTTCAAAGCTAAAAAGAACCCTGCAGAATGCATGATGATGGTTCATTTTACAAAGAAATCACAAGATTTACCACTTTGAAAATATGCAGTTCATAATGAAAACAGAATAAATAGTTTGACCCGGCTGCAGTCTGAGAGAGGTAAGGCAATTAGGTTGTTATGAGCCTTCTGGACAAGCAGAGTCCTGATTTTACTAGCTTCGTGCTGACATGTATGCCTTGTTTTTTTTCCTCCCCTAAAGAATGGAAAACATTGTACCTTCACAGAGTGATGGCAGTCTTGCTTCGCTTAAAACTTCATCACCCTCTGCATGAGCAATTTGCCTTGTTCTTTTAAAAGTGGGGGGAGGTGGAGGCAGATCATATTTGCAGTTTTTTTCTACTAGATGTTTCAAAATAGATGGGTGGATTAAATGAAATTTCTTCATCTGTGTGTTATTGTTTATCAGAAAAATTCAGAACTTTTCGATAATTGACTTCCATTGTTTTCACCAGTGTTGACTCTAGATAGCACAGAGGTGTATGCAGATATTTCCTTGGTTCCTTTATCGTGCCATGTCGTTATGTAAAATCACTTCAAGGCATTTACTTTTATTTATATTTTATATTGGCTGGGCAAACTGTCTATTAATTTTGTGTGCACATAGCTTAAAGACATTAGCCCGTACACAGTAATGGCTGGACTAACTTGCATGTACAAAAGTGGAATTTAGGAGATTAACTTGCATTTGACCTACTTCAGCTCTCCTGGTAATGAGGGGTGCAGGAACACAGAATTAATCTCTCTCAATTTGTGGCTCTCAGGGGTGCTGCTAAGTTTTAGAGTGCTTGAATTTTAAAAGTCTCCTGTTGTGCTGAGGAGTTTTTGCTACCCAGTAGAACTCTATTGACTATTGTGATTGAAGTGCTGGTTTTATCTATTGCAGCAATATTTGTGGCAAATATTATGAACGCATGTAAAGTGAGTTAACTGCATCGTTTGGCTTAGACAGTAAAATGGGAAAAACTTGGGTCAAACCTGTTGAGCCATGATGTTTTTTTTTTCTTCCTATCCCTGAAAGTCTTAGGTTAGCCAAAAATGCATAAGCTTTAAACTGCTTTACAAATATGCCAGAAGCTGTCCTTTATCGTATATTTGTTATGCAATACTGGGGAACTGCTGCTGGGAAGGTATAAGTCAAGTTGATATAATTTGGATTGATTAGCTTTTAAAAGCTTTGAAATGACAGTGCAATTATTGCTATGATGCAGGTCCCTTACAGCTGGATTAATGCATTTCGTGAACAATTTGGCCATGTAATTTATTTCTGTGGAGTTCACATTAACTGTTAAATGCATTTATTCCCTAACAGTCATATTAATACTGTGATAATGTGCAGCAGTAGTAGCAGGGATAAACTCTAGAAGAACTTCTCAGTCCCAGTTTAGTTTCAAATTCTCCCTTCATTTTCACTAATTTTTATCATGTAGCAGATCAGTAGCAAACTACGTGATATCTTTTACCTCTTACTCTTCCTCCGGCTGTCCTTTAATGCAGGTGAAGGGGCCAAAGGTTGACAGGAAGCCTATAGACCAGAAATCAAAGATCTGGTTGCCCCCAAATCTGCATAATTGCTCCTCAAATTTCAGACAGTGGCCTTGGCCATTCACTATGCAGTGGTTTTTGTTTTAGAAACCTCATTCTGACTAAACTCATAGATTATGCTGAGTGGCTCATGCTTAGTCAGTAGTTTCAGATGATAATGATTGCATAACTATAAAAGATTCCTTTGAGAGATCATCCTGTTTAACCCTTCATTTTACTGATGAGGCAAGTGGGGCCCAGAGAGACTCAAGGTCATTTGCTAGTTGGTGGCAAACAAAGCCTAGAATTCAGGCTTCTTGACACTCAGGGCTTTCACTGGGACTCCTCTCTGTAGAATATTTAAGATTACCCCATTTACATCTCCTGTTATTTGTCCCGCTTGAGCACTTTATACTCTTGTTAGAAATGTGAGAAACACACTGTAGTCGATGTAGTTATTTTCAAAATATAGAGAAGGTTTACATTTAGCTGTATCTGGGAAACATTCTGAGAGATTGTCTATAAATAACACCTCACTATATTACAACTTCTAGGACACTATGCCTAAAGTGATAATTTTACACAAAAAATACATATATGTCATTTACATGATATAGACACACATCCATACACACGCAGGATAGTATTCCAACTTATGTTCCTTTAAGAAGTAAATGGCTACAAAGCTACCAAGATGTAATATTTTCCTTTTATTCATTACAAAGATCAATTCTTTTATTTTTTGACCCAAAGGAAAATACTAATATTTATAATATTTATCAAAATACATTGAGATTTTATATTATTTCTAACAATTTTAAGAACTCGCCAATTTTATGTTCTCAAGTTAGAAAAACAGGTTATTTTGTATTAGAAAAGCAATACCTTGAGTCCCCTTTGGTAAGTTTAAAGCAAAAGTTTGTTGACATTTTGAATATCAACAATGTTTAATAATTTCAAGAATGGTACTGCAAAATGTTTGACTAATTTAAGTATGTTCCAACCATGAGCATTTTATCTCCTTAACATGTCAGGTTGGTCCCTCAAAAAGATTTATTGAAATTAATATGTTCTGTAGAGTTGAATGCCAAGCAGTGTATATTTTTACATATGGAGAAGTAAATTTGAAATTGTGCAGTACATAAAGGGTTTTGAAAACAGTTATAGAGATTTATTTAGGCAGTGATTTAAATTTAAATTAACAGCAACACTGACAATTTTCTATTTGTTTAGCTATTAAAGAAGCTATTTAACAAAATGTTTTGTAAAAAGACTCCAGCTCTTAGACTTTTTTTTCTTTTTTTAAAAAATACAACATTCCTTTTTGATTCTGGCAAGTCAGGAGGAATTCCTAGCTCTGAAGACAGAGCCAGAGTACAGAGTTAATGTGCAGCAGTGGCCTTCTTCCTTGGACCCTAAGATGCTGGAGCTACTCACTGCACTTTTTAAGCAGCTGCCAACATTGTCAGCACTGATCTGTCAGTAAGGATTTCTCCTGGCAAAACTCTGAAGCTACTTTCTGACATCTTCAACAAACTAATTGTTGTCTCCTGCCTCTGCGAACCCTCTGAAGTCCCAACGAGTTAGTGTCTTCTCAAGAGATGAGAAAAAGGACTCACAAAATCAATTTATCAGGCTATTACGCATTGTCATCAGCCAAAACAAAAACCTGCTAAAGACAGGAAAAAAGTAGAAGAAATGGGTCTCTGAGAAAAGGTTACAGAACATCCATCTTCTCTCCTCTTCTGATTGTTTCCTTTCTTTGCCCATTTTCATACCCGTTTCCCTCTGTTAAAAGACACTTTATGACAAGCATTGTAATCTCTTTAGAACGGAGGGGAACCTCTTCTTTAGGACACAATCTTTGCAAGTTGTGAGTGACAGTGGGAAAGGGTCCAATTGCCACTGAGGACACCAGGCAATAAATCATCCTCCCCTGGCATCAGCTGGCTGGACGAATCCCCACTTCCTGAGTAAGTACCAGGGCCTAGATGTGACAAAACAGCTATTGTCAGCTCCTAGTGGCCACATTCCCACTTTCTCTCTACTGAGATTTTCCGTTTACTTGAGACTTTTAGCAGTGCAAAGCATATTGGGAAGAAATATTCAAATAACTACCATTAGAAGGTGAAATATCTGAGAGTTGGATAATTATGATATTCATCTAAGAGCAACAATTATTAGAGGAAAACTTCTGTTTTCATTTTATATACCATCAAGCAGTTGCTTTATCACCATTAAAAGTGGCATGTCTTTTTATTTTTTAAATGTTTGATATATAGAGTAGTCCTCAAAGTGACTTTATAACAGCAATGTGCAATTGATCAGGTAACAATTTTGTAAGTAATATGAAAAGATAGATTGCTGTAGTGATAATTTTATAATTTGGTAGAGTTAGGGCATTTTCAAATAGACATTGACTTTTCTTTGCAGTGATTAAGTTTAGATATACTATTATTATGAATATGCTTGTAAAATACTGTAAGGGATAAGCTGATTTCCAGTTATTTCATGTATAGATAAAAACAATTCAAAAATCCCAAATACAACAGATATGTTATATATAAATATAATTCATACAAAATTATTCCAAATTTAGGAAATAAAATTTGTACTATAACAGAAGTTTAAATTATACATATTTCATTATAAGCTTGGTTAATTGATGAATTGTAATATATGACAGCGTAAGTATTAAAATCTGAGATTTTTAAATAGTCTCATAACTATTAAATTTATTTTAAAAATTATCTTGGAAAGTATATACAGAACATACTTATACCTATTGAGAACATACTATTTTGAGTGGTGAAAACTTTCTTGTGTTTTGAGAACTTATTTAAAAAGTTATTTTATTTTGGTGTGGGTACATAGTGGGTGTATATATTTATGGGGTACATGAGATGTTTTGATACAGTCAAACAATGTGAAATAAGCACATCATGGATAATGGAGTGTCCATCCCTGAAGCATTTATCCTTTAAGTTACAAACAATCCAATTACACTCTTTTATTTTAAAATCTATAATTGAGTTATTGTTGATTATAGACACCTTGTTGTGCTATCAAATAGTAGGTCTTATTCATTCCTTCTTTTCTTTTTTTTTTTTTTTTTTTTTTTTTAGAGAGCGTCTCGCTCTGTCACCCAGGCTGGAGTGCAGTGGTGCAACATTGGCTCACTGTAACCTCCGCCTCCCAGGTTCAAGCGATTCTCCTGTCTCAGCCTCCTGAGTAGCTGGGACTACAGGCATGCACCACCAACCCCAGCTAATTTTTGTATTTTTAGTAGAGATGGGGTTTCACCTTGTTGGCCAGGATGGTCTCGATCTCTTGACCTCCTGATCCGCTTGCCTCGGCCTCCCAAAGTGTTGGGATTACAGGCGTGAGCCACCGCGCCCAGGTCCTTCTATTTTTTTTTTTGTATCTATTAACCCTCTCCACCTTCCCCGCCAGCCCCCCAGCTACCCTTGCCAGCCTCTACTCTCTAAGTCCACGAGTTCAATTGTTTTAATTTTTAGATCCCACAAATAAGTGAGAACATGTGATGTTTGTCTTTCTGTGCCTGGCTTATTTCAGTTAACATAATGACCTCCAGTTCCATCCATGTTGTTGCAACATAGATCTTAAAGTTTTTAGCATAATTTTCTCAAAGAAAAAGAATGACTTAGTAGAGAACATTTAAATAACAAATTGGTAAAATCTTAAAAGTGGGACTTTTAGATTGTATTAGAAAAATCCTTTGTTTACATAATGCCTAAAATTCCTGAACAAGTGTAAAATACAGTCTATCACCCTGGTCTAGTTCATAAACATTTTTGACAACTTACCATGTCTATCTAATGTTCAGAATGATTCAAATATTTGTCATTATATTGACAAAATATCTGGATAATTGACAGATTTTTTGAATGTTTCACCTGCCTGTTTCATGTAGACACAGCTCACATCTGTTTCTCTCTGCAAAAATGTATTCTTGTCCAACTTACCTGTCAGACTCTTTTATGATTATGAAGAATACCTTGCAAGAAGCTGATGGATTCCCTTTTTACCCACTAAATCATCTTGAGCTGTCACGTTGGAGCTGACACACTTTCATTATCATAAATACACACAATGCAGATGATACACCTCTTTACAATTTAGTAACAAACGGCTAAATATATTTTTAAAACATTTTAATTGTGTAGAAAGCTATATCTGGTGCATTTTTTTTCTTTTTCACGTTGTAAAATCCAGTGATTAACTGCCATCTTTTAATATTGTTACGGTGATGATCATAATATCAAAAGCATTCTGACATTATGAATTCATAGTCAAATGGTGACACCAACCAGATGAGATGATGTGTACCAGGCTCGATGACAGTTCTATCTCAGTTTATCATCTTAACTAAAAAATAATCCTATCTAACTTGAAATCCACAGCAGCCATAAGTAGAAAATAAATCCAAACCACAGCTCAGACTTGTAACCTAACAGCTATCATAAATAATCAGAGCCTATTTGAAGGTGGAAGATGGGACATTAGAAGCTATTTACACTACTAGAGTGATGCCATCGATCAGTAGCGGCAACCCGTAGATAAGGCTCCTATGATGTCATGGTTATTTATGATGGGCATTGACAGTAAAGCTACTATGGAATTTTCTCCTCAGACAGCTTCATTCATTTTTGTTTGTGATGCATTTTGTTATTAAAGAAGCAATCAATAGCAAAAATCGTGGTGATAAAAGTATTACTTGTTAAATATGTGAAAAATGTGCATGTATGTAAGAATGTGGAACAAAAGATGAAGAATTTAAAAATTCACTGGCAGTGTTTATGTGTTCCAGCAACAAATACATAACAGATTCATTTCATATGTCTTGGGCTTTCAAACGTGGCCCACTTGTTCTTCCTCTTACATCCTATTCTCTTGTTAGAAAGCAGAGTTAAAATGTTGTGGTGCCCTCTCACTTCCCCCCACACCATACATTTAACTTACTTTAGATAATATAAAACTTAATTAGAGAAATCACATGTGATAAAGACAAACATCCATTACTTTCTACATAACCCATCTATATGAGAGCAGATTTGGTGATTTTAGTTTAGTTTAGTTTTTTTTAGATGTCATTTTTACTTATTTGTTTCCCCCCATCCTATAGATCATTTTCTACTACTGAAAATATTCACTAGACCAGTGCTTCTCATGCCTTAATATATACACATGTCAGCTGGGAATCTTGTTAAAATGCAATTCCTGAGGGAGTAGGTCTGGGCAGGGCCTGAAATCCAACAGTTTTGGTAAGCACCCAGGTGATGCAATGACAGTCCAGGGATGCTGGTCCAAGGATCACACTTTTAGCAGCAAGACACTAGGTAAGGTGGTTATTTCCGTACATTTCAGTTTTCCATCCAAATCATTTGCCTGTATTTAAAATGGGTGTTTTTCTCACTGGTGTAGAGCAGTGGTTCTCAAACTTTAGCTGTAGAGAGCCACCTGGAGAGGTTGTTTAAACAGATGTCTGTGCCTCATCCCCAAGTTTCTAATTCAGTAGGTCTGGGGTGAGCCCAAGAATTTGCACTTCTAAAAAGTTCCCAAATGACCACATTTTTGAAAACCCCTAGTGTGGAGCCCTAATTTAACATTCATATGACACTTGAAGCCCATATGTAATGCTGGCAAGGTGGTAAGTTATAGGACAGATAACAAAACAGGGGAGGGGAATTAACATTTGTTGAATGCCTACTGTGTTTTAGGCATTGTATGATGCTAACGACCTACATTATCTCATTTGTCTTACCTATTTAGCTTAATTTATTCAATATTGATTATGGATCTACTCTATATAATGTTTTCTGGGAATCATTGAAAAAATAGCCTAAATTCTCATAGTGCCATAAAAACAAAATTCTTGCCCTGTTTTTTACGTGGTTCCAAATTTTTACTCTGAGAATGTAAAAACATAGCTTTTTTTCCCCAAACCCACTTTTCCTATCACTCTTTTCCTCCCAATCTGCTAAGACACTATGAGTATTGATAAACAGCAAAGACAAAAAATAAAATAATTTCTACCTTCTAGGGGTTTATGGTCTAAAAAGGAGGTAGAAATTCTACAAGATAGAGTGTAGTATAACAGCAGAATGAAATTCTGCGTGAAGAAGTGCAGCCTTGCATAGAGGAATGAGATCCATTTCTCACCCTCTCTCCCTTTACTCTCCTTTTCTTGCAACTTCTATGCTTCCCAACACACACACACACACACACACACGCCCCTAACATAAATACACTTCCTAAATACCTACAATTCAGAAAAATGTGTTATCTGTGGAAAGGTTTCTTTGGCCTAAATTACTCCAGTTTTCTGATAGCCCCAGTTCACACCACTTCAATTTGGTGGGTTTCTGTGAGGTACCTACCATTCCAGACATTTGGGGCACAGTGGGGACCAAGACACAGCCCAGCTCTCCAGAGTTGACAGTCTAGGGCAGGGAGACCTACAAGCAAACAGGCAGTTACGATACAGGGTGATAATTATTACACTCTGTAAGGCGGAGGTGCTATGAGACCTAGCTCAGTTTATTAGGCATCCGGGGAAACTTCTTGGAGAAGTGAAATCTCAGCTGGTGCCTGCAGAGTGAGTAGAAGTTCAAGGGAGGGGAGGTAGGAACTGAGGAGGGCCAGGTTCCTGGCAGTTGAAACAGCTTGTTTAAGAGCCCCCGATCCTGAGGGAGTCTATAAGGCTGTAGATATTCAAGTAGCTCAGTGTAGCTAAGCACAAACACCCTCTGATTATATCACAACCAAGTAAATGCTATGTTTTAAACATGTGTTTTGTGACTATGCAGTACTTATGAATTCTCTTGTATTTTTGATAAAGGGAATAGGCATTTGAAAACCTATTTTCCTTTGGTAAACAGTATTGAAAATTAGTCACAAAGGACAGATAGGCTATCATTCAGGGTTGGTTGCTGATATCATCTTTATTTTCCTGTAATGGCTGAGTATAGATTATATTAAACATTAGTCACCATGTGAAAAATACACTTTGACACACAGACACATCTTTTCACATCTATTTGTGTAGAAGGCTGGAGGTCAAGCAGGGGACAGTGTCCTGTTTTAACAATGCGCTTTTATAAGGATTCAGTTCCAGGAACACTTCTTGGGCATCTTCTGAGTACACAGTATCTGACTGGGGCTTCAGAGGCTGGAGGGCGTCTAGAAGACAGGGACATTGTCCATGAAGCTTGTGTACATTCTCGGTTTTAAGGCGAGGCATACACAGGTAAACAGCAACTGGAAACTCATTCCCAGGCAACAATGACTCCCTAGGGGTTTGTATCAGGGCCATCAATTATTTTTTTTTCTTATTACAGTGACATTTTGAGCTAAAAAGATGGAGGTTGGTCTTAATAACAGCAAATGTGTTCTTGAAACTGACAAAAGGATGCGTGTCGGGAATCAATAAATTGAAATTTCTTCCAAGCTTATGCTTTTGAACCACAGGTCTGAGAGGTCTCATTCTAGCGTAAATCACAGAGAGTCTTTCAGATGTATGAGTGTAGAAATGTCCTACAGTAGCAAGGAAATCTAACTAATTTTTCTTCTTGCTTAAAAAAATGTATATATTGTATACAGAGATTGAATGTTAACAATGGTGGTGTTCTTTCTCTCTCCCTACCTGACCCTTAGGTCTATAATTTAACTTATTGGCTAACTAAAATAATTTCTAAATTAAGCAGGGATTTTACATAAGTAGTTATTTTCCATAGGTAATAAATCTTGTTCATGGACACAATCATATATGAAGACAGAATCACTTCCTATTTCACTAAAATTCACATATAAAACTTAACTATTTTGTTTAAAAAATAGTTTTTCTAGTCACTTGCAGAGTATCTTGCATTGAGTTTCTCTGGGAAAAATTATCTAAAGTTACTGAGATGTTTCTATCAAATATTATACCGTGGTACTGTACATCAAGCCTTTTATGGATCCTTGATTTTCACATAAAGGTAGTATCTCTGAAATAAAATGCTGTTACTCTTCAGTCCTTTTCATTGAATTCATTTATTCTAGTGGTCATGCTTAATTATTTCCAAGAGCATTGTCAAGCTTTTAATAATAAATATTGGAGTTAATTTAAATGAGTCAAAGTTCATTCTCATTTAGCAGCCATCTATTTAAGTAATTTACCTGCCCAGTCATTCCCTTCTGTGTAGCAATAAACGGAAATGGCTGGAAACCTATCACAAAACTTTTAAGGAAGAAATACAGTGTTTTAATGGAGAATCCTTTTAAAAGCATGAGACAAATGGCCTGGAATTGATGCATATTAAACATGTATTTTATTTCAAGTACTGATAAGTGAATTATATTGAGTTTCTTCAGATCTAGCATTATCCTCAGTAAAAAAAAAATAGTGTAACTTTTAATGTTTTCATTGCAATGCTTTGAAATATTAAATTTTTTTTTTCTGTAGGCCATGAGGTAGTCCTTTGTGGTGAGCTTTTATTTGATGAGAGAGAAATATTGTATTTATTAATATTTCTCACTTTTTACAGGAGGCTCTGCCTCTATGACTTCATTTGGCCCCCCGAAAGCTCCCCAGATTGTACTCAGGAAATGTTATTACAAGACTTTGTGTCATATTTTTTGAAAAGATGGTTTCCTGTTACTTATATAGAATAGTGTATGATTTCACTGGAATTTTAACATTTCTGCAAAAAGGGTAAAGAGTCTAGGTGGGCCACAATTACTATTTTATATAAAATGATATTAGAAACAGTAACACCAAAGATGAATCCAGAAAGCCATTTTGAAATCTAACAAAACCAAATGCTAAAAAATCACAAATTCTCTAAAACATAGTGTGTATAAATTCTGCCATTGCCTTATTTCTCTAAAATTATTAAGTAATAAATGATGTATAAGAACACGAAAACTAATTTTTCTGTTTCTAAATGTATTAAGGTAATACGAAATCATAGTTTAGTAAAATGGATTTCTTTTATTTTTATAAATTCATTAGACACATATATTAAATGCAATCATCATAATGAATCAAATATAATCATGAATTACTCATAAAACTGACTGTTAAACTCTTCTTCCAAATCATTTTACATGATTTTGAGTTAAAACAAACAAAAGAAACATAAATAATGAAAACATATTCTAACACATCGTAACAAAAATTGAGGTGTTTCAACTATTTTAAGTCCTATCAACTGTGAGGTTCTGAAGTCATCTTTTACTGTGTGAATCTCAGTTATACATTTACATACTTATATTGAGGATTGCACTTATAGAATATTCAAATGTCTTCTCTGCTTTCCCTGGAACAAACTTTGCCCATTTCGTAAAAGTTCTTCCCCGACCTTCAAGTGCACGCTGAGCTCACCTCCATTTTTGACATGCTGAAGGAGAGCCATGCAGGGACAGAATTGTATTCTGTTTCAGGAAAAGGACTGAGGAAGATTATCACGAGCTGAAAGAAAAGTAGCACAGAGAATACAGAAAATGCCTTCTTTCCTAGTTCAAAATTAAATCAGTCTTCATCATCGCAAATGATAAGCTCTCAGCAAATAGTTCCAAACTTCTTACTGGCGCAATTTATTTAAAGGCTGTTTTTGCCTTTTTATTTTCATATGGCTTGTCTGATGTGTGTGAATAGTTTTGTCTCATAGCCAACTTCTGCTTCCTTGTTCAGTCCAGCGGTAAGCAGAACTCAATGTTCATAGTGAAAAATACAATGAAGCCACCTGAGCATAGGAATGACAGGCCCCTGAAAAAAATGACTGCGTTTTGTATAAACCAGTGGGGGCCATTTCTTTCTTATTTGCCACAGGCCAGCAGAACTGGAGCTCTTTTAGAATTGTAACACTATTTTTCCTCTTTTGTTACCTCTATTGAGGGAGTGCAGATAGGCAAGGGAAGTCTAAACAAACTTGGTAACTATGTAATTAAATTCCAAACATAGACCCCATGATGGTTTCACCTGCCTTATCTGAAGAATTGCATCTTTTCCATTACATGGCTCATTTTCTCCTTAGACTCCACCTTTGGTGGGTCACTGGCTCCAAAGGGATACATGTGATTATTTATTTGCCACTGTAAAATGGCAATTATTTATTTGCCGTTTTCTTCTTTTTCCTGATTAATTCAACAAACAATTTTTGAAAATCATAGATGAATTGGAAATATTTGATTGTCTTCCCAGTGTGCTTATTATACAGGATAAGCGACCTCTCTGACCTCAACTATTTCTCTCTTGTGATGAATAACCTTTTCACTTTCATCAACCAGCGTTCTCTGTCTTCTGTGGTTCTTGCAGGTTGGAATCACCTGAGGAGTTTTAAAACTTCTGATCCCCAAGGCCCATCCTGAACAATCAAATTAAAATCTATGAGAACAGGATCCATTTATCAGAACCTTATAAAGCTTTCCAGGTGATTCTAAGTTTGAGAACCATGTTTATAGATGGAATGAGCTAATAATGTCCGGTGCTTTACCTTATTTTGCATATCTGTTAATTTGAACCCAATTAGTACATCAACAAAGACAAAATTATTAATTGCATTGCCTCTTTCTGTACAATTTCCTTTTGAGCAGCAGAATTGATTCCAGAGCAATGATATTGGTGTTTAAAGGAGGAAAATACAAATGAGTAGCTAAAAATGGTTATGCAAATTGACTGGATAAATTAAGGTTAATAAGACCAATACACTATTTCTTTACAGATTTAATCCTATGAGAAAGCAGAAGAGAGCCAGCAAAATTTGCACATTCCATTCTAGAAAGTGTTTTTTTTTTTTTTTTTTTTTTAAAGAAAGTATTATTAAAACAAAGAAAAACACTCAGAAAGAAGGTCCAGAGAGATGCCTCAAAAAGAGTCAACGGAATTGCTACCGTCTGGGTTTGCTCTTATGCTTTAAAGACAAAGAAAGAGAAGGAAGGAAGGAAAGAAGGAAGGGAGGCGGGGAGGCGGGGAGGCAGGGAGGGCGGGAAGAAAAGACAAAAAAGTAGTGAAAAGAAAAGAAGTGGAAACCACAGTTGTTATGTAGAACTCCTTTTTCCTAAGCAGCACAAATTAAAATGATTTGTTTTTATATTTGTTTGTTTAATATTGATTTTGGGTTTTCTTTACCTGCAAAAACGATTGCTAAAACATTATATTATCATAATATCAAACAAGTTAAAAATTAAAATTTGTATTTACTTGTAATACAAATAATGTGAAAATAGCACATCTGAAACTTTTATTCAACAAATACTTTGAAATGCTTTTCATTGCTTAGGGTAGTGGTGTTTGTGTTTAGTTTTGGGATCCAGCCTTGAAATTAAGAAGAGATCAAATTGGGGAAGGATGTCAACCAAGTAACTGATCAAACATAAATTCCCCTATCTCCCTAATGTTTATTGTGGGTAATTACTATGTCTCCATCCTTTTATTTATCCTATATTTTATTTCATTCCTAAAATACAGTGGCTATTTTCTCCTTCTTGCTGGCTTGGCCAATCACAGCTATTTGCAGCTTCGACATGGTGCAGTTGATGGGGTTGACAGGTCACCCCTCTGTATCTCTTGTCCCTCCACACCCCACCCCATCATGTCTAACTTTCTCAAAACTTTCTCTTTTTTTTTTGGCTTCAGCCAATCCTGATGAATAGTTGATGCTAGATGTGCTTTATTATAAACATGTATAATTTGTAGGCAGACCTTTATATTCTTCTGAACACTTTTGGTGGTCAGACATAAAGGAAAAGGATATTGTTAATTTAAATTTCATAAAGTGAAATGGTATGTTTTTGTTAGAACATCATATTTTTCTAGAAAACTTTCTTTTGTTAAAAATTATTTCTCCTTTAATGCTGTGCTGTTTTTTCCTCCCTAGTTGTTTGAATTATGATGACATTCCTTCCGAAATTTACCCACTGTCACTGCATGCATGGGTTACCATAGATTTGGTTAATTTGTTTTGCCAGTGAAATTAACTTACCACTAAGTACTGAATCTAAATTATTTAAGACAAAATATAATTAAAGCATAGGCACCCAATAAATGCAGTAATGAATAAGCATTGTTTACCGTGTGTATGTGACATTTCACAAATGTAAAATGTCTATTTAAATTTTTATCATTTTTTGAAATATACTAAATATGAATGCAAATTCACATGAAATGTCCCATATTGTACCGATGCATCTGTACGATATGGGTATCTGTGTATATATGAGTATGTAGTAAAGTTGATTGTATTTTTCCCTTATATTGTGTAAACCATGTACATACCAGGACAATTTTATACATGTTATATCCCTTCCTCTTGCATGCTCATTAATCACTGAGCACTAATAACACATTTTTTTTTGTCATGGTACAACAAATATTCTGGCTCTGACTCTCGTTCTGGCTCATTTACATTGGCCTGCCTGTCAGTTCAAAGCTTCAGGGAATTAATATTACAAGATTAAAAAGTGAAGTCCCTTAAACATCCCATCTTATAAACTTGTGGTTAGTTTTGCAGGGAGAAAAAAAAATAAGCCTTCGAAGGGCAAGGACTTTCAACTTTCTTGGCCAAGATTTCCCCTTTCCTTCTTCCCTCCTTTTCCCTGAATAATGAAAGTCCCAGACTCTCTAGGACAAGATCCTACCTATGTCCTAGTAATGTAACTTTCTTAGGAGTTTCCCCCTGAGGGATGTGTGGTTAAACTGTGATGAACTTCTGCAGTATTTTGGATGCCGCTTCCCTTTAGTTTGCCTTTGATTTGCACTTTTTATCTATTTTAGGATAAGAGTCTGTAGAAACACCTCAATAATCCTTTTAAAAAAATAAAATAAAAAAGAAACATTTTCCACAGCCATCTGGTTCCTATGGAAATGTATGCAGTGGCTCTGGAGCCATCCAAATCCCAGTACACATCTCACTTGCTCACTGACTCTTTTTTGGAGAATCAGAAGAAGAATCAAAAGCCTCTTTGAGGATTACAGAAAAGGAATTCCACATGTGCTAGTGTGTGCATGTATAGGCAATTTATTTTAGAGAAAAGCTCCACTAAAATCAAATGAATATAATCTAAACATGCTTTTAAAAGATTAAAATAAAAAGAGAGATGTATCTGGAAAGCCCTTTGAATTTTTATAGTAGGGTCAATTTATGTGGTTCATCCTATGTATTTTGAGATCGATCTTAAGTGGGACTTACAATAAATGATGTGTTTAAGATTTCTGTAGTCTTCCAGTGTGTTATGACACTTACGAAACTATAAGAAACACTCCCAGTAAGCTATTCCTGCCTTCTATTATCATTCTGCTATAAGTTATTTCTGTAGATATATTGTTTTCAAGTTTTTATTATATAATTCCTCTTTACTGCCTTTTCATGGGGATGATAATTAATACTTTTATGGCTGTGGTATATTACAAGTATCTTTATATATAACATTAGAGTTCATATTCAAAACCACTGTATTAGGCAAGTATGGTTCCCAGTTTTTAGGTGAGAAAAAACTAGGTTCAGAGAGTCAAAACCCAGACAATCAGTAAGTGGTAAAGTTGGGAGCTTAAAGTAACAATATTTTTAGATTGCCTTTTCTCTTTATTAACTTTATGGCCAATGATAATTTGTAAGCCTCAGTTTTCTCATTTGCGAAATGAGATTAATATCTGTATCTTGGTGTTAGTGGTATAAGGATTAAATGTAATGTATAGTTAGGATGTCTGTACAGTGTCTAGAACATAATAAACAGGGTGGGGTAGTAGTTATTATCATTGATAGTATTATTAGAGGCAGAAGTAGTAACATTTGTGGTGGCATAATAATCAACATCATTGTCAAAATTTACCTATACTTTAGCTGTAAATATATAGGTAAATGAACACTACAATTGTCATCTATAGCTCTATAATTTACATGTATTTCTATATATAGAGAAATATGTATTTATATAAATTTAGGGTCTGTGCCTAAGAGGATAAAATGAAAGCTTTATTATCCAAGTTCAGTAAAATGTCTTTTTTATAATGGAAGATATTACTTAAATGAAAATGTCACTTATTTTGGTAATATGAAGTTTCTTTTCTGCAGATTACATTTATTTTATTGTTTTGGAAAAAGGTCAAAATCAAGAAGAAAAATATGGATTGCTCTAGGCCTTTATAAAAAAAACCACAGGAGAACTTATTTTGCTTAACCATTTCAGATGTCCGTGTAGATTTCCACAGAATCGGATGCTGGAAGAGATGAGGCTATAATCTATCATCAGTTTATTGTTATTAGCTCTTTTTTAGTCTTTTAGACACAGACTGGTGGAAATATTATATTTAATGATTTTTTTTTTCCTGTGAATTCTACACTGTGGAACTCAGTCGCAAGTTTGAACTAGGTGTCATTATGTTTTCAAATAATAGTTATCTGAGCTCCAAGCAGATTCTTTCCTCTACTTGCAAAGCCTTTCCCTCTTCTTTGTCCAGTTAATTCCTAATCACCCTTAACAATTCCACCTATAGACTGGGTGTGGTGGCTTATGCCTGAAATCCCAGCACTTAGGAGAATAGATTGGACAATCACTTGAGCCTAGGAGTTTCAGACCAGCCAAGGCAACATAGTGAGACCCTATTCCACCTATAGACTGGGTGTGGTGGCTTATGCCTGAAATCCCAGCACTTAGGGAGGCCAACGTTGGAGAATCACTTGAGCCTAGGAGTTTCAGACTAGCCAAGGCAACATAGTGAGACCCTATCTCTACAAAAAATTTTAAAAATTAGCTGGTTATGGTGGCAGATACCTTCAGTCTCAGCTACTCGGGAGGCTGAGGTGGGAGGATAGCTTAAGCTTGGGAGGTTGAGGCTACAGTGAGCTGCGTTTGCACCACTGCACTCCAGCCTGTGCAACAGAGCGAAACCCCACCTAAAAAAAAAAAAAAAATCCACCTACCCATCCCCTTTTTAAGAAAGTCTTCTTTACTCTTGATATAGATTTAGATATTTCTTTTGCTGGCATACAAAACACTTTGTGGATACTTCTATCATGGCCCTTGCCATGCTGTATGGTAATCTGCTTACTTCTCTACCTCCTCACTTGGTTCTTATAGGTAGACACATTTTCTTACTCAGCTTTAAATGCCCATTGGCATATTGTACACAATTTAAAATGCTCATGGGATGAGTGGGTAGTAGTGCTTTAACAGTTTCCCCTGTATCCAGAATTTTTGCAGAATTCTAATCTAAAATAATTTTCTCTTAAAAATATTGCAATGGAACTCCTCTTTGTCACCCATTTATGTAAGGAAATATTGGGGCAGAGTAGGTTTTAAAAACCAACTTTACTATGAACAAGAAGTGGCTCAGTAGGCCAAATATAAACTGGACAGAGCAAGCTTAGATGGCTTCATTCAGTGGGATTCCAACTGCTCTCCAGAATTAAGATAGCGTCTTAGTGCCCTAGAAAAGGATGCTCAAATGGTTCACTTTTGCACACAGACAAACAGGCACTCGCTTGCCTATACTCTCCACATAGTTTTGAAGGTAACAATATTCCAGGTATTTTGACACTTCCCCTTTGGTTAATGGACAAAAGCAGCTTCCGAAATAGAAGTATTATAGGAAAATTCTAATCTTGATCTGACTCAGCAATTGAATATAGCATATGGCATAATTTCTGGGCCACCTGATAGACTGACTTCAATTATTTTTTGAATCATTAGAATGCAGCATTGTAATTAATTTTTTTCACAAGTCAAGTATAATAAGATGAATCTCCAATTTTTAAAAAAGCGAATGTTTCCCAAGCCTAAAAAAAGAGAAGTGTGTATGTTTTTAAAGATAACCTATGTGCATATTCATCAGTATGTTTCTATATTGATGTAAATAACATTTTTTTTTTTTTTTACTTCGGAATGGGTAGCATCACCAGAAGGCATTCCGTGTAAAACTCAGGATACTAGTTAAGGAGCTAACAATATCTACCAGTAGGTTCCATACAGTATTTTGAACAGTAAAAGATCTTGTTCTAAAGTCAGAGACTCAGATGTAAATAGCCTCAAGTCTCATGTTTTATATTAACGTGGTTAGATAATAATTCCATGAAATATTTTAGAAGCTCTGGCAATCATGTCTCCAGGCATCACATACAGCAGTTCTCTATCTTATAAGCGAACAGGAGGTTGACCTTGTTTTCCAATACAACTGAAGTTGGGAGTGAGGCCCCATAGTCCTAACATTTTCATTTAGAAGGTGGACATTACTGAAAGAAAGCTACTAGACACTAGTAGAAAAAACTGCATCAGTTCTTTCTACAACATTTAATTCATATTGCATTCAGTGCTCTAATAATTTTTGTTCCTACACACCATACTTTTATAGACATTGGTTAAATGCCTATCAAATTTAAGTATGTTTTAACAAACTAATAGCTTCCTTTTCCATAATAGAATGTTTTAAAACACTTACATGGTGTGGAATAATTTAGTTCAGTTATATGATGACAAGACTAAACAAACTTTCTCTAGAGTTCTGGGTTTTTCATTTCATTACTTTGCACTGAGCAAGCAAATGGAGATGAGCTATGAAATTTTAGGACTTTGCCTTGAAACACGATCTAGTTGACTTATAAAATCTGAGATGTTGACAAAATGTGCAGTCAATATCCAAATAAATGCAGTTACTTCATTTTATGTCAACGGAGAAGGTGAAAAGTGCAACTTAACTGGCTTGGTAAGATTGGAAGGAGGGGCTGGGAACATACAAGAGACAACAAAGAGATAGTTGGTAAGATTTAGTGGCTTGCTTCATCAGGGGTGGTGAGAAGGCAGTGTGACAAAGTTCAGTCGGGTCAAACAAAGTGCAGAAACTTCCTCATAGACACTGAAAGGAGGGTGTAGCATGGAAACAAAATGCTCAAATGTTGTAATCTTGAGACAGCTAAAATGATAGTCAGTGTGCTGCTTCTGTCTAATCCTGCTGTTGCTTTTGATTCAGGAAGTAGAGAAATCACCTTATCTCTCATGTACCAGGATGATATAATTAAAATAGGACATGCTTTTGAAGTGAAGTATTTAAGGGCTTCAAAGAAGGTGTGGAGTGTTATAGGATCAGCATATGTCTCCTTCTCAAAGGCAGTTATGAGGACACATTTATTTAACAAAGACATCCTTTTGAAAGAGGAACTGCCTTAGTAATGATAGAGTGTGTATGTAATGTCTATCGAATTATATACATTGCCAAAGATATACGCAGTTTACTCTCTGACCTAGATCTTGGCAAAAAGAGAGGTCAATGTTTTTATGCTTTTTGTTTTGTTTTGTTTTTGTTTGAGACACAGTCTCACTCTGTCACCCAGGCTGGAGTGCAATGGTGTGGTCTTGGCTCACTGCAACCTCTGCCTCCAGGTTCAAGCAATTCTCCTGCCTCAGCCTCCCGAGTAACTGAGACTACAGGCATGTGCCACCATGCCCGGCTAATTTTTGTATTTGTAGTACAGACAGGGTTTCGTTATGTTGGCCAGGCTGGTCTCGAACTCCTGACCTCGTGATCCACCCGCCTTGGCCTCCCAAAGTGTTGGGATTACAGGCTTGAGCCACCACGCCCAGTCAGCTAATTTTTAATTTTTGTTTTTTTACTTCTATGAGAAAATATCATCCATTTGGCAAAAAGATACATAATTTTCATTATGTTCCCAAATCAAGCTATACTAGCACATTACCATAAATGCAAACAACTAAATAATTTTTCTTTTGCAAGGCAGAGCATTTATTTCAGATGAACTGATGTCTATGATTTTGCATATATGGCTATTTGGCAGGCCTTTTGTATCTGACCCTATAGTTGACCTTGGAATTGGCTTACTTTAACCATGATGGATGTACCAAAAGATTTATTTTTGTCATCTAAGAGTTGAGTCCTAGGCTATTGGGAGCATAAAACTGTTTATTGAAAGTAGGCTTGGCAAACCTTTGCTTTCAAATAATCTTCCAGAAGCTCATCTAATTTTGCTAATTAGAAGGAGATAAAATATACCCACATTGTCCTTTACAATGACTTGAACCCTCTGCCCTTCCTTGATGATAATAGCATTAAACACATGTGTATTTGTTGCATTGAATATTAATTAACATGAACTGAAAAGAGAGAATTCTGTTACACACCCAAACATATTCATGAAATTAATATTTAATTTCACACAAGTCCTTTAATGCCCCTTTACAAGTGGTAAAAATAACAAAGGCAACATGATTTTTAGCTTGCTGATCTACAAAAAAATGTTTAAACAGACTCCGATTATTGAAGCCTGATTTTAATAAATAATTCAAGAATGAAAGAACGGTCATTTCTGTGGGAAGCAAAAGGAGACCATTCAACTAGTACTGACCTTGTCACTGAAAATTAAGTTCTTTCTCTGAATCCAAAAATCAAAGCTTAAAAGGCCACTCTCTCCATAATATTTCATTAACTTTTCGAAATGAAATACCTATTGATTAGATTTTCTTTCAGATAATAAATTCTACATGTCTAATCTGTCATTTCAATTACACTATTTACTTGTACACAAGGAAAATGTTTTTACATCTGAAATTAATATACTTTTTCTAAATAATATACTGTAAGGGTTCAGGTGGCAAAATGTTTTGTTTCTTTGAATAGAATATTCAGAGTGCATCTATCCTTTCTCTTCTAATGTTTTGCCTGTGTTGTTTTCTGCCTAGAAGGCTCTCCTCTCTCTCTGTCCCCTGGATCCTTAAAAGATCCTAGTTACCTCCAAAGCCTAGTTCAAATGTTGCCTCCATCGAGAGGCTTCCTTGAGCTTTTTTTCTAAAGCAGGATAATCCCTCCTCTTTCTCTGGGTTCCACAGCACTGTTGACACACACCGTTGGTGTGGCCCTTATTGTGCCATATTACCTCTGCCCTAGGCTGGCTTCTAAGCCTTTTATGGCTCATCTTTGTCATATTGCTATATCTAGTGCCTAGCCCAGTGGCAGGGACACAGGGTTGTTGAATTTAGTGCTACACATTATGGAAGCTGAAATGTTTGTTTTGACCCTTTGGTTTCTATTTCTGCTCTGTAGGAATCAATGCAACTTCATGGATCTTTATCTTTTAATAGTTTACATGAGGTATCTCACATCTGGCAACTATCACCCCCAGACCCAATCATAAATAACATTCAAAGTTATTTTACTTCCTTTATTAAAGGGGAGCTGAAAGGAGCAGCAGACTTTGTCGGCCAACTTCTAGAAAGGAAATAAAGGCCACTCAGATGTCAGAAGATTGTATATGTTAGTTGATACAGTGCGTTCAGTGTTCTTAAAGGATCAAACACCAAGTTAGGATTGAACTCAATTTTCCATCGTCTTCAACAGTGTCTAAGTTAAGAATCAAAGTTTGTTGGTGTTAGGATGCTTTAAAGTAGAATGTCTTGAGGCTTCACGTACCCTTCAGTCACATTTATCCTAAACTATTCAACAGTACTAAATTTACCCTTTATGAAGGGGACAACTTGAACTATTTAATGCACCTTAAAAAGTGGTGGTGAGAGGTAAATATTTTTCAGTTGTTGTGTTATGGCCTTTTTTCAGTATTTCTGAATCATCTCACAGATAGAAACGCTTGCAAACATTCATTGGGAATTTGGCTACCAGAATAGTAACCCACCGGCCAAAGCCCACCTCATCCAGTTTCCCGTGGTTGCTAGAAAGATATTCTAGTGATTGTCTAACAGCAAAAACAAGCGGACCTGTAGCTGTGCTCCTGTTATGTGAATGGTGTGCTCTGCACTGTCCACCTCAGGGTGCTTCTGTGCACCTCTGGGACCAAAACTCAGTGAAAACTGTTCACTATTCATAAGGTGGTTCTCAAACCCATGCTAGGTTAGACTCCATAATCTGGTTTTGATCACCCTAGATTTAGTACTCTGCTGCCTGGAAAATATGAGCTGTGAGTAGTGTGAAGAGCTGTTACTGTAGGACCCACAGTTTGCAAGGTAACTTCAATCTGTACCAGGTGTGACTTGATTTTGCTGAGATGAGGGAGTTGGCAGAGAAGGGAGGGGGGTGGTAGAGAAGAGGCTGTGGAAATGCCCCCAGTAAAAAGTGCCCAGAGTTGAATCTTCTAGCTGTCAGAACAAGTTCTTCCCGGCAAACTGCGTTAACGGCATGAGCCCCAGCCCACTATCCTCAGTCTCTTCCTGCACTGGTAGGAGGAAAGTTGGTTCGAAGTTTCTGTTATGCTCAGTAATGAGACAGAACCAGGTGACATGGAAGACAGTGAACCAGGGGAGGGAGAATCCGAGGATCTGCACCGAGTCCCTTTCTTTTAGTCTTTAGCTGGGACTTTGGCACATTGCCGAAATTCTCAGGTCAGTTTGTTCCTTTGTCAAATAATAATTAAATCTCCCCTCTACCCAGAGAGTTCCCTAAATGAACTTTTGAAAGATTTTGTCTATAAAAATATTTCAAAACCTGTAAAAAATGTTTTTGACAAGACAGATGTGAAAGTATGCAGCAGAGAATGTGTGTTTGAAATCCTCCAGCCACGAAGATGATTTTCTTAAAGGAGAAGTGTGTATCTCCCATTCTCATACTCTGACTATCCCTATACTTCTGACAACTTCTAGGCGTTGATTTCTGTGGACACAACCTTGGTCACTACACCAGAGTGTGCTTGGTTTCCTCATCAGTAAACTGGGGACAATAATACCCATCTCCCAGGCTTATTGTGAGGATGAAACAAAGCAACCTGTGTGAGCACAGAGCACTATGGGAGTTCGCTGAATGTTAGTTCCACACTCCTTCCTCTCCACCCCCATGCCCCTACGCCGGTGAAATAAAATCCTCCTTGTATAACTCAGGAAGCCCCAGGAACACATTCCTGCAAGCCATGGAGGAAAGAAATACTTCCCTGTGTCCTTTTGGAGAGAGCGGGGCTTCGGCTGGTCTGATGTCATAGCTGTGCTCCTGGCTGCCTTTTGGTCAGAAGAAATGTTAGTGTGCTGAAAAATAGCCAAGGAGGCCTTTTTCCTCTGCATGGGAAAGAAGACATTTTTGTCCATCCTCCAAGTCTTCCTTGCACAGATTACTGTCAAACCCAAGCACTTTATTTATAAAAATGCCAACATACTCTGATTATTTGGCGAATAACCATGCTGCTGTCAGTGTAGAAACAGCACATAGAGTATAAAAACAATCTCCATTTTTATCATGCCTGTCACAGCTGGGAGGCTGTGGAACAAGGATGCATTGTTTGAGGGAAGGACTGTAGAGGCAACATTCAGGCCCTTTGGTGGCCTCCTGGGCAGAAAGACTGTGGTCACATTTGGTAAACTGTTACATGTTCTTTTACTGAAAAACATCAGGCTTGCCATAAATTAGTTTCTGGTTCAATATTGAGATCTTGACATACTGTTGCTTTTAGATAAGCATTCCCTGGCCTGCCTGTCTGTCTGCCTCTCTCTCCTCTAATTCATAGGCCTTCCAAATGCCTACGTGCTTCCATGGAACAGGAAGACAGACCTAGTGGCTGTGCAACCAAAGGAAATCCATCATTCACTGATGAATTTCTAATGACTTCATATTTTACTACCACGTGGAACCCAAATAAAGCCTCTAGAAGGGAAACACACACCCAATACTGGGGGAAGGAGGGGTGAAGAAGTGATGGCCCTTTACTCAGCACTGGTTTCTGACCTCCTCAAGCTGGTTCCTTCTGGGGTCAAGGTAGATCCTAGGGAGGATAACCCTCTTGGTTTCAGTAACAGTTGTGAAGCATATGTGTGAGTGTTTATGACGACTCTGCATGTCTGAGGTCTAACAGATTGGTCCCAGGATATTGCATGTTTTCCCTGGAAAACCATTTCTTTTTTTCCTAAAATGTGTTTCATCATTGTATGAGCTGCTTCTCCTTCTCCTTCTTCTTTTTGTTTTTTGAACCAGAGTCTCGCTCTGTCGCCCAGGCTGGAGTGCAGTGGTGCAATCTCAGCTCACTGCAAACTCCGCCCCACTGGGATCAAGCGATTCTCTTGCCTCAGCCTCCCGAGTAGCTGGGATTACAGGTGTGCGCCACCATGCCTGGCTAATTTTTATATTTTTAGTAGAGACAGGGTTTTGCAGTGTTGGCCTGGCTGATCTCGAACTCCTGACCTCAGGTGATATGCCTGCCTCAGCCTCCCAAAGTTCTGGGATTACAGGCATGAACCACCGTGCCTGGCCTTGTATGAGCTTCTCAATGGACGAATTGGTATCATTTACCTTTAGTAGGTATTCATTGGCATTTGCTGTCTTTGAGATTTTTGTTTTTTCTTTTTACAGTGGTGAACACTCCAGGAAGAATTTACTGTATAGTCCTTCACTCCTCCAAGAGTAAACTTTATTAAATTGTTCAGTTGGTTCCACCCTGATAAGTCTTGGTCAGGCTTGGGAAAAATGTTTTCATGTGATTTTTAATGAAGGAGTTCTTTACACCTAGAGCCTATTGAGAGATTAGTGAGCTGCCATGGAGGTCACGTGAATATGGAAACTAAAGCGGTATACAAAAGACAAAGCCCTAGAGCCTCTTTGTGAATGAATAAAATAAAATTGGGTGTTAGCCCTTGCACCTAGTTCCCAATCTGGCCAAATAGGTGTTATCTTTATACCTCTATTGGCAAGTTCCATCACATCTCAGTCAAAAATAAAGAAGAAAAGAAAAATATTTGGGTCTAGATAACATCGTGGGGTTAGAAATATTCTCAGTACCACCTGAGAGGAAGCACACAGAAGATTCAGTTAATTCTCATGCTAAATCCAAGTGTCATATCACAGCACCAGAAATTCGAGTATCTTCTTATAGTTCAGAAATAAATGATGGTGTTGACAGGGGGTGCCACATGTGAAGAAACCAATATTGTTTTTTAAGATTATGTAAGCAAAGCTGGAGATACATGGAAAAACTGTGTGTCCTTCAATAATCCCAGCTCTCGAAGGACAGCCTCAGAAACTGGAAAAAAGTCACTTCAGTGGCTCCCTGTGTTCTTCAGAAAGAAATCCAGTTTCATTACTTTGATATTTAATTAGGACAGCAATCATGAGTACTGTCTTTCCTCTTTCCTTTCCAAAAATATCTCTTCCACTGTCTTCTCTAGTGCCATGTCTCATGTTTTGGTAAAACTCATCGTACCTTGTATCTGTACTGTTGTTCATGTTTGACCTCCTCCCTTAAGTGTTAAGCAAGTCCTCCCTGACCACCCTCGTCCCACCCTCCCTCCACAAAACCACATAGGTCCACATTCCATCTCCCTGAAGAGTCACTGCCCCACTTTTCCAGGCTGTGCTTAGCTGCCTTCTCTTGTGAGACGCATTTTCTGATCAGATTGAACCAGTTAAACCAGATTTAAACTCTTTTGTATTTTTTTTTTTTGGAGATGGAGTCTTGCTCTGTCACCCAGACTGGAGTGCAGTGGTGCAATCTCAGCTCACTGCAACCTCCACCTTCCGGGTTCAAGTGATTCTCCTGCCTCAGCCTCCCAAGTAGCTAGGACTAAAGGTGCGTGCCACCATGCCCAGTTAATTTTGGTATTTATAGTGAAGACTGGGTTTCACTGTGTTAGTCAGGATGGTCTCGATCTCTGGACCTCATGATCCACCTCCTTCCGCCTCCCAAAGTGCTGGGATTACAGGCATGAGCCACTTTACCCGACCCACTCTTTTGTATTCTAACAGCACTTTTTCTACCCACTTAGCATTTCACAACATACTTTTAATATAGCAGTTTATATATTTTTTTTGTCCAATAAGTTTTACTTCTTGAGCATAGACTGTACATCTTTCCGGTGTCTTAGGTATGAAAGTTCATGGAATTACATTGGAGCGGTGGCCTTCCTATCCTGGCATGGCTGTACTTAGCAACAGGAAGCACACCAGCTTTGAAGCACAGAACCATTGCCAAATCCCCTCATGAAGACCCTAGGTTATTTTCTGGCAAGTTATTAGCCCCTCTGAGCCTCAGCTTTCTCATCCAGTTACTGGCAGTTCATTTATAAAATATATTCTAGCACAGAACCTAGAAAGTAATATATGCTCACAAAAGGGCAGCTTTTTCCTGTCACGGGCTCAGAATTTCTTAGCTTATGTCTTCTTGTAATAACAAAGCAAAAACAAAAAACACAATAAAACAGTTCTCTATAGTGTTGCTCAAAATATCAAAATAAAGATGTGGCCAATAAAAGAGAAAGAAAATATAGTTTCATTTCACTGAACTACAATATTGGCTATGCTTTTCAAAATATACTTGTCCCCTATTGAAATTCTAGGAAATTTTCTTGAAAATATCATGGGTTCTTCCACTGGTGGACAATCCCATTCCCTTCCTTTTTACCTCTTATACCATGATAATCAGTGCACTAAATTGTAAGCTCTCTGAAAATAGGGGGGTAATTGGCTTTAGATCTGTGTCTAGAAACTGGGAAAGTGTTAGTCTTAATTACCATCTTCCCCTGGCCAACTATACCTCTACTCAGATCCCTCTTTCTCCTCCCTCCTCAGGGAACTTACGCCATCAATTTTTCTTTCTCTCTGTATATATTCAACATCACTTTCTATCCTTAGGATCACCAGACTTTCTGGTTGGCCTGTCCCAGTTTATTCCTATTGTGTCAACATAAGTCACATCCCCTTTTACCCTCAAAAATGTCTGGTTTGGATGATGTATGTTTCTCCTAATTACATCTGACTTTAACCTTTAACCATCCAAAAGCTCAAATTCCCCCCTTCCAAAAAATACCTAACAGGCACATACATTCTAAAATCTACATCTAATCTCTTATTTTTCTCTCTTTCCCTTCATTGTCACACGTCTTAAAAGGATTGTCTACATCTATTTCTCCATTTCTTTATCTACTACTATTTCTCTAGACAATTGTCTTATCTCTACTATTCTTCTGAAGCTGCTCTGGGCAAAGTCACCGTATGACCTCTTACTTGTTAAATCCTTTGAACATGTGAAGGGATCTGGTTAGGTGATTTACAAGCTCCTTCTCCACCTCTAATAAGATGCTATACATTTGAAATATTTCTTGACTCTCATCTTGTTAACTAAGACAGTTAACTTGTTGAGGTTCTATCACCCATGTGTCCATAGTCATACCTTATCTCATTTAGTTCATACAACAACCCTCTGAAGTAAGTATCATTTCCCCACTTTACACATAGTGCAGAAGAGAGATTGAATGAATAACTTTCCCACTTTCTCACAGCTAATAATGATGGAGCTAAGATTCTACTTTCCAAGATAAACTCTGTTATTTTTCCACTACACTATTCTCTCTTCTTCCCAACAAATTGTTAACACCTGTTTCCGTATGACCAATTCATTATAGACACTAAAGAGTGCTGTGCTGATTTTTTTTAATTATTATACTTCAAGTTCTGGTATACATGTACAGAATGTGCAATTTTGTTACATAGATACACACATGCCGTGGTGGTTTGCTGCATCCATCAACCTGTCATCTATATTAGGTATTTCTTCTAATGTTATCCCTCTCTTAGCCCCCCACCCCACAACAGGCCCCGGTGTGTGATGTTCCCCTCCACGTGTCCATGTGTTCTCATTGTTCAACTCCCACTTACGAGTGAGAACATGCAGTGTTTGATTTTCTGTTCCTGTGTTAGTTTGTTGAGAATAATGGTTTCCAGCTTCATCCATGTCCTTCAAAGGACATGAATTCATCCTTTTTTACGGTTGCATAGTATTCATGGTGTATATGAAAAATTGCCACATTTCTTTATCAGTCTATCATTGATGGGCATTTTGGGTTGATTCAAGTCTTTGCTGGCTGTGAATAGTGCTTGCAATAAACATATGTGTGCATGTGTTTTTTTTGAGACAAGTCTTACTCTGTCATCCAGGCTGGAGTGCAGTGGCGCGATCTCGGCGCCTGCAACCTCTGCCTCCCAGGTTCAAGGGATTCTCTTGCCTCACCCCCTGAGTAGCTGGGATTACAGATGCCCACCACCATGCCCAGCTACTTTTTGTATTTTTAACAGAGACGGAGTTTCACCATGTTGGCCAGACTGGTCTTGAACTCCTGACCTCAGGTGATCCACCTACGTAGGCCTCCCAAAGTGCTGGGATTACAGGCATGAGCCATCGTGCCCAGCCGTGCATGTGTCTTTATAGTAGAATGATTTATAATCCTTTGGGTATATACCTAGTAATGGGATTGCTGGGTCAAATGGTATTGCTGGTTCTAGATCCTTGAAGAATCACCACACTGTCTTCCACAATGGTTGAACTAATTTACACTCCCATCAACAGTGTAAAAGCATTCTTATTTATGAACATCCTCTCCAGCATCTGTTGTTTCCTGACTATATAATTGCCATTCTACCTGGCATGAGATGATATCATTGTGGTTTTGATTTACATTCCTCTAATGACCAGTAATGATGAGCTTTTTTTCATATGTTTGTTGGCCACATAAATATCTTTTGAGAAGTGTCTGTTCATATCATTTGTCCACTGTTTGATGGAGTTGTTTTTTACTTGTAAATTTGTTTTAGTTCCTTGTAGATTCTGGATATAGCCCTTAGTCAGATGGCTAGTTTGCAAAAATTTTCTCCCATTCTGTAGGTTGCCTGTTCACTCTGATGATAGTTTCTTTTGCTGTGCAGTAGCTCTTTAGTTTAATTAGATCCCATGTGCCTATTTCTGCTTTTGTTGCCATTGCTTTTGGTGTTTTAGTCATGAAGTCTTTGCCCATCCCTATGTCCTGAATGGTATTGCCTAGGTTTTCTTCTAGGGTTTTTATGGTTTTAGGTCTCATGTTTAAGTTTTTAATCCATCTTGGTTAATTTTTGTATAAGGTGTAAGGAAGGGGTCCAGTTTCAGTTTTCTACATATGGCTTGCCAGTTTTCCCAACACCATTTATTAAATAGGGAATCCTTTCCACATTGCTTGTTTTTGTCAGGTTTATCAAAGATCAGATGGTTGTAGATGTGTGGCATTATTTCTGAGGCCTCTGTTCTGTTCCATTGTTCTATATATCTGTTTTGGTACCAGTACCATGCTGTTTTGGTTACTGTAGCCTTGTAGTATAGTTTGAAGTCAGGTAGCGTGATGCCTCCAGCTTTGTTCTTTTTGCTTAGGATTGTCTTAGCTATACGGGCTCTTTTTTCTTCCACATGACAATAAAGTAGTTTTTTCTAATTCTGTGAAGAAAGTCAATGGTAGCTGATATTTTTAAATTGTGTAGGTTCTAAAAATTAGACCCACTAAGCATTAGTCACTCTCCTAGGAGTGGTGACAGTTGTGGATATTTAAACCAGAGATAAGGGAAGTAGCTGTTACTATGTAAGCGGTGAGTTTCTGGATTTCAGTAAAATAAACCAGGATTTCGTTTCTTGAAGTAATTATACTCTGGAGAGAGAAAAGAAAGATGGAGACAATTATGAATGACCTTGCATCTCTGAGCTGTTGAGAACTTCTGGATCAGTGGCTGATGTTTTCATAGCCTTTTCAAGTGAAACCTTTCAGTGAAGTCTCAAGCCACAGACCACCAGTTGACAAAAGGATTTTTTTTTTCAAGGATATTAACCTTAACTTGAGTATCATATAATGATTGTCATATTAAAGAAAAAAAACTTCCAGCCACATTTTTAAAGTTATTTAACGTGTCTGAAAACTCAGAGTTTTGAAACTTTTTAGTATCATTCAATTCGTTCTGAGTGTTATCATTTCAGTGATTTGTTTAACTTTAAGGCAAGAATTGGCAGGGAGTTTCTATAAAACAAATACAACTCCTGTAACAACCCTAAGCCAGTAATATTGCTGATACCACTCAAACCCTTATCCCTGGACTTAAGTCCTCTGAGGACTGTAATAAGTGAAGAAAACTGTGGAATAAACTCTTTGTAAGGTCCCTCACACTGGGAAATAGTTAAGCCCATTTCTGTATCTCTGGGATCATGCACTTTTTGATCTAATTTACCAAGTATTGTGATTGCCAATATAATGAGAATTCTAAGATAGACAGATGTAAATGAGGAATAATAGGCAGGATTTTTTTTTTTTTAAACTAATGACAACGTAGTAATGAAACTTGATTAAAAGTATATGTCTTTTGGCCGGGTGCAGTGGCTCATGCCTATAATCCCTGCAATGTGGGAGGCCAAGGCATGCAGATCGCTTGAGCCTAGGAGTTCAAGACCAGCCTGGGCAACATGGCAAAAGTCTGTCTCCACAAAAAATACGAAAATTAGCCAGATGTGGTGGCACATGCCTGTAATTCCCAACTACTTGGGAAGCTGGGGTGGGAGCATCATTTGAGCCTGGGGAGGTCAAGGCTGCCGTGAGCCGTGACCATGCTACTGCACTCCAGTCTGCATGACAGAATGAGACCCGGTCTTTAAAAAAGTATATATATTTTTAAGTGACAAATGTGTGTCATATGTGAGTGCATATGAGATCTGTCTATGTGACATTTGTGCCCCTTATCTCATTTTACATAGCCATAGACACAATATAAAATCATCAAACTTTGTTGATATGACTGCCTCACTTTCAAATGCATCCTGAGAAATTTAAAATATTTTTGTAATGAAACTGTTTAGTATCTGTGTATTTTTGGCAAGCAGTTTGTAGATACTGTTCTTTTATTTAAGGCCACCACCTTTTTGCAAGATGTGAGAGGGTGTTTTAATCCTTTTGTGTTGTTTCTGAGCTGTGTGTTTATTTGGCAACTTCATTATTTGAGTTGTCGAAAGAACAGAAGTTTGTAAATTATACAACACTAAACAGTGGATGCCATCCATGGCTTTTAGCCCAGGCCCTGTCAAATGGTTTTCTATTTTCTGGCCTGACCTTAAACATTATTGTGAATTACAGAAGCATTAGTATTCATCAATTTAAATCTATTATTTTTTAATTAGTTTCTAAAACTCTAATTTTAACTGAGGAAACATGCTCTTGTTAAATATGTTGGTAAAATAATTATTGGCCAAAGGACAAATAGCTTTAGTCTTAAATATTTAGGTTCATAGTTGACTTTACCTGTGTTAGGCAATTTTTTTATGTTATGGGGCTATGCCTTTATATAGCATCTAGTCATTACATTGGTGACATTACACCAATGTTGAACAATTTTGGTTAACTGGTAACATACATGGAAGAGATATATGCCATCGCTAGATGATATTTGATTCCTTTGTTATTACAAAGGAATACAGGAATTGCAAACTCATTTTAATTTGGCTCTATTTGGGTTCAGTGACAATGTGTTGAGATCCCATGGTACTGATTACTGTTGAGGCTGGAGGGAACTGTGGTAGTATATGGCCATAAATTTATTATTCCTGTTATGTACACTCCCAGAAAATGCTGTCCAAAGATGTAACATGCAAAGACACGAAGCTTTTAACTTTTTGATAACTTTTCTTTCAGCCATCAGTAAGATGGTTGAATTTGTCTCTTTCCCATCCTCCTTGCTGCTAAAGAAGGAGGCTAAACATCTCTAGGAAAGGTCTCTATCTGTGTACTTTGATTTTCAACTCATGAGTACAACTGCATTTTACAATGAATAAACAGATATATCCGAATGAAGTGTGAAAAGAGCCAAACAGGACAGTGTGAGACTTGGATGAGTGTCTGGGTCCCATCTGTTTCACGTTTAGGTCCCTGGGGTCAAGGACTACAGGGCTGATTTTGGTGGCTCCCCTGCCGCCCTTCTCAGTTGCTCTCTGGACTTGGCCTGGGAGGATGGGAGATGTGGGAAAGCCCTGTCAGCTGGCTCAGAACCCACCCTATTCTGCATGCATATCTGGATTGCAAAAGCAGCGTGGGTGGCTCTGGGTCTGAGGATCAACAATCTCACTCACTCTGAGGTCCTGGAAAGTTACTCAGGACCTCAATTTCCCCATCTGTAGAGTGAGGATAATAGTAGCTGTTAAGAGGAGTTGAAGGCATAGGAACTACATAGGGCCCTGCACAGTGTTTTCCACATAGTAGTTACTTAATAAATGTGCCTGTTGTTGATCTTCATACATATTCATAAATATTTAGGAGAATAAGGGTGAACTACAAATATTCCAGAATCCTCCAGCTTCCTCATAGGAATTTCTAAACTTCCCTCAGCACTTTTTAAGTAAGAATATTGTTGCCTTAAAATTAATATCCTTTTCCTATAATCTTCTTTTTGCCTTTTCCTCTCTATCAGTTTCTGCTGCTAATGCTTGCTTTTTTTCTCCCCATTTACTCTTCCCTAGTTCCCCTTCTGTCTCTGTTTTATTCTCTTCTTTCTTTTCCCTTTTCTTCTTTTTCCCAATTTCCTTCTTGGGCATCTTGTATTGTCCTCTCCGCATTCTCTTCTTATTTCTTCTTCTCATACTTTTCTATCAAAAAGTAGTTGTGAGAATTACTAAGACAATGAGAATCAGTGTAAAAAAATCGGAAAGTTATTTTAACTAATTAAACAGTAATTTTAGTTAACTGGTGACATTGATGGTGTTACATTGGAGCAGAGCATGGACTAAGCAGAGACTGTGAACTATGCATGTGCTATAAATCCCCTTTCCTCTTAACTCATTCCATCTTTAGAGATAAATGGTTGTGGATGACTGATGTTTGAGTTCATTTATTTGTTCATCTATAAAGAAGTACTAAGTGTGTTCCAGGCATTGTGCAGCAATTTTGGAGGAAGACAATTACTGTGCAATATGATCAATTCATTCTTGGTCCGTCATAGGAAGTGGTCAGTGAAATAACTGTGGAATTAATGGCCAAAGAAGATAAATGGATGAATGGAGAGGACCTTGTCAAGAAGACAAGGAAGGAGGAGGCTCTGGATGTTCTAGAAAAGCGTAGCTAATTGTATACAGAAGATCATATGGTATGAGAAGTCAGAAATAAGATGGGACTGGGTCCATAAGGAACCATACATTCTGATTTTGTTGTTAGGTTAGGATGTAGTAGCATATAGACTCCAAAAGTTCTGTGACTTGATAAAATGGAAGTCTGTTTCTTGATCAGTGACTGGTCCTATCAGTTGTCCTGGTTCAGTTGTCTTAACTAGTTAACTATAGTCCATCACTTACAACTACTCTTTGCATATATCCTTACCTCTCTTACTTCTCAGTTGGCCATTCCCAAGCTCTAGTTTGATCTGATTCTCCACCTACTCTTCCTCTCTTAAAGAACCATTTTGTACCTTCTATTTACCTTAACCTCTATACCTTTTCTCCTCTTCACTGTCAGCTGATAATAACCGTATCTGTTATTTCACTGAGAAGCTAGACTAGGATGAGAATATCTACATGCCACATCACCAAATCAACCAAGCCTCCTGTATCTGTCCCCTCTTATTCTGCCTTTCCTTCTGTCACTCTGCCCTTGGTGTCCTTGCTCTAGTGTAAGGTGAATTTCCTTCCACGTACATGGGATCTCATTCTCTCTCACCTCCCACAGACATCCTTCAGCTATTCTGCCCTGTCTCTGTAGCATCATCTGATTTTCTCTCCTGCTAGGTATTTCCATTAGTGTATGAACACACTGTGCTATCTTCCATCTTTAAAAACGAATCTCACTAGACTCCACTTACCACTCCAGTTATTGCGTTATTTTTCTGCTCCTCTTTAGAGCAAAACACTGCAATCTACACTTTCTCTTTTTCTCCCATCCTCATCTCACATCATCAAAGAGATTATCTTTTTAGGGCCATCGGTTACTGTCATGTTGCCAAATTCAATGGCCAATCCTCAGGCCTCATTTTACACTATTTACTTTAACAATTTGATGCAATTATTCATTTCTTTCTTTCTTTTTTTGAAAAACTCTAGTTGCTTGAGTTCTTGCAAACCAATCACTTCTGATTCTCTCTTATTTCACTGGTTGTCTCAACTCGCTTTTGTGGTTAGTTGTCCTCTTTTCACCCTTTAAGTATTGGAGCACACAGAGGCTCAGTACTTAGATCTCTTTGCATCTCTCTTCACACTCATTTTCCAGGGCAGTGATCTTTCCAATGTCAGTTTCAAATGCCAGCCCTACTTGGATGACTCCTAAATCTATATCTCCGTCGGAGAACTCTCCCTTTAATTCCACCTTTGGAGATCCAACTACCAGCTGACATCCCCACTTGGATGACTAACAGACATCTCAGTATTAAGGTGTCAAGAACTGAACTTTTGGTTTTTCCTCTCTCCCTAGACCTGCTCCTCCTATTATCCTCCTTATTCTATTAGGTGCTGAGATTAAAAAAAAAAAAAAAAAAAAAAAAAAAGGAGTCGGCAGGGCGCGGCAGCTCACGCCTGTAATCCCAGCATTTTGGGAGGCTGAGGCGGACGGATCACGAGGTCAGAAGATCGAAACCATCCTGGCTAATCCTAGCTATCACAGTGAAACCCAGTCTGTACTAAAACTTTAAAAAAATAAATAAATAAATAAAATAGCCGGACATGGTGGCGGGCTCCTGTAGTCCCAGTTACTCAGGAGGCCGAGGCAGGAGAATGGCGTGAACACGGGAGGCGGAGCTTGCAGTGAGCCGAGATTGCGCCACTGCACTCCAGCCTGGCGACAGAGTGAGGCTCCGTCTCAAAAAAAAAAAAAAAAAAAAAAAAAAAAAATTAGAGTCATTCTTGCCTCTTCTCATTCTGTCACATCTACATCAAATTAATCATCAAATCGCATCAATTTATTTATTAAAAATATAGTTAGTTCGTCATCTGCTTCTTGTCAATTGCACTACCCTGGTCAACATCACCATCATTTCTTGCTAAATGAAGGCAATGTACACTTGATTGGTCTCCTTGCTTCACCCTTTGTTGTGCCCTAATCTGTTCTCCACATTGCAACCAAGGTGACTGATTAAAAACATAAGTTAGTTCCAGACTCCCTAGTGGCGTCCCAACTCGGAGTCAAATGCAGAGTTCCTACCGTGCTCACAAGGCACCACGTGGTCTGGGCCCAGCTCTTTCTTCTCTGACCTCATCTCTTACCACCTACTCCTGTGTAATCACCACAGTGGCCATCTCGCTTCTCAAACACTCCAGATAGTCCCTACATCTAGGCCTCTGAATGTTATTTTTAAAAATTTGAACATTTCATCTTAAACCAAGGTATCAACTTTTTTTGAATCACAGGCCTTTTCCTCCTCATTTTTGGCCACCTGCAGAATTCATGAAGAAGGTCACAAGCTTGTCTTTTAGCAAAGTATTTCTTAGAGGACATTGCTCTCCATCCTTGTCCAGTTCCCATTTTCAAAAACTTAGAGAAACGTAACTTTTGAAAAACAGAAGTGCAAAAAAAAAAAAAAAAAAAAGTAAAATGTAAAAGAAACACTTTTTTTCTTTAAAGCTTTTGACTTGATCAAAAAGACCAGGAACCAGATGAAGCCATTTCCTGTATTATGTAAACTGTGTCTAAAGAAGAAATATGCTTGCACTGTACAGGAAAGCATGGTATTGTTTCTAGTGCCATTTGACATTTCTTGCACTATAAAGCAATTGATATGTGCACTACAAGCTAATCATTTGGGGAAGTGTTTTTGATTTTGCTTAGATAGGTATATCATTCAAATTTTAAGACAGTTATTCAAAATTGGGGTATTTTCAGCTATTTGTTTATTTTGAGGGAAAGTCCCATTTAAAGAAAGTATTATTGTACTTAGCTATTTTGAACTATCCAAGTTTTTTTTTTCTCTTATTGTATCACAGTGCAAACCTTATTATTCATTTTCCTGATAAATATTTTCCTTTCCTAAGGCGAAGCTGGAAATTTACTTGTACCAACTGACATAATTGAATATACTTATTATCCAGTGCTCAAAGCCCTCTGATGTGCTAGTCATGCCCAAGAACTCAATACTGTGACCTTTTTTAAGAGTCATTGTGAAGAACAGCATCAGAGCATGATATAACTGCCACAGCCATGGTTAGCAAAAATGTAATACCTGTTTTCCCATGGCTTTCGTGTTTGGATATTACTGTATCTTCTCAATCAGATGTCTCCCTTTGTAATTTAATTTATCATTTAGTTGGTAATTTTGTTGTGTCTACTGCATGCAGGACCCTGGGATAGAGGTCATGTAAAGAAGCATAGGCCCTGCACCTACTCTCAGGCAGTCTAAAATCCTTTTAGGAAAACAAGCTGTGAGAAAGAACACAGCTATGTCTGTTAGGAAGAAAAAGAGAAGTACTTAAGATTTAAAAGGGGAACAGGTCATCGCATGTGTGTATCTGTATGTGTGTGTGCACATCATAACTAATTAATGCCGAGGGGACTGTAGATCAGTGAATTATTAACTGATTATGGAAAAGGCATTGAAACAAATACAGAAGCGCCAAATAATTGTTAGTGTAGGTTTCTGAACAAGAGTGACAACAATAGATACACACCCCAAAATCAAAACAAACGACCAAAACCTTGCTAGGCAATTCTCTAGGAAATCACTAAACAGCATCATAATGACTTTCCAGAATGAATGGGACTTTCCAAAATGCCTATGGTAATTTGAAGGATTAACCTGTTTGATGACACAATTTATTATGAAACTATTAGGTTGAGACACATGAAATAGCCACGTTGTGAGTCATAAAGGACTGAATATCAGCGATTTCATAAAATCAACTGAATATAAATGATCTGAAGAAGGCAGAGACAGTGTGTTTTTACTTTATACCTCAGGCCTAACACATGAATCACATATAGTAGGTGCTCAGCCTGTGTTTATGGACTGAATGTTGAATGTGTATGAATATGTGAAATGTGAAAAAGAATTACGGATTTTTTTCTAATTGAGAAAAAAAGTCTTTAATCTTATAAAGAAACAATGTTATTGGAAAATTAATTGCAAAATGGCTCAAGGAAATTGTGTGCTTTGGTTATTTTTAGAAGTTACAGAGTTAAGGAGCACTAGGTATTAACAGTTTGTCAATGAATAGAAAAAGGGAAAAGGGTCTGAGGCCACATTTGTCCTGCATTTGAATCACCTCTTCCCCTGGCCCTGATGTGTACTATGCTGGAATGTTCGGTTTTGCCCATGTTGATCACAATAGCTGCTTCTAAGGCACTCCACAGCATTACACATCCTGACAGGGTCTGCAGACATCATCCAGTCCACACTCTTGCTTTACAGGTGAGGAAACTGAGGTTCAAGGTGGCGACATGAATTTGCCTCAGTGTTAGTCATGTGGTAGCACAATGGGAAGCAAGACTCAAGTTCCTGACTCTCCGGTTAGTGCTTTATCTCTTATACTGTGATACTTCAACAGGAATTACCCCAACCTGTGATACAGGTGGTTATATGAGCTTAAGAGAAGAGTTGAGGCAGATATGGAAATAAAGCCTATTCCAGTATTTGTAATGAAAAGCTGTAAAAATCCTAATAATAAAGAGAAGATATGTTTCCTTTTTAGGTTACGTCCCACAGCTTTCTGTTTCCCTCTATATGTAATTGTCACTGATTTCCAGTTGAAGTTAATTTTTGGAAGACAGGACTGAAAAAAACAGTGGGCTTATGATGATATTAGTAGTTTATGCCTGGTTGTGAATATTATTCATATATCTTGAATGAGTTTATTCAATCTCTGATAATTTTCATAAGATAAAAATATGCAAATATACATTTGCATACTTACATTGACTTCTGAGATTGTTTTACCATTTTTTAAATTTAAGCTTGCATATGTCATAGAAACCATTTAGGGTTTTTTTTTGTCAAAAGAATGTACTGCTGCTTGTTTAAAATAGTGTTACTCAGAATTCCTTTCATATCCTTTTTTTTTTTAGATCTTGCATGTTTATGGAGTCCGGTTTCAGGGGAATTCCTTTGGTAGTCTTCATTGAACGTCAGCAAAATATATTATTTTTGGCTTCTGTCCTGATTAACCCAGACGTTTTAATGTGTGTTATGATGGGTTATGTGATGGATAGTCACCTGTACCCTGTGATCAGCTAAAAGTTGGCCACTTGAGTTAAACCTTAGTGGTGGAATGTCATAATTTCCCATCTTTTGTTTGATTAATACTTCCTTTTGCTATCTGAAAGGGAAATGTCTGGAAGTGTCCATCGATGTACAGTCACACTCAGGATGAGAAGGAAGACATGTCTTTTATGGGGAGAGAATTCAGTTGATCATAACAAGCTCACTCAGGGCAAAGCATCAGACACTCCCTTTTTTTTAAAAGGAAAGAAGAAATAAACAGTTTCCTCACCCTTAGAAGTGTTTTTTCCTAACATTTTATTGACTTAAATGCCTTTATTTGGATAAAAAATAATATCATGTGCAAGAGAATGAACAAAATTCTTAAGTGGTGATTGACAAAGAAATTTTGTTACAATGTATGAAGTTATATGCAGTGGCTTTAAATTTATAAATGTATTGTTGTAAGATATCAAGTCAAAATATGTAATTCTTATTTGCCCTTTATTTTTGAACAGTAGATAGAATTATGCCTAGAGCAGCCCTTGTGTACAAAACCATGCCATTCTTTAACTCATAGAATTATTTAAGAACCTTACCTTCTCACTTTTTTGGAGAGAGGGAGTTCCTCATAACTTTTAACTTATATAATACATTTCACTGTATCTGTAAATATAAACATTCAGGAAATGTTTAATTACATTCCCAATGTTTACATAGATAGTGTTAATTGATTCACTTTATTGAATATGTATTGAGCACCTTTTCTAAGTAACTTGGTGTACCAGCAGCATAATAGTAAAATACATAGACCCAGCACTTGCTCTCCTGGAGTTTATCATCTAGTAAAACAGACAATTAGGGAACAAGTCAAAACATTTACATATAATTACAACTTGTAATCAGTTTGCTTCACAAGTAGTGGAGGAGAATCTACCTTGCTGTGCAATGGCAGTGAGGGAGGGGACTAGGAGAATATAGAGGAAAGGGGAAGAGTAGCCTAAGTAAATTAAATAGTGTGGGTAAATACTTGAATCAGGAAAGAATTTGGTTAATTCATGAGATCAAAGAAAGCGGGAGGAGTAGAACACCACGAGTAGGGAGAATAGTGAAAGCAAATGAGAGTGGAGAAGTAGCAGGATCTGGCCCAGTTAGCCTCAGTGGCCAGGATAAGATATTTGTATCTTATTCAAATTGCTGTGGAGCATCAGAACCTAGGAGCAATGGTTCCCTATAGGAGTGGGAGGGAACTAGGTAGATGGAAAACAAGGATGGTAGGGAGGCTTTCCACTGTTTATCTTTTTATACCATTTGTTTATTTAGAAACATTTGAATGTTTACCTATTGATAGCTTTAAATTTTAAAAAGTTAACAGGAAACCATTTACACCTATAAGTAAGGATGTATCTTAACATGATGCTGCATTTATTTTTATTTATTTATTCTTTTGAGATGAGGCCTTGCCCTGTTGCTCAGACAAGAGTGCAGTGGCATGATCACAGCTTGCTGCAGTGTTGACCTTCTGGGCTCAAGCAATCCTCTTATCTCAGCCTCCCAAGTAGCCAGGACCACAGGCACACGCCACCACACCCTGCTAATTTTTGGTAGAGACAGGGTCTCACCTTGTTGTTCAGGCTGGTCTCAAATTCCTGGGCTCAAGTGATCCTCCCACCTCAGTACTGGGATTACAGGCATGAGCCTATACAATGATTCTGTTTTTAAATGATTACTTTGGCATTTGTGTGGAGAAGCAATTGAATGGGGCAATTCTAGGGGGGTGATGATGCAGTTATAACTAGAGTGATGGTAATAGATTGCAAAGGGGATTATTTAAGATTTATTTGGAGGGAGAAAGAAAGTCTAAGAATTATGGACGTTAGGAGTAAAGGAATGTGAGGGAAACTAAGGTAATTGTTTGATCAATGGAACCATGCCCAATGATATGAAATATCAGGAGATAAATCAGTTTGGAATGGATAAATCTGAAATTTTGTTGTATAAATGGTAAACTTGGCATGGCTGTTAAATTCCAAATAGGTGCTATCAAGTGGACAGTTGGATATGTGAGACTACACCTAAGGAAGTGGTCTGGGTTGGAGATAAGAGTTTAGGAGTCATCAACTTCCACATGATATTTAAAGCTGTGATAGTGGAAGGGACCCCCTGCAGGGTAAGGAGGAGAAGAAGGCAAAAGACTGAGTGCTAGGCCTTGCCCACACTTTGAGGCGGAGAAAGAAGAAACCCTTTAGGAAGATAGACATATACAGCAAGAGCAGCAGGAGGAAAACCAGGACAGTGAGGTGTCTCAGAGTCTGCACGTGTTTCAAGAAGAATGAAAATATTTTTTCTGGATTTTCGCTCTTGTCACCCAGGCTGGAGTGCGATGGCACGATCTCTGCTCACTGCAACCTTTGCCTCCCGGGTTCAAGTGGTTCTCCTGCCTCAGCCTCCTGAGTAGCTGGGATTACAGGTGCCCAACACCACATCCAGCTAATTTTTGTATTTTTCATAGAGACAGGGTTTCACCACATTGACCAGGCTGGTCTCAAACTCCCGACCTCAGGTGATCCATACACCTTGGCCTCCCAAAGTGCTGGGATTACAGGAGTGAGTCACTGAGCCCAGCCATGGATTCTGCCACTTCTTTCTATTTTATATGTCATCGAATTTCTTGGAAGTTTTCATTTTTCATCTGCTGAATGGGATGAATCTGTCTTATCTATCACACAGGCTTGAGATGAGCAATGTTGAGAATATCAGTTGAATTAATATTTTCTTAGTATATATTAATTAACAAAAATCTATTGAACTTACTGTATAATATTCAGCTATAATTACACAAAGGAAGATAATCATGAACTTTTTTATTACCTTGATAATGCTTTACTTTAAACACCTGTGCCTGCGTGTCATAAAAGATATTTAAATCAGAATTATATTACAAAGTGATATTGAATTAAAATATTTATTTGAAAGGAACAGAGCAGTAACAATGTAACTAGATATACTTATAAAAGGAAAATCTTTAACCAAACTAGAGAATATTGAAATCAAAATATGTTTTTCTGTATTATCTTTGTTAACAACTAATGTGTGTCTAGGTGGAGAAACATTCCCAATAACTGCCGTTGTTACAGGGTTAAAAACTGAGTTGAAGTAAGTCATTGGGAAGAGGAAAAAAAAAAAAAACCTTTATACAACTTTGTTAAAACTAGAACAAAGAGTCCATGGAAAGCACCAGGTGTGACATACAAAAGATAAGGAACAAACTCTTCTGTGTACATATCACTCTTAGATTATTTAATGACTTGAAAGATGACCTCCACTGAAAGGTGTGGCATGAAAGTGAGCATGAAACAGAACACTAATCATATATTTCAGCAACTCTGATTTCCAGTGGGCTGGGCCTTCGTGCTGACAGTCAACGTGTCCATTGTAAGACAGGTTTATTTCTTGCATAAGTTTATCATTATCTTGGAAGCCCTGGTTACTGGCAAGGCACTCTCTGCCTACCGCCCTCCACATTTGTTCTTTCTGTCTTTTTTTTCTGCTACTTTGGAACTTAGATATCTGGTCTGATTTCTAAAGTGCTTTGGGCTTCCTTGTGTTGGGATTTTTTTCCAGCCCCCACAATTAGGCCATCATTTATTAGTCCTTGTCTTGTAACTGAGATGCACGTTATCATTCCCCTTGGCTTCTGTGATGACTTGTTACACCTGCCTTTTCCACCTCCTTATATCATGAGATTAAAGCACTGAGTGAGTTCAAATAACATAATAAAATCTGGAATTAATTAACTTCACTGAAGATGATTATATTATGAATTAAGTAGCTCCTTCTCAGAGTGTACTGTAACTGCCACAATAAATAAACCTATAAAAATGTGGTTTTCAGGGGGTTTAATTTTCAAAAGAGCCCTCACTAATTCTATTAATATTTATTGAGTCCTATCAGTACCTATTGTATCTAACCTCATTTATTCTGATTAGAAATGTCTTTCCTTTCACAGTAGTGTAAATTTACTGGTGAAAGAATAAAGAAATCTTAAGCTACCCTTTCAAAGATCTTATCGTTACAAAAGTTTTTTGAGTATCAACTATGAGCCAGGAACCTTAGCACAGTGCCTTGCACGTAGGAGGGACTCAGCACAAGCTTCAGGAGATAATTTGAGTGGAAAGAGAGATACCTACTTATAAAAACTAAGTCTAAGATGACATTTTAAGAGACAAAACAGGAAGTTAAAAATATATAGGAACAGAAAAAAAGTACACCAAAGTTGTTTATAATCAGCAAACTAATAAAAGGTTTTCTTAATTATTTTGTACTTAATAATATGGTAACAATGTTTTCAAAGTTATCAGAATTTTCAGGTTATTGATTGGGGTGATAGGAAATATTCTATTCAATGTTGCTTTAGCTAGACTTCCACTTTATCTTCAGTGTAGCTCAGTAATACTTATTTTTAAAATATAAGGAAAGTACTTCAACTTCTGAATTGTCCAGCAGCTTATAAATGTGGCCTAGTGTACAAGAATGGTATGTTTCATCACCATTAATTCATATTAGATCAAATTAAATTTATATTTTCATACATTTTATTACTTGTCAATTGGCTCCAACCAGAGGTCAATAAGGTTGAAAGAACAGGAACTGAGGATACATAAAAAACTTTTAGGTGTATTGATTTGGCTGAATTATTCTCATGGGAACAAAATACAAAGTAAGTCAACACTAAAATTAATTTTTTATATTAAATCACCAACCGAACAGATGATGTATAGAAATGCGTGGAAATAACTAGACATAGACAGTTATTTTAAAATATCAAGGCTGTCATTAGATGCACAGCTGGATTGACTATTAAAAGTATTTTCTGAGCCCAAAACTATACTGATTATTTGATTCAACTGATTCACTGGAAGTGAGAAGATTGGAAAATTCCTCCAGAACCCATCTCTCATGCATGAGGGGTGATGAAATTGCTTCCCTTGAGCAAACACAAAAGCAGCTTCATTGCTTTGTAGTCACTTGGACTTAAAATTCATATTTTTTTAAGGCAACCACATTTCTTGCAGCTATTCACAGGAGTTCTCATGATGCTCTCTGGATAACCAGCAGTGTCTGATCTCATTGTTTAGAAGCTCATCCTTTTCTTCCTGAGAAGGAACTGTTTATTTGGCATTAGGCCAATATAGCCAAAGGAAAGAAGAAAAACTGAAAACCAAACCAATAAACAAAGTCATTTAGTGATTTGAGACAGTGAGGGAAAATGGCAGAGAGGTGCATAAAGCTTCCAATTCACTGGATTTATGGTATCGGAAACAGGATTTGGCTCTTTGAGTATTTGAAAAAATAAAGGGTTAGACAAAATAAGGATGGGATACTCACAGCTTTTGGGCTGCTTCTGGCTGATACAGTTTTCAGAAGAGAAAAAAAGAAATTGAGTTTGAATGCCTTAAGTGGACTGTGTGGTTTGTTTCACACGGGTTTCACCACTCTCTGTTATCTTACACTTGAGTGTTCACATCTTTATGCTACCCCTTAAGGTCCCAGAGATTGCAACACCTGTTATGAATGACTTCTAGTGTGTCTTCCACCTCCACTGTTTTATGAATCTTTAGATCAGGCACAGAGTTGGCATTTAGTAAACATATATTGAATAAATGAATAAATAATAGTGTGAAATATATATATATATATATCTGTTTCAAGTTGGGTTAGCCATGCATTCCATGAGTGAAATTTTCTGAAAATGCCATCAATATGTGTCATTACATGGAGAGGAAAGAATAACAAGGAACTTTCTTGTTTTGTGGGAAGGGGGAAGTTAGACTTTTGATGATGTTATAGACAATTGGCTTGGAATTTGTAGAGAATACATAAAATGGTTTCTGTCTTTTAGTGAAAATCCAAAGAATTCTCTTGATTGATGACATAAATTTATTGGTGGTGTTTTTCATGTGACCTTTTTAGGTGATCATTGTGTTAGAAAGGAATAATACAAGAGTAGTTGAGTATACGCCATCTCTCTTCAAATAAATATTAAAGATGTGAATATAATCTGAAAGAGGATTCCTCAGTGTGTTTAGGTTTTGGCTCTGTTCAAATTTTTCTTTTTTAAAAATCTTTTAGCTGGTTTAGTAAAATCTAGCTTGTTTCTAAAATATTACGCTTTTTTGAGACAGTCTCCCTCTATCGCCCAGGCTGGAGTGCAGTGGCGCAATCTCGGCTCACTGCAACCTCCGCCTCCCGGGTTCAAGTGATTCTCCTGCCTCAGCCTCCGGAGTAGCTGGGATTACAGGTGTGCACCACCACATCCAGCTAATTTTTGTATTTTTAGGAGAGATGGGGTTCCCCCATGTTGGCCAGGCTGGTCTCGAACTCATGACCTCAGTGATCCACCCGCCTCAGTCAGGCGGGTGGGATTGCAGGCGTGATCCACCATGCCTGGCAAATATTACACTTTTTTACTTTATATTTGTTTTAGTTTTTCATTGGTTCAAAAAATATTGTTTCTATTCATTCTTTCAATCAGTATTGACCAGGTGATAATTATAATGTAATAATTGTTTGAATTCACCAGATTTCTTTTTATTTTAGTTTAGAAAAACCGACAACATCATCAAAACACTGAGACACACGGACTGGGCCACGGGAAGCAAACTCTGCCATTTTCACAGCACGAGGTGTTGTGCCGCCCTATGGCATTCCTGGTCCCTCTGCCTGCCCTGGAGCATTGGCACTGTGTCTGAGTTCTACTTTGAATCACTGATTCTCTTGTGTTGTCTAACACTGTGCTACATTTGTAACAGGACTTGATACATGGACATGTATCTTCCCTTTCTCTACTTGTCTTGAAGCCACAGATACAGGTTATATATGTTCAAGTTCAGTTATTACTGTAGTGTCTAGTCCTGCTGAGCCCCAATTGTGTTTAAAAAGGCAAGGTAGTGGAACTCTCTTCATATTCCATATCCGAGAGAGAACATTTTACAGCAATCATTGACATTTAGAGAGGCATATATTCACTAAAATCCCCCCTCTGACATCTCCTAGAATAAGTGCAGTCTTCTAAACATCATCTGGATATTTAAACAAGCTGCAATGATGTCAGTGCTAAGCCCCCCTCCTTTGTGTTGCCCCCATCGGATTGATTTATACTTGAAGGAAATGGACATAAAGGGATCCTGTATTTGGGGTTTATAAATTTTACAGAATAGGCTATAAATGAAGGATTAGTTTATAAGTTTCACCTTGGTATTATTCTCAGTAATACAAATCCTATAAATATAATTTACTTGCTTAACACGACTGAAAACTGTCATCAAAATTAGTGTATCTTTTACATATCAGAAGCATCTTACCTCTTGGTAATTACATTATTTGATTTTCCTAGAGTAATGGGGAAAATTTTAATTTAGTTTAAAATATGAATAATGTTCACACCTGCAAACCATTATTCTGCCTCCTTAAATTTCAGGGTCTCATTCACATCATCTTACATTTCATTGCTTTGTTTGGGGATGGTGTTGAAAAAGTAAAATCATAGGACGTGCCACTATTGTTGATTCTAAGTGAAAAGCCATAGGCTATCAACACTGCTAGTGCTTATTTTCTGCATTATGGTAGAAAAAATAAAAGGCATATTTTCTCCCAACTTTCCCTAGAGTGGATTGGGTGGCATCTTGCTTCACATGATATGAATCATACATTTTCCTTCTTTTCAGATCTCTGTATTTCTATAATCACTTTGTCAACTTTAAGAGGGAGAGAAAAATGTTTTGATTGGAGGAAAAAAGTCTGTTCAGGTTAGACATAATCTAGTCAGACACTCACCTTGTGCAGCTGTTTCAGTTTCAGAGAATAATCATAACATTGTGTAGAATGATGATGAGATATGTTATTATCTAACAGAATCACGCCGTTATTTAATTAATTCCACATTAGCCAACTAACATGTTAAAAGAGAGCTATGGCTAAGGTTTAAATACTGAACATAGAAACAGAGCTAAGAAAGATTGCTTCAAGTTAATTCATTAACTAGTGACAGCACAAGAAACAGAACTAAAAGTTCATGTCTTAGTTTAGAGCCACTTACTGAGCGAAGTCTTGACAAATCATAATATAACCCAACAAGGTGTTGGAGTGGCTATAAAAGCTAATAGAACCCCAGGCTCCAGTATAGAAGTACAGTGACCTGATTTAATGGGGTAATGGTTAGCTCTGTTGTACTCTCCTCTGGTTGGAAACCGTTTGGGTTATTGTCTTTGTTTGGGGACACTACATTTTGAGAGAGATTCTTGAACTAGAAAGCTTCCAAAGAAAGGCCGCAAAGATAGCAAGAGGTGAGATCATCTCAACAAATCAAAGGACCTAAGGATATTTTAGAAGAGAACACTTAGAAGGTACATGAGCACTAGCTTCAAATATCTAAAGGGCTGTCATGTGCCAGCATGGTTAGACTTACTCATTATTACATCAGCAAGTATGAAATTAAGACTGAGTCTAAAACTTTAAGAGGGTATAGAACATTTGAACAATTAGAACCGTTTTAGTCAACTGGGTTAACTAAAATGTTGTGAGATAGCATAACCATAGGTATTTGACAAATGCTGCAAGATCATTCATTTTATAAATGTTTTCTATTTGAATGATTATAAGAGAGGCTATCATCTAAGATTCTAAGGTTTCTTCTTAGTATGTAAATTTTGATTATTTACCGTAAAATATTCATTTTCTTACTGTGAGAGCAGAAATTCAATCTTTAGTGGCTTGCATTCTTTTTATTAACAGAGTCAAATCTGTAATTATGACAGTGGGCTGGGCTGCTCTTAAACAAAGGTTATGACTTCATGGCAATAGGCTGAGGGCCAAGAGATAATAATCTTAGGCTGACATAAATCTGAAACAATCCATGAAATTGTTGAAAAACATTATCAGAGTGCATTCAGTTAGACTCACCTCTGAAGCACAGCACAAACAATGAGTCCTTAAGTTTTTCAAGGTTTCTAAGAGGGACTTGTGGCTGTCTCAGACATGTGAGGGAGTGGAGGGGAAAGGAAAGTGAAATGATATGGAAGGAATCAAGAATCAAGAGCTTTGTGACATCAATACATATCCACATTCATAGTGAAGGTGCTCTCCAGCCTATTTGTAAAAATAATTGTGCGATTTGTTTATTTTTACATTTAATTTCTTTGTGGGGCAAAGAGCAGGAGATCAAATAGCATCAGAACTTGAGGTACATTAACCAGAAAAAATGTGTAGCTATTCTAATGAATACACAGTCTGAATGAAAACGTGGTCGTTAAAATTCCCATAGTGGCTGAGCAGTGTGCTGGTATATATGGAATGATGTATATGGAATGGGGCTGTGATTCATGAAGTTCAGTAGAAAAGAGCTCTGTAGATCAGATTCCGGGTTCAAGGGACTTTGAGATGAGGTTTGTCTGGTCCAGTCAGACCAGATGAACTTTACTTTGAAAGATCTTGAGTGATTTGCTGAAGGACAAGCTGTTAGTAAATGACACAGTGGTGACTCAAACCCAAATCCAGTTACCTAATCTTATACTCCAGGCCTAATCTTTACTTAATTTTCTTCCAAGAACATTTTGATCCTGGTGGAATCAGGTGAGGAAGGAAGATCAACCACAGCCTGGGAGGGAAGGAAAATCTTGAGGAGCTCTGGCGTGGGTGTGCACTGGGTGGGGAACCCGGCCCTTCCTCTTTGCCTCGGTTTGGGTGGCGGGTTTATAGTCTTCACGCTGGGAGAGCTGCTTTTTGAGCCATCTGTCTGCAATAAACGGGCCTCCTGAGTGTGGTGTCTTGGGCCCTAATCCTTGAGTAATGACTATAGGTGGAAAGTGTCTCTGAGGCAATTCCTAGTAGAACTAGGAGTCCTAGGAAGGATCTATTTATTAAAAATCAGCCAACAGCAATTTTCCCTTTAACTGTCTTCTTTGAGTCTTTGCTCTTTAAATATTCATGAAACTTGCAGTGATTTCAGATTAAAGATCTTTCCAAGATAAGTAGTTCCCAGAATCTTATATCCATGGTGGTATCTGGATTCGTCTCTAAGTTTCCCCTATTATAGTTTGAAATCCCTTTGCAAAGCTTATATTGCTTTCATTTACTGAAAATGAACAATGCTGAGGCAGGACCCAAAGGACATTAAAACCCCATTATAGTTCACTTCCTGAAACCACACATTCGGTCACCCTGCAGGTAAAATCACTTCCCCGTGTGTACAGGGGAGTGTAGTGTTTCCTTCTCAGTGCAGCTGCAACGTCTCTAAAGTAGTGTCTTTACTAAGTGTTTGTTGAATGAATAAATAAATTCAGATTATTTCATGTCCCAAGTCTTCATGTGATTGAATTTGATTCTTAGCATGGAGATGGAATCCATGTGACACATTCTATTCTAAGTACCTTCAAATCATTACAGTACCCTAGGGCCAAATTCAATCTTTGATTTGAATTAAATAGTAACATAATTTAATTAAATACTAAAATTATAGTATAAGGAGATATGTGTATATATACAAATAGATGGAAATATTAATACATGTCAAAAATGCTTTATATTATATATAATACATTAAATATTATCACTATGAAGACACGTTTCTCTGTGTCTTCATACTGATAACATTTAATATACATATTTAATATATAACATTTAATACATATATATCTTTGTATATAGAGAACCGTATGTGTCTTCATATTGATAACATTTAATATGGTGTATATTAAGAAGTATTTTGAGATCTATTTCCATCCTGTTTCATTCTTTGTAAAGTAGAAGGCATATAAATACAGATACCATAAAGCTAATCCACTTCGTAAATAAAAGACGTTTTTATAACACAGAGATTTTTCCAAGAAGGAAATTGGTTCTTCTCCCACCCTCTAAATTGCTCTTTATTAAAAAGAAATGTGTTTGTTCAGGTTTATTTCTCCCGATGCTGGATGATAATATTGCTGTGGATGATGTATAATCAGTTTTTATGGTGATGTTCCCACTAAAGGAGTGGTTTGGAAGTGAACAAGTTACTCTATGGCGTATTCAAAATTATCCCTTTGTCGTGTTAGGCACTTCTCCTACTCTGTTTCCATTTATGATATCAAATCATAAGGACCTTATGTAAAATTTATTTCAAACATTTGAAATTTTAGCAAACTTTTTAGATTATTACTTGAAACTCTCCTGAAAGTTTGCACATTTGCCATGAGGAAGAATTTAGTAACAACACAGTCTTATGGCTCTCTGACTTTTGTCTTTCTGAGGTATTCTTTCCTCTTAAGCAAAGCTGATCAGTCAAGATTATCATTAACGTTTACATTGAGATAGCAAAAGCTGATTTTAAAAAAATAATAATAATTTTAAAATAATTACCAGCAGCATTTGAGTCAGAAGAGATATCTCAAGCTGAACTGTGTGGTAAGTTCCTGACCTGCCTCAGTGCTATTGCTTCTGTTAAAAAAAAAAAAATCAGTTGTAACAATCTCAGGCAAAACAACCTTACATGGTCAATAGAGTTTTTAATTGCAAATATTTCCTCTGACGTGAGTGTTAATGAATGTCAAAGCAATAACATAAAAAGACATTACTTGTTTAATGATTGATAGAATAAGAAAAGCACAAGGTCTTTTGTCAGATAAATGACTACTGTTTGGTGTTCCTTTACCTCAGGAGTATCAGAAGTGATCTCAGACAGGCAATAATAGCCCCGGAGCTAAGGCAGCAAGTATGATGTAGCCTGTTAGATTATAACCAAAGGAGCAAGGCTAATTAATCTGTATCAGTGTACTGGTTTTCTCACATGGCAATTTTGACATACTTTAGCATTTTTGGTTTGTTTGGATCCTTCATTGAAACTTTCCAAAGAATTTAAATAAGCATGTAAAATTTTATGGGACTGGCTTTGTATATCTACAGTGCAGGTGTATTACTAAAGAAAGTTTAGTTATTGCTCCAAATCGTTGAAAGAGCACAGCTGGTGGTGTTTGGTTTTGTACAGATGTTGCTGTGACACAGATCCACAACATGAAATGACAATGGTGACATCTAACAATTGCAAAGTAATAGCCACCAATGAGTTTTGTTTTTCTAAGCTATAATTTACACCTCTGGGGTGTCTAATATTTGCTATGATATGCTCTTTGCATCCTGAAAGAATTAATGATGGCATATTCTGTATGATTAAAATAAACTTTGCACCATGTTTACAAGTATGAGAAGCATTGTAGGTCGGTTCTCAGGTTCATGTCAGGCAAAACACCTTTAAGTTTCCAAAGTGCTAAGTCTATTCTTGTTATTTATTTTCCTCACTCCTTTATTACTATAATTCCATTACTTCTTTGTGAATCAAGTCATGTTTTGCTGCTTGTAGTTGTCTCTAGGAAAAGCTGGTAAACAATCTTTAGGGGAACTAGGCTTGGATTTCAGTTGAAAACTCTGCCCATGTAGCTAATTCCTATTTGCTCAGAATGCCCTGTGTTTACTGATGGTCTACAAAGAATTGTGTGGATGTAATCTTGCTGGCAAATCCACAATACAACATAATCATGGCTTCTTACAGAGCAAGTTTATTGCAACTGTGGAGGGACCATGAGAAGTAACCCTTCCTTCTTCGGCATCCACCAGCCTGCCGCCAAGAATATTTCTTTGGCATTCTTGCTCTTCTCATTCCCGCTCACTCTGTTCCCACAGATCTGGGAGGGTTACAGGACGCCACTTGTCTGTCCTGCTGATTTTCTCATGTCCTGCCTGAAAACTTAATCTAAGATCATTGTTGTGAGTAACAGGGCAATGACTTAGGAGTCCCATAGCTGGAGGGGGGAAGCAAGGGGCACTACAGACTGCTGGGGAGGCATCTATGTGGGTCTGGTCAAAAAAGTGACTGAGAGTGGCAAGGCTCAGGTTTCATTTCGCTTTTCACTCTTCAGGCGTTTAAGTTACTGGAACCTATTCTTGAGTGCTAAAGGTGTTTTATCTGAACAGAGTATGGTCGAATCAGGCCGGAGCAAGGTTAGTTGGTTCAACCAATATATTACTGTTGTATGAGAGCTGAAAGGCCTGAAAAAGGAAAACAAAACAAAACAAAACAAAACAAAAAACCTCACTTTCTTCCTCTGCTTGTCCATGAATATACTTGTGATTACAATACTTGTTGTTTATTCTCTTCGTGCAGTCATTTCTAAAGGTTGGTGAAAAGGTGTGTTTGCTTTGTTTTGTTTTGGTGGAGGTAGAGAGCAGCACGGGGAATGTCCCTGGTACAATTTACCCAGAAACCGAGTATTTATGTTGACTTTAAGGAGAAGAAGAAGAAATGAAATTTTCCCTAGGTATTTGAGGATAGATAACGTTGATGTTTAAACATAACAAGAATTTGAGAGAATGCTACTAGTTTATTTTACCTTCCTGCAATGTTGTTTTAAAGGCATAATGGAAATGTTTTCTATGAGTACTATGCCTTACAATAAAGTATTTGAATTCATTTATAAAAATCTCAAACTTTGAAATACTATGTTGTATTTTGAAAGTGATATTATACTTTTCAATGCTTTTTCATAATTATACATCATCCTCTGAGACATTTCTGATAACGCTTTATAATTTTAGAATAGCAGATTCAACTCAACCCTTTTAAAAATTTAGGTACATTGAAATTTGGGTATGCTGCCACCAGGTGGTGGCAAATCCTTTGAGTCACGTGTTATTGTAATTTAATTTTTTTAACCCTTTTAAATAAAGGCAATAGGAAATCTTTCTTTAAACAATATCTTACTCAGAAACCCAATATATAAAATAGATAAAAGTCAACCTAGATGCTATGGTGAAAGTGGGACAGGAGATTCAAAACCAAATGTCTGTGCTCATACCTTTCCTCTGATGATATCTGAGGAACCTCAGGAAGACAGTTTGAAAATCCCCATCTCAATTATAATGCACATATTTTACCTAACATTAAGATAGAAAACGTTTTTTTTTTAAATAAAGAAAACTAAGCAATAGAAAAGATAATCTTCTAGACAGGAAGAAAGACCGAGAAAGCATTTATCAGAGCAAATGGAGGAAAAAGAGGGTGCTTATGGATCCAGATCAAATGTGATGTGGTGAGTGAAGCAGGCATGGGCAAGAGCATAAATATAAGCCCAAACTGCTGAGAACTCTTTCCAAGCAGACCAAGCTCTGTTTGGGCACAGTCAAGACATATTGGAGACTTTGGAAGAAGGACTGGGGCAGGAGGGTATGGTTGTCCTGAGAGTCAATGATTGACTGAACTTCTTCAGATTTTTAAATTCATCGTTGTCCAATAAGCTCCTTGGAGCTGGGGCTGGGATCCCAGAGTATAAGGTCATCAACTTAAAGACTAACAAACCTTGAGCTGTATTTGGTTGTTTGTTTGTTTTTCTAGTGGCTTCTCTCCCATGTGATGAGAGAGGACAGAACAGACTGCATAGCTGCCTGTTTACCCAGCTCCATACAATGGGGACATTTGAGCAGCGACCAGGCTACTACTGCTTCTGCCCCTCTTGAGCCATGTCTTGGTTAACATTTTTACTTTGTTTGTGACCTTACACCAGTGCCTTCCCAAATGATCAATACGTTAGTTAAAAGCAATGTTTTTCTCTTTGTTTGGCTACCTTTCCCCTGAAAACGCCTGTAGAGATTGCAAACTCTCCCAGAAACTATTTTCTAAAATGATTATTTTCTCTCAAAATATCTTAAAATACAGAACCTAATGCAAGTTTTGAACAGACATGTAGATAAGGCAAGTATAGTGATATAACTATCCAACATTACAGAAAACCAAGATCCTGGAGGGTTAAATGGAAATACAACAACTAAAAAAACTCACTAATCAACTAACCAAAAAACCCAATAAATAGTTAATGAGAAACCAATAAAACCACTAGGGTGTCTTAAATCACATAGTTGTTCTAAGAAGTGTCTGTATATAACCTACATGCAGTAATGAGTTTCTAGTTGACATGATAGAGCAAGGTTAGAAAGAGGAAATGTTAGAATTATGCAAAATGATAGAAAATACAAGAATGATTGGAAATAGCCCTGAACCCCTCAGGCTGAGGTCTCCACCTGAGGACCGTGATCAGGTTATTTCAGTGACTCTCACCTGTTACTGGGGATAAACACTGTAGATCACATTGGCTGGTAATCCATAAAGTATAAATTCATTGATTCAATAAATATAAGCTGAATACCTACTATGTTCCAGGCACTATTCTGAAATCTAGACAAACTCCATACCCTCATGGACCTTTTCAGTAGGGGTAAAGAAAATGAATAAATACAGAAACAAATAACTATATAATGGTTGGTAATGATAACTGCTATCAAGAAAAGTGAAGATGAGGAAGGGGATAAAGAGTAAAGGGGGAATGATAGCATGCAGAAGGTTTGGTACTTAGAGCAGGGATCAGGTGCAGCCCCTCTGAGCAGGGACACTGGAAAAGAAACCTAAAAGGAATAACAGTGAGCCATGGGACTAGCTTCAGAAAAAGCATTTCAGACTAAGAGAACAGCAAGGCCAAGGCGACCGAAGAAGAAACCAACTTGATGTTTCAAAGAACCAGAAAGCCAAACACATGAGGCTAGTGTGAATGAATGAGAGAGGAGCAGTGAGGTCAGAGAGGAAGGGCCTCAAAGGTCATGGTGAGGAGTTTGGACTGAATGTGATGGGAAGCCAGGAGAAGGCCCTGACGGCTGTGTGGTGAACAGACAGTGGGGTGAGCGTGAAATCATCAAGGTGAGTTAGGAACCTGCTCTGGAATTCCAGGAGAGTCATGATGGTGGCTGGGACTAGCAAGCACTGCTCATGCCAGATAACTTTCTCTAAGACTCTCAGCATGCTCTGTTGATTTGTTCTAGCTGACTCCTCCTGGGATAGGTATTTAAAAGACAAATGCCAGCCACCCCTTTGCTAGTCATGGCGGTGTCTATTATTAGTTATAAGATGGCCTGGAGCTGAGGTCTTGGACAAGTCACTTCATCTCACCGAGCTTAGGTGGTCCACATTGGGTCCTTTTTTTTAAGTCTGACGTCCTCTGAGCCCTAATTTTTGTGATTGAGCCTTAATGAGCTCCACCACCCAAGATGACCACAGGGGCAATGGAAATCATTAGAATGCCCCACATGCCTCTGAATTGAATATAATTTGATCCAGATCTTTTTCCATTCCCTGGGAGCCTGCAAACATTCTGCGATACCCAAATTCAGATCTTCAGTCTCCTATTAGGCTGATTTAGGAAACCCTGATGACAAGAATGGTCACTGGGTAGAGATGGTTCCACCACAAATCACCCTCCCCTTGCCATACCTAGCTCTCATGCACTTCACCCTTATGGTTCTCAAAGTGGTCCTGTGAGTCTTTTCAGGGCCCTTCTTAATACTCATTTGAATCTGACCTTGTGGATCTGGGAGATCACTGGGAGATAACTGAGATATCTTGCATCTCCTAAATTAGCCTGCACAGAGCTCACAGTAGAATTCTGACATCTTCTTCAGAAAGCAGAAACAATCAAGCCTGAGTTTCAGGGAGGGATTCTGCAGGGGCCTTTCATCCTTGCACAGTGAATAGATGATGCTTCATCCTCTATCAGTTCAATCTTCTTATTTATGTTTATGTTTATCTCAATTTTATTTTATTTTGAGATGGAATCTCACTCTGTCACCCAGGCTGGAGCGTGGTGGTGTGATCTCAGCTCACTGCAACCCTGCCTCCCAGGTTCAAGTGATTCTCTGGCCTCAGCCTCCCGAGTAGCTGGGATTACAGATGCATACCACCATGCCCAGCTAATTTTTGTATTTTTAGTAGAGACGGGGTTTCACCATGTTGGCCAGGCTGGTCTCAAACTCCTGACCTCAACTGATCCACCTGCCTCGGCCTCCCAAAGTGCTGGGATTACCAGCATTAGCCTCAATCTCTTTAAAATACAAAACACCAAACTAATTGCATAATCATTTGTGGTCCAGTATAAGGGTCATGTTTCATGCCTCATACACAAATGGTAGACAATAAATTTTAAAATGTGAATCTGTTGAAACAAATATCAGCTCTTGGGTTTTTGTCTGAAGTAGGCAGCTCCCTGTGGTATTATTAACATGATCAGATTCTACAGATGAGAATACCTAGTATTCAAGATGACACTCGACTTTAGACACAGAATCCAATACTGATGTGAAACATGCAGAGTATCCATCTCCATATTAAACAAAGCAAAATAAACTTTTACTGGATCAGCATGTATGCACTGCTTAGAAAAGCATTTCAGAAGGTTCTATACATCTGAGGCTTGAAATAGAGCCCACTTTCAATAATAGATGCTATAACAATGACTATATCTAATGGGTTAATTAACTTGTCTTTTAGTTTTAGAAATTTTGACTTAGTTTATGAGGGAACAGATTTTCCTACTTTTGATGTGTTCCATACCAGACATTTGTCCACTTCTAAATATAAACTGATCTCCCATACTGACAGAGAGGATTGAGCATTTCTGAAGTAGGCTGAGGTAAAGGAGAAATTTGAGAATTTCCTGAGAAATTTAGAGGAAAGCATAAGCCAACTTTTAGGGCACTTATATTTACTGTTTAAAATTAATAATTATTATACTCTTATATGTCATGTTACAATTAGTCATAACATATGACTAATTTTCCCAGGAACTCAGTTATTCGTTGATAGTGAGTTGGAGGCTGTATGCTTTGGAGAAAGCCCTAGGGAGCTGGGCTTATTCAAGTGGGGGAAATGAAGGATAAAGGGTGATTTATTGACTATTTTCAAATAATGGATTTTTCCAATAAGGAGGATGATGTGGGACTACTGTTCACCGAAGTTTGAATAATATGAAATGAGCTTCGACTGAAGGATGCAGGATTTAGGTAAAGTATACAGAAGGATTTCCTTTTAATAAGCGGAGTTCAGCATAGATGGATTCCCAGGCCACAAAGGTGGTAGTGGTAGTAGGCAGGTGGCTGGTAACTGTTGAAAACGTTAGAAAACCACCAAAAGTAAATGAAAGTATGGAGTGTAAGTCATGATTTTGTTTGTTCTGCTACATTCCAAAAATTGCAATTTTTTCATAAGAATGAAACGTGAAAACCACCACCATATCCAAGTACAGTCCATGATCCCATTTAAGAGAACTCCATGTAACATAGACCGAAAACTAATTTTACCCAACCCAAGTCGAAAAGTGATTTTTTGCCATTATCAAAACATTTTTAGTATTTATGAACCTAGAAATACAGCTTTATTTACTTTTATGGTACGATTTTATTCAAAATTAAAATGTACACCATCAGCATCATTAGAGTTGGTTCGTAAAGTCATCCAATGGTTTTTAAGGGCACAGCTCTTTACTTGCATCCACAGTATCTGAGACATGCCATTTTAAAAATCTGTGTATGTGGCTGTCACTAGGAAGGTCATCTTAGGTCCAAGTACACAGTCATGTCGGTCTGGAGCTATTTTTTTTTTCATGTATTCTGTGGGTACACATTCATGGTCTCTACAAAGTCATTTTTTTTTCTATATATGTTTAAAGGTTATTTTAAAATTATAGAGCAATTCATAAAACATTTGCAATTATGAGATCATACTCAAAGGAATAACTAATAAATCTGGGTTAAATAATGTTGACTCTTTAAAAAATGATTTCATTATGAGATGTCTTTAAACATACAAATCAACCTTGATTGTAGTTTTTTTTTTCCCCAGTTACTGTGTTTTTCCCAAAAACATCTCCAGTGTGCCCCATAGTGTAAAGATACTTTGTTAACCTTTGAATATAGCATGCTTTGTCTTTTCTAAGGGATTTTTTTTTGGGGAAAAGATTTCTTTTATTTGAACATATTAAAGCATCTGTTCTCTCCAACACTATTTTTTAGGGTAGTATTGGGGCTGATATACTTAAGGTCACTGTTGTCGGCTTCTCAAGGTGTAGTCTAAGCATAGAACCTTTCATTAAAGGACAATGCTACAGCAATCCAAAATAGTTAACACTCCTCCTGGTGCCTTCTCAAGAAGAGAGTCATGTCCCAGAGGTGGGCTCACCAAGTTACTTTTAAATTATGCTCCAATCTGATGACTTCAACAGGTTTTAACTTCACTTAGTGGCAAAGCCTATTTTCAGGTTTCCATATATGAGACACAAAGAAATAACTAGCTGAATACAAGTTGTTTCCCAACCTCAGATGAGAAGTTAAAATTCCTGCTTCTATTTTCTAAGTCCTCCTCTTTATACCCCTGCCCGAGCACTACAAAACTCATCAGGAATTAATTTTTTTTAGCCAAGTGGTAATCATTTGATTTTAGTCAAACTCTCCGAATTGGCCTAATACAAATGCCGAATAAGAGATGAGGGTTGCACAGCCTGTCAGGGGTAGCTCAAGTAGCTGTTTGTTCAAAGTACTTGCTGAAGCAGAAACAACCCTTTTTGTTTTGAAAGCATGTTAATGTGATAATGAAATGCACAAAGCAAAGAGGTTCATCCATATAAATGGGTCATTTAAATAATGAGCAAGAAGGAAGGATGTGGTTTGGTGTCAGTACTGATTAATTAGGACATAAAAATAAATAACCATCCCAACATTGGCTGCCTCCCTTGAAACTTACTCTATTAGTGGGCAATGAAGTTAATGCAATTGACAGTATAATTACAGGTTAGTGAGCAGAACAATCCACGAGGAGGTTCTTGTTTCATTTACAGCTTTAATTAGCTAGATAGCATCTCTTTGTTAATTTTCTCATCTCTACCTTGCTAATCTTCTGGTCCTCATAGAAACAAAAAAACTGTTGTTTTCAACTAATTTCTTAGAATGATTACCATATATAGTATTGTTCAATTCAAATAACTTTTATTAAATGTCTACCATCTGATATTCACTGTGCAAGTACATGCTAGTGAGTTTACAGAACTATACTTCAGATAAATGCAATGATGTCCACCAGCGACTTATTTTTATAACTCTCTTCTCTGGAATCTTTTTGTCTTTCATTAAAAAGTTCACAAAGTTTCTAACGTCTGGTGTTAGTGGACTGTGTTGAAGTTGATGGCATATTGTCAGATTTATTCCTTCTCCAAAGAGTTAACCTTGAGGCAACTTTATGCAATCTATTTTACACAATCGTGATTGAGGATAACACAGGTAGTTGAAAGTTAATTATCAACTCTGCTTCAAATACTGACGGAACACCTAACTTGAGATCTATTAGCATCACTGGAGGTCATTGAGACTACTGGAAGGGCACTTGGAACACACACATACAGACACACACACAGCAGATTACATGAGACAACAACAAAACCCCATAGAATACTACCTCAGATGCCTCCCCCATCCCAGTAAGTGTGAATGTGATTTGATTAATATTTTCTTTTTACTATTAAATGATGGCTCTGCTGCTTATTTTGGTTCAGGACAAATCAACTGCCAATTGCTAAATATTCTCAAATAACTAATTTCATTCTGATAGACAGAACCTTTTCAATGTTATATTCAAAAAGCCCATTTTTAACCTTCCAGTGTAGAAATAACTTTCTTATATTGTGAAATGAAAGAAGAAATCAAAATTAAGTTGTGTTTTGGAGAAGAAAGAAGAAAGATGCTCTTCATGTTGTAGCAATGATTTGTATCAGATTCCTTCTCTAAGATTTGTGCTTCTTATATTTATTTTTCTTGCCTATTCCCCAGGTTTTTAGTTCAAAGTAAATTATCAAGTTGTTTTTTTTTTTTTTTTTGACTAAATCTTGCCTCTTTCCTCTTTCTTCCCCTACCCCCCAAGTGTAAAACATGGAGAAAGCAGAATTTTCTGTTTTTTCCATAATGGTTCATTTGTATTCTCTGAACCCAAGACTAAGGCAAGTTCTAATGTCTTACTGTTTTATGTCACCACTGAGGTAGCAGTGACATGCTGGCTGCTGATGAATAAATATATTTATCTGGCTTCTAAACCTGCTTACATTGTTGAATAATGAGCAGATGTTAACAATTACTCTAAATGTCTTGGATATTTTGTAAAACTTTTATCAGACTTAGAGTGGTTTATTGATTTAGTCAGAATCATGCCCTGGGCACAAAACATATTGTCGTATGGGATTCAACATGGGCGGAATGCATGTCCATTAACATTTTAAAACTCCGATACAAGGGCCCTGCTTCTGGAACCTTCTGAACAGTAGGTATCTCTAATATGTTCTTGCTCTTCCTGCATAAACCAAAGCATATTTATTGACAGTTTTTTATGGCCTCACTTTTAAGGATATAACAATTGTATTCTTAAAATACAATTCCTAATTGTACAAACAATTAGGAATGAGAAACAATGAATATAAGATTTGAACACCAGCTTCGTGCATTTCAGGTTACATTACAATCCAGCACAGTAACAACTACCCATGTTTGTTTCTAAAGTAAATCACCAAAAATCTATACTCCCATTTCTCTGGAATTATGTTTTGTTTTTTGTTCTTTTTTGTAACATCAAGCCATTTTAGTTGAATGATACAGAAAGTCACTTTGAATTCAAATATAAAATAAGGTCATCCATCATGTTAACAATTTAATTACCTGAGTATACATTTTTCCAGCAAAACAAAAAACCATTATTTGTTGTGTATCTTATTACTGAGTTGTTGCCTCGGGACAGCTTGGCTGTCAGTGGGCAGGCCTTGTGGTAAGCAATGGTGAGATAGGGAGCAGATAAGCCCGGCAGTCCTCTGCCTTCCTTTCAGGCCCCCTCCATCCGTGTTTCCTGGAGGCCTTACCTGTTAGGGTCCTTGTAATCTTTGTGGCAACAGTGAAATGGTGACTTGTAAAGGCAGCGAAGCATGACAGAGAGAGTGAAAGGGTCGAATGAAATAGAAATGTGATATTTTCTATCTTCGGAGAGCCCAGGAAATAGGACTCCTGCTGCCGAGCTGGGGTTTGGCATTCAGTCCTCACACTGGGTACAAGGAAAGTTGTGAGATTTATTGTTTAGGATTCATGGAGGAGACAAATTAAACAATGCACCAGTCTCTCTTAATTGTTTAAGTAGTTGCCTTCCCAGTGATTTCAGATGAAGGAGTAAGTTCAGCACTGAGGAAATGAGAAGATCAGAATAAGGGAGGCAAATTGGAAAAGAACAGCTTCTGTGTCCTTCTTGGGTCGTTGGAATTGCAGGGCTACGTCCCTTTTGAGGACTCACCAGGTGGCAGGCAAATGTCTGTAATGTGGGTTTGTTACTGTTTGCTTGCTTGTTTTTTAATTGTACACCCTCACTTCTACAAATACCTATAACAACACAACCTAATACATTGATCATATAGCAACCATCCTTTCTAATCTGGGGAGTGGTGGACATAAAAATGGCAAGGAATTTTTTTCCTCTTTTTACAATTTTATGCACTATGGTGGTTGGCAGTTTTATTTTGGCCTGATTCCTTGCAGGGAGCGTTGTCAACCGTGGAAGACAGAAAACAAAGACCAGACTTAAACCAACCATTAGTACAAGCTGCCTGTTTCCCGGCTGGATAATGTTACAAGAAAGGAAGGTGTTCTATTCTTACTAAGGCTCTGAATTGAGGATAATTTTTGCATTTCAGAGTGGAAGACTAATAAGTGATAGAGACAACAGGGCTTGGTCAACAACTTTGGGTATGAATCACTCAGGTAGCAGAGGGGGAAGCTGCCTGGTAGGAAATCTTTGCTTCTGAACCTCATCCAGGCAACCCTCCTGGATCCCTCTCTCATTTAACCTGAGATAACTTAGTTCAAGAAATACGTTCGTTCTGTTCTTGCCTGAAGAAGAGCTACTGATCATTTTATGGTTAAACAAATCCACAGAAGTTTCTTCGAAGTGAATTTCACTGTGGATGATTCAGAAACTGCTGATGATGGCACGGAGAGGGAAGATTTTCTTCTGGGTTCCTTGATAACTTTACAAATGCATCTGATTTTCACAGCGAACGCATGTTTTCATAAATGGAAACAAATAAAACAGTAGGCAAGGGCTTTTTCAAATGCTTGCCAAGTACATTAAACACACAAAAGTACATTCACAGCGAAAGTTGGTTGAAAACAGCTGTTTAAAAGGATTTTTGTTGAATGTAGTTAACAGCATCATCATTATAAGGCCTGAAGCAAACGTGTTACTGATTACACCCCATTAAGAAATTGGAATGCATTCCCCCAAGGAAACACCATAGCACATGCTATTTGAAAATAACAACCAGCTCCAAAACACTCAGCTAAGACTTTGTTATAGATTGTGCAGCCTATCTAATAAAGATAAAACTCTCAGGAAAATGAGAGTACATCTTATCTTAACTAATCAGAATATTTTTCACAATATTGTTTGACTGGAGGTTTCCTTGGCGTCTTTCACCTTTTCCCCAAGCTGGCTCTGTCTACTGCAGTCACACACTTGTAGCTGAAATTCTACAAGAAACCAGATATGAAGGAAGTTCGGAGATTCAACTTGTTATTGCATGCAAATTCAGCTGACCATTTGTTTGAATGTGAAACCCTATGTAGTTTTAAGTCAGCTTCTTATCAAATGTTGTTTATCCTGGGAGCCCAGAGTATTCTTCAGGTGGGACAGAAAGCTCTGTTGGGGTCTGTGGGACATGGAGAATTTAATAAGGACCATGGGATTACGGCTCTGAGAAATAATGTTCATGTGTTGAAAAGGCACTGTCAAAACGCCACGGAAGCAGGGCTGCAGAACGTCTGCAGCTCAGCTGTTATTGTCCAGCCTGTGTCTATGCTGCCTGTCCACCGTGGCACAGACACGGCTCTACAAACGCTTTTCATAATGGCCCAGAAGCCTCCTGAGGGCCCTGGGGAGTTAGGCAGAAAGGAATTCCAAGTCCAATACTTGGTAAGAAGAAGTTAAAAAAAAATTTTTTTTTGAGGCTTTTATAACTTTACACACATCTGAAAGAGAGGTCAGATTTCTCCTGGTGATGAAAGCGTCACCGCTGGGGACTAACCTCCTTTCACACCATGGGGGCCACACCATGGGCCCTGTTGTGAAGGGCAACCTCCCCTCTCCCACTTCCTGAAAGGTGGGGTCACTGCCCGAGATGGTGAGGAGGACTGCAATGTCCATGGAAGTACTGGTGTCTTATATACATGTAAAACTCAGTGACAATTATGGCGACATGAACATGAGAAATGATATGATAATAAATGAAGAATTTTGTAGTTATTATTTCACTGTGTCGTTCACATTTGACTCCTAGTGATGGGACTTTTGATGAGTGCTCTAAGCTTTGTGAACCTCTGTGCCCTTATTTTTTACAAGAGAATTACGATACCTGTCAGATACAACTTTTGTGAGCAGCACATTCTTAGCATATATATGGATATTTATCTGTACATTTGTATATACACACACAAATGTGCGTGTGCATATGTGTGCTCATATACTTAAAAAAAAAGGACGTCAGCATTTTTACTACAGCACTGCTTGGGGATTCAGGGCCTATTTGAAATTTAAGATTGTGAGAGAGGCCTAATTATTTGTTGAAGGGGAGGAATGTTCCGGGGAAAAGTCCTTCTCCTCCACCAAGGGAACTTTGGAGACCCTCAGGATTAAGCTGAGGCAAAAATAGACTTCTCAGGCTAGAGTACATCCCCGCCCAGAGTGATCAGGGATCCTAATCTCATCGCTCAGGATTCCCAAGACCACGAAGGAGGCTGCGAGAATGTGACCCCGGGGTTTCTGAAAGGTAATTACATGCCAGATGGCAGTATCTGGGAGCAGGCGGTATCGTAAACACAGTTCCCTATGTCATAACCTAGACTTCATTTTCCCTTATCGCATGGTTCTTGGAGTGTGGAAGGCTCTACTTGGGCAGAGTCTTGATGGGAGAGCTCTGAACTCCGCAGAGAAGACTGGGCACAAAGCCTGGCACCAGCAATTGGCCTGTGCACCTGAAGGAACTGTTTTGAATGGGACAGTCTTTACAAAGCACCTTTTGTCCGGGCTGACAGTGAGTGTGGGGAAAACTAGTGGAAATGGTGATAAGTTTATTACACCAAAACTTTGATGTAACAGATAAATCTATTATTGATAACACTGCAACCATGAGTCTTGGGAAATGTTTTTGATAACATGACACAAATATTAGTATTACCAACTATCAGTAGAAGTCATTTGCCAGAAAAAAAATACAGGTGATTTTGAACAAAGGCCATGGTGATAGGGGCCAGCTAAGAGGCCAGGTAACTATGTAACTCTATCACCATTTCCTTTTTCAATGAATTGTGGGCAAAGTAAATAATTTTAAGGAACCTACATGTAAATGCGTTTCAAAAATAATTTCACGACTTAGAGTAAAATTGATGTATCGTCCATTAAAAATGAGAGATGTCTCAGTACAATTGTACCCAGAAATTCTGGAGATGAGATCTATAATTAGAAATTTCATCCTCACAAATGAAAGTGAGCTGGAGGTACATTCTTTATCATATGAATCTTATTCTATCTTATTATCGTTTAAATAATTGAGGCAACTTATTGTTTTTCCTGGCAAGCAAGCTATTTTGTTCTTATTACGCAAATAATTATCTCTTCTTTTTTTTTTCTTTTTTTTTTGAGACGGGGTCTTGTTCTGTCACCCAGGCTGGAGTGTAGTGATGCTGCCACATCCAGTTAATTTTTAGATTTTTTGCAGAGATGAGGTCTCACTGTATTGCCCAGGCTGGTCTTGAAGCCCTGAGCTCAAGTGATCCTTCTGCCTTGGCCTCCCAAAATGCTGGGATTACAGGCATGAGCCACCATGCCTGACGTCTTTGTCTTTTTTTGTAATAAGTATACTCATTCTCTTCCATAAACCCTCATCCCTTTCTCCCTAAATTCTGTAATCATTTACTGAACATCTATTATATTCTAAGTGCAGCTTAAGTTACTAGAGACAGATAGAGAAAACAGGTTGAATCTCTGATCCTGAGCAACTCATATAACTTCTTTTGTTCAAATTCTAGATGTGACTGAAGTCAACATATACTTTGAATAACATTGTCCCCATGGAAAAAAAAAGTTTCTCATAGAAATTACTGTAAAAAAGGAATCTCTCAAGTGGGTGCCCATATGCCAGTAGTTGCATTGGGTCACAGAAAAAAAAATTAGGACCTGTTTCTACCATTATACACTCATATTTTTATTTGGATTTATCAATATACATATTATTATATCATATTATATATTAGTACAGTAGCATAATTGATTAATTTACAAATAAATATGTCAACGTATTGGAGGTGTATACTCAACAAATTTTATTGATAGGGTATGTTATGATAAATGCTTGAGGACTACAGCTCTAGATTACATTCTTAATGAGGGCAAAGGGCCTGGCCATCTTGTTTGGCCTTTTACTGTGAATGGCAGTGTCAGTCACATTTGGGCACCTAATAAATATTCAGCAAAGAATGAATAAATGGGTAACAAATGCTTTCTCTTTCCTTTACAGCTACTAAATAAAAGTGGTCTATTTAATAAATTCATTATTCATAACATGTGACAAGGTACTAGACAGAATATATTTTATAAAAGACCCTGACACAGACATGTTATCTTCTCCCTAGATTTCGGTCTAATGGTAGGTCTATGCAGCATATCTGGGGGGATATCTTCTACAGGGTTTAGCAACTTGATATCCCTAAAATTGCACTTCATGGGCTACTCTTGTGCATACTGCTTACTTGCTTGACCTTGAAAATAAGGTATCATGGAGTCAACACATGAAGGAATCCAAAGAAGGTTATCTGGTTGATCTTATTTCCTTTCTGGATGGGACAATATAGACAAATAGGCTTATACTCTATTTTAAACAATTCTACATCCTCCCCCACGAACCTAATTAAGTGCTGGAATTTGGGTTTACTGCTAAGGATAATAGATATTTGGCCAAGAAAAAAATGTGGTAAAGGTAAGTTCCTTAGGTTTATTGAACATTCAGTGCTTAACATTGTTACTCTTTCTCCTCTTCTTTGTTTCAGTTGAGAGGAGGATGTAGGTTTTGTGAATTCATAGAAAGCTTGGAGGTTGGCAATATAGTCCCAAGGAAATAATGTGCAAAACAACAACAACAAAACCCAGGTGACTAAAGTTTTGATATATTCTCTGCAAATGTGTTCCTTTTACCACTTCCATATTTACAGTTCAATTAAGTTTTTTTTTTGTTTTTTTTTGTTTTTGTTTTTTGAGACAGGGTCTCATTGTCACCCAGGCTGAAATGCAGTGATTCAATCTCAGCTCACTGTAGCATCAACCTCCTGGGTTCAGGTCACATTCTAATCACAGCCTCCCAAGTAATTGGGACTACAGGTGCATGCCACCACACCCAGCTAATTTTTGTATTTGTTTTAATAGAGATGAGGTTTTGCCATGTTGCTCAGGCTGGTTTTGAACTCTTGAACTCAAGCTATTCACCTGCCTCAGCCTCCCAAAGTGCTGGGATAACAGGCATGAGCCACAATGCCCAGCCCTCAATGAAGTCTTTTACAAATAAAGCAAACATACTATTTTGATGCATGACAAGACAAGCACAATGATAAAAATGAATTTAAATATATCTGGGATCATACCTTAGAGTTCACAAAGCATTTTCACACTGTTTATCACAGTCTCACTCTTAGAGCCAATCAGTATATGTCTCCCAATTTTGTGGAGAAGAAATGAAAATTTCAATAAGTAAGTGACATAACCAGGGTCCCGCTATTTCTACACCCAGAGGTACTTCCTCTACATTAGTACTCCTCAGATGGCAATGGAATGTTATTTACCTGAGGTCCTTGATTAAACGCAGAATCCGATTCAGCATTTCTGGGGTGAGGATGGAGATTCTGCATTTCTCACAGGTTTCCAGTAGGTGATAATGCTTTTCTGCAAAGATCACACTTTGAGTGGCAACATTCTGCATCATATTTGATGAGATTAAAGACAACCCTGCGGACTAGCTTTGTGCAATGTGTTTAAGACATTTCGAGCCAAAGACTTTGAAATTGGTTATGACTGGTTCCTGCAGGAGGAGAGCAATCATAATACCTTGAAGAGTTAATCAGTCATTCTCCTTTCTAAACTTCTCTCAAATATGTTCTCTTCTCGATTTCACTTCTGCTACTTCCATTCGAGTCACCAGTGTCTCTCTGCTGGGCCATCACAACAGCCCCAGATTGTTGGCATCTCTTATTTGCCATCAGCCTCTCCCACTGGCATCAGTTCTTTCTGTCTAAAGTACAATGTCATTATGCTGTTCCCACCTTTAAAGGCCCACAATGGTGTTCAGTTTCCAATATGATGAAATGCAATTTTTGAGCACAGCATATTAGGGACTTCACAGTTTGGCCTGTCCCCTCCATCCATACCTGCGGCTACAGCCTACACTGTGGCCACAACCCCTCCCTATTTAGCTTTAGACACTATATTTCATCTACCCCAAACATCTCACATTTTCCAAATATAGTGTGCTTGCTCTTTTGCTTCCATGGAATTTCATTTCTAAATCTGTTCTATTTCTTTACTAGATCCAGTGACAAAAGTTTTTACAATCTAGTGAGATACCTGGAAATGTTCCTTACAGAAGTATTTGTTGAATGAATATACTAGATGCTTGATATAACTACAATAACTGTTGGATTAGTATGTGAGGTTGGTAAATAGTTACAATACTTGAAAATAAAATAATTAGGCTTGGATGTTTGCCTGGATTTCACAAAAAGATTGCTAAAGGTAATCATATTATGGTTAAAGAATGCGGCCGGGCGCGGTGGCTCAAGCCTGTAATCCCAGCACTTTGGGAGGCCGAGGCGGGTGGATCACGAGGTCAGGAGATCGAGACCATCCTGGCTAACACGGTGAAACCCTGTCTCTACTAAAAAATACAAAAAACTAGCCCGGCGAGGTGGCGGGCGCCTGTAATCCCAGCTACTCAGGAGGCTGAGGCAGGAGAATGGTGTAAACCCGGGAGGCGGAGCTTGCAGTGAGCTGAGATCCGGCCACTGCACTCCAGCCCGGGCGACAGAGCGAGACTCCGTCTCAAAAAAAAAATAAAATAAATAAAATAAAATAAAAAAGAATGCATGGAAATTGCAGAAATTGCAGAGCAGTTTATTTAGTTGATCTTGACCAATGACATGCTTAGAGTAAAAGCAAAGGGAGGTCCTAACTCTAGGTTGTGCCTCATCCTGTGGCATGTTCCACTGATGTTTCTTTCCCTTCTTGCCAATTTATTTCATTCAGACCAGTAACAATCTGGGTGACACGACTGATAATGTTAGCTGGCCCATTTGTATTTCTCCCGTCTGCCTCTGTTCTGTAATTTCTGTGGGACTGCTGTTCATTTCTGAGATCTCCATGGAAGAACTTCAAAGGGTGGTGCTTTTAAAAATCTTGACCCTTTTGTAACAACAATGAAATATCAGTCTTGCTCTTGCAAGCAAAATAGCAGAGCTGTTGCCTTTGGGGAAGCAAGAGAAATGACAATAACCAAAGGGGGCAGTAAGACTGTTCTGTTAGAACATCAGTATTGGGTTTTTGTTAAGAAAAGAAACGAAAGAGCAAGTTGCCAGACAAGCTAATTGCTAAGTAAAGTGTAGACTGAATATTGGGCAAGATGTTAAAAACACGTTTGAATAAGTAAATATTAACTAAACAATTAGCAATAGATTTAATTATGCTACATGAAACAAAACGATATGTGTATAAACACAAAGTCACATACATACACAAACATGTAAAATATCTTTAATTTTCAGGAATGGAATTCTCCAGCTTTTCTAGTATCAGGAATCTAGAAGTCTCCCTTTTCTTCTTTTTCTCTATTTTCTGCTCCCCAAATTTCCCTTTCTGTTCTACTACTACCTACCTACCCGCTTTCCCTCCTCTTTTTCTCCCTTTGTTTGTAAAACATGTTTCCCACTGAACAACTACGTAACAAGCTACTTACTCTGGTCTTTTTTGTGTAGTGAGGGGAAGGAGGGGAGTGTGGTGAGGAAGAAACTGACCCAGCTAATTCCAATGTTCCAGCCAGTGAACAAGACATTGGAGTCTAAATATCATACAAAGGCATGATTCAAACCTCAAGAAAGATTGAGATTTGTGGTCAGGAGCCCTAAACCAGTTCTAAGTTGTGAAGATCCTGGTTTATTATGGTGGTGGTTGATGTAAGGAAGAGCAAAGCTCCTGCCTAATTTGGAGAGAATTCTTAGAAATTGAAAGTAGAGACCAAGCTAGAAACACATTTGAGTGAACTAAGCCAAATCTGAACGAATGACTTCTTAATCTGACCTAAAATTTTATCAAATGATAGGGGCATAGTTTTTATCCCTTTCATTCAGAAGTGACTCAGCAAGTACTCCTGAGCCTGCCTAGGCCAGAGCACAGTGCGACACAGTTCATATTCGGAATGTTGGTGCTTTCAAAGTACTGAATGTTTTTAGTGTCTCCACACCTCTGGAAAAAACTGGACAGCTCCCAATATTTGACTTGTGTCTTCAAGGTTAAATAAATGCTCAAACAGTGAATAAGGCAAGGGACCGATCAGAAGGAGCTTGAGTTCGTCATGCATCAGGAACCTTCATTGCTCCCTTTGGACTGTGCTGGCCAAGACTGCGCTAAAGCAGTTCCATTGACTATTCAGCTCCACCTTTTCCTTATGTTGTTGTCTGTCATTCTAGTACATTGGTTATCAGACAAATTATGAGAGAATTACGCTGAAGAATCTTGTAGTTATATAGATGAATCTGATAAAACTTTCCAGCTAACCTTTGGAAACCACCCTTAGCAGGTACTGTTTCTGAGATTATCTGAAAGCTTTAATTTTCTATGTTGGCTTCTATGTTACAATTCTCAAAATAAATCTGGAAGCCACTAAGTTTTTACTGCATTCATTTGTCATACTGTGGTTTAAAGTTTATATTGAAGTACTAAAAATAAAATTGATCCCAGTTAAAGGCATTTAGGACTGGATCTAAATGACTTGTAGAACTGGACTTGTCCAATATGCAGACTGAATAAATCACCAGAGATTTTTGGCAAGATCAAGACCTGGTTTGGGTTGTGCATGAAATTCCAATGATAGCCCAGGAATGTCAGGAGGCTTAAGGTTAATGTGGTCCTTTTAAGAGAGAGTGAGAAATAAGAGAGCATTTGTGTGTATGTTGGTACAGAGCCTGATGAAAAACATTAAGAAAATGAACAAATGATATCCCTATGCATTGCTATTAGTTAAGGCCTACTGTCATTCATTCAGTGAATGTTTCTGGAGAGTTCACTTTGTTTCAGGAATTGTGCTTGATACTGTGTGTGTAAATATAGCAACTGTTTTGTTTCTCTACTAAGTTGGTCCACTTTAGAAACTGTGAACCAGGAAAATAATTAAGATTTCTTAGGGTTAGGAAAGAAAACTCGGAGACTTCCATGATTAATGGAATGGATTTGCACTTTTCTGGAGCAGATGGTACAGGGGCATCTCTTTGGGAGAAACCCTGGTTGGAAGTCAAGAAGAATGTTTTGTGGTGTGAGTTCCCTTGTTACAGTCATATTTAATAGTTAGAGCAGAGTTCACATCTGGGACCCCTTGGAGAATTAGCCATTGTGAGAACAGTGAACCAAGAGGAAACAGAAGTAATAAATATTAGAAGGCTTAATCTGATCTCTTGCCTGTCTTCAAAGGAAGCTTCATTTGTAAAGGACATGCATGATCATGAAGAAAGGACCCCCATTAGGCAATGCAGAAATAATAAAAGACTGTGTCCAAAGTCCCTGGTATAGGGAGGTTAGAGGACTGGCTCTGTGCTCAACTGGGAGAGTGATGGAGCTGGACTACAATTCATCTTTGGTTCCCTTTTCAGGGTCCTCTGCTTCATAGGGCACAATTATTTCCTTTTACACTTCATTAAGATTTATCTGACAAAAAACTTCTGCATGGAAACAGAAGAATTAGAACTTGGCGAGGCAGTTTATGTTCATTCAACTTTGTTTTTTCTCTCTTAAGTTTTTCTTTCTTGAGTAAGAAAGTGTCTTCTCTCTTTTTTTGTTTTCAGGGAAGGAGTATGTTTGAGCTCCTCCTTGCTTATGGAATCAAGAAGAAAATGAACTATTCTTGAATACCCTTCACCCTTAATTCTGAGGGTGAAGACCAGAGAAGCACCACTGAGGCAGATATAATATACTTACCCATTTTCTCTCTTACTCTATAATGCTGCCTGATGTAGTTTGAAAGTATCCTCATAATCTAAAAGAGGGGAAGTAGCCTTATGGAGCGAAATCCTGGTGCTCCTAGAAAATTACGACACGACTCGTGTGTGTGTGTGTGTGTAACATAAATTAGCTCATGTTGTATGTCTTTTTGCAGTTTGTGTTTTTCATTAAATATATTGGTCCTTCTAATAATAGTAAATAGTTTATATAGTGCTCACTCTGTGCCATGCACTTTCTATGCACTTTGGAAACTTCAAATTATTTAATATAGACTTACTCCATTGTTTTAAATTACATTTAGTTTGGTTAGTCTCTAATTTTTGGATATTTAAGGTGATTACTTTTTTTGTTTCTATACACAATGTTGCACCAGATCTTCTTATGCATACCTTCTTTCTTGTATAAGGGTGAATGGTTGCAAAGGCATAAAAAAATCTAGTACACATCACCTGATAACAGTGGTTGCCTTTGAGGAGAGGGAGCGGACATAGATTGAGTTGTGGTTCTAGGGGCTTTAGCCTCATATGTCATGTTGTATAACTTTTTTTTTTTTTTGAGACAGAGTCTGGTCTGTTGCCCAGGTTGGAGTGCAGTGGCACGATCTCAGCTTATTGCAACCTCCGCCTCCCGGGTTCAAGCAATTATCCTGCCTCAGCCTCCCGAGTAGGTGGGATTACAGGCACGCGCCACCATGCCTGGCTAATTTTTTGTATTTTTAATAGAGATGGGGTTTCACCATTCTGGCCAGGCTGATATCAAATTCCTGACCTCAGGTGATCCTTCTGCCTTGGCCTCCCAAAGTGCTGGGATTATGGGAGTGAGCCACCGCGCCCAGCCATAGGACGTTTTTTAACAAAAACATAGTCTCATATTACTTGTGTGTTAAGATTATTTAAAAAAAATAAATATAAGGCTTGAAGTCCTTAGGCACATAACTTAACCAACCTGATCTTTTTATCCCCCACTTTTAAAGTACCACCTACCATAAATACTTGATATGTGGCTATGGCAGACAAATGCAAATGTTATATGTTACCATGCTTTATAAGGTGCTAAATATATTCAAGTGACTTTTATTCTAACATACCTGGATTTCAGTCATCAGTAAAGGTACCTTAGAATCCACAAGAAGTAAATACGCCAGTGAGTGTTCCCTAGTTTTAACAAGGCTATCATCTGCGTCTAAAAAAAAGAATATATGTTGTATTAGTGAGAATTCAATTCAGCATGAGAATTCACATATAGCTTTGAAATTTCATATTTACTTATGTAAATACCAGCCCTCTTAATTTATTACCACTTTACTTGTTAGAATCAGGAGTACTTTTGAGTATTGGTATTGTGACCAGCATTGCCAACCCTTTTAATCTGTAACTCACATGGTATAGTTTCTGGAGCTTTGTTTCATACAGCTGTTACAATTATACCATGTGACCACCCTGAACCTGTGAGCATGGAGGCACATACATGATCAAATTGTAGCAGTAAAAAAGAGAAAAGAAGAGAGTAAATTAAATAGTGTATTTTCAATTGCCATTTGTGTATCATTAGAAAACTAAGATATTTATCAGGGTAACAATGTTCCAGCACAGATGACCTTGGAACATTATCAAGCCTTCTTGCTCACAAGATATAGCATACTTTAAACACCCTAGGCAGGAGACTTTCCAAAACCAGACCCAGTGACAACACCTAGATAACCATTTCAATCCTAAATGAATTTCAGCGATAAAAATGTGTATAAATATCTAACCCTATGAGGATAGAAAATGTATAGTTTGCTCCTTTCTCTGTAAGAATGTTCCCTTCTGCAGCAATCTGTTTTGAGGTCAGATCAAATGTTGCCAGTTAGTTTTGATTTCCTGGCTTTTTAAAAGTCCTTGCCTTAATGTCACTACTCTGGGCCATCCATACTATTTTAGCAGGTCCTAGAATAAGCATTTCTCCATATAAGTACATGCTTTGAATAACTTAGAGGGGACACACACACACACACACACACACACACACACACACATCTGTACCTTTTCAGGTAAAAGAACTTCAATGAAAACTCTCCCAGAAACTTTGCTACTTAGCCTAGTTATTGCCCTGCCTGTTTTCCGAAAGAGTTTTTTCCCTTCTAAACAAGGATTGAGCCAAAGAAAGAATAAAGGTTCTTTATGGTTTAAATATGCCACTCCCTATTGTGCACTTTTATGGAGCGATGACTTTTATTTTAGTTTATATTTTATATCTATGATCACTTCAAAGTCTATTAAACTCTGGAATAAGAGATGCTCAATAGAACTTTCAGCAGTGCTGAAAATGTTCTGTAATCTGCACTGTCCAATGTGGTAGCTGCTAGTCCTATGTAGCTATTGAGTACTAGCATTAATGAGGAACTTAATTTTTAACTGTATTTAAAAAAATCATTTCACTTTAAATTGTCATATGTGACTAGTCGCTACCATATTTGACAGTGCAGTTATAGATCATTTTGTCACATTCATATAGAACTAGAGAAACTTCAACATTTATATGGTAGACTTTTCATAAGAAAAACTACCCCCTTTAGTTCTATTTAGCATTATTTAATTTGCCTCCAAAATTTGAATTCAAACCCCATTCTCTAGGGTTTGTTTTGCATCAGCCTTTGATTTCTTCCTGCTCAACCACTGTGCTACATTCAGCTACTAGGTGTTTTTGGTAACTGACATCCAGAAAACAGTGTAGTGCTAGGAAATAGGAAAATATGCTTAGTTCATAATATACATTACAGGATGGCCTTATTAGATTTCTTATTCTCATTACCAAGTTTACATTATCACTTAAAACAAGTGAATGTTTATTGAAAGTGTATCTTTCCTCTATTGAAAATCAGGCAGATTTTTAAATTGGCAGTACTCCTCACTCATTTTTAAGAAGCTTTGGAGGCTGGGCACAGTGACTCATGCCTGTAATCCCAGCACTTTGTGAGGTCGAGGCGGGTGGATCACGTGAGGTCAGGAGTTTCAGACCAGCCCGGCCAACATGGTGAAACCTTGTCTCTACTAAAAATGCAAAAATTAGGCTTGGTGGCACGTGCCTATGATCCCACCTACTTGGGAGGCTGAGGCAGGAGAATCACTTTTGAACCCAGGAGGTGGAGGTTAAGTGTGAGCTGAGATCACACCACTGCACTCCAGCCTGGGCAACAGAGTGAGACTCCATCTCAAAAAAAAAAAAAAAAAAAAAAAAAAAAAAAAAAGAAGCTTTGGAGAGGTGTGACAGTTATTCCTGCCTGTTGAGTTTTAGCTATGAGCTGGTTTAGTGGCCTCCACAGAGCCATGATGGCACACAGGGACAAAGCCATCCTCTTCAAGGGTTTCCAAGAGCTAAATTGCCAGTAAGTAGGAACTCCCTGCTGCCCTATGGGGCCTCTGAATGTGATTAGGATGAGCAATGATTCTACCCAGAAATGGGTAGAATGTTGACGCAGTAAACATGCAGATTACTCACTGCACACACCCCAATCTTCACACACGCCGCCTAAGATAAAACTGCTATAGAGAAACCGTAGCGTTCCCAAGCCCTTCTCTCCGGTTCCTTCTCTTTACTTAGAGGCCAACCAGGATGCGCAGAAAACATAACTGATACCACTTAGATAATTATTGACTAGTTTTAGTGTTGATGGGGGAGGTTGAATTCCTTTTCTCTTCCTGGTTATGTTTCACTGATGCAATTTGCTTATTTCTATGTGGAAGCATGATGGTTTTTACTCTTTGTGATGAGAACTTCAGCGACTGCAACAAAGGTAATTTGGTAAAGTGCTCCTACACAGCGTATATGGCTTTAACATTTTGAAATATACCCTTTTTAATCTATCTCTGTGATTTTGAGTATGCAGGTGGTGGCGGATATACAAAATCATATAGTATATTTTGTATACCCTTGCTTCTTAACAAATGTTCTGATGCCTTATTTGTGGCAAAGGGATGCTATAGAAAATGTGTTCTTGTGAATTTCTAAGTGCTCACATAAAACAGCATGTGGGCAGCTGAAATACAACCAATCTATGCATGCATTCCTCTTCCCCTTGAATAATTGGAAAGTACCTCAATTTTCCTATTCTGTAGCTGGCTACCTCTTTTTCATGTTTCTGTGTTTGGGGGAGGTAGTTGCTTCAAGCAAGAGTTAAGGGGATGGGGTGTTTCTCCTTGGCCAGCTTGCTGTCCTCTCACCCTTGCTCCAGCTCTTTCCCCTAGTCCTCTCTGCCTCCCCTCCTCTGCCCTCACCAGATGTGGTGAGGTCGAGACCTCCTGCACCCAGCCAGTGCCCACCCTATGACCCTTTTCTTTCTATTTGAAAAGTGTGAGGGATGGCGTGAGGGGAATGACATTGCCAGACAAAGAGAAGTTTTTCAAAAGTGTATGTGCAACTGAATGTGCAGCCACTGGCTTTTGAAGGTCACAGGGGCCGGCCAGGTGTGTAAATGATTTGCTTTCTCCCTTTCTTAATATTCTTATTGGGAAGTCGTCATCCACCCCAGCTTCCAAGATGGTCTCATCAGTATTCAGATTTAATTTAAAATGTATACCAGGACCTTGTCAGAAAATATTTTGAGGATTATCTTTATATACAATATTTTGTCCTCATTTGCTATTATGTCTCTTTAATAATATATAATTTTTTTTTGTATGACCAGGTTCCTTCTGCCCCTATTTCTTTTACCTGAAAATATTCTGGGGACAACGTAAAGAAAGCTACTTTGAGTTTGTCTCTCTAACTGGTTGTGTGGTGCATTGAGAGGGCTAAGGCGACTGCTAAGTTTTCTGTAGCTCCAGGAGTCTGTGATTCAATTCCTTCCAGAGCCTATGTATGTCTCTCCCCAACTCCCATGTTAGCCACTTCTTCTCTTTGACTCCCATGAATCGTGTTAGATCTCCAGTAGTCCCTGGGTCCTACTCTGGGAACTAACGCACTTTCATGAGTCTCAGGAGGGACTCCTTTGCGTTTAACAATGTGAATTCACCCTGCCAAAGGGTTAATCTTCCAAGACTAAGTGCAAGCTGGGTAAAATAAGCGAAGATCAATGGTTGAACCCTGCCATGAGTAGGGTATTCAATCATGCAGGTTTCCAGCCAGATTTTTAGAAATTTGCATCACAGAAGTCACCTGGGTGTCACACTCTGAGGAATGCTGGGTTAATGTGTGGTGAACAGAAATATCAAGTTTATGCCTATAGGGTAGTTTTCATTGGTATGAGCTTAAGCACAGAAAAATGGCCTTGATGGTGTTAATTTTTTTATGGGCAGTTGCAGTTGCATGATGGCTGGTCTCAGAATGTTAGTTGCATTGTTGCAGAACTAAAAATGTTACCCTGAGACATTTTAAGAGAGTAATAAATATCCTGTTTTAAAACATAGACTTTTTGTTTTTGAAAATTCTTTTTTTTAATTATTTTTAAGTTCTAGAGTTCATGTACACAACATGCAGGTTCGTTACATAGGTATACATGTGCCATGTTGGTATGCTGCACCCATCAACTCATCATTTACATTAGGTATTTCTCCTACTGCTATCCCTCCCCCAGCCCCCGACCCTACCACAGGCCCCGGTGTGTGATGTTACCCACCCTGTGTCTATGTGTTCTTGAGTTCAACTCCCACCTATGAGTGAGAACATGCAGAAAACACAGACTTTAACACATTATAAACTTGGAAAGTCTTTTTTGGTTATTGTTGTTGTTTTAATATCAGAGTGTTAAGGATGCCTTTTCCTTTCCTGGCTTTCTCCATAAGCAATTGCTTGGCTTGGTAATTTAGCAATTATTTGATTGTTGAAACATTGGGTATTTGTGCTTTAACAAAAACATGCCTGGTGATGAGACTGTGTCCTTTTATCAGGACAATCTGGCTTCATGATGTGAAGATGTGGCTGTGCTCAGGGCTGGGGGCTGCAACCCCTGCTGTACTGTGCCAAAGATAGTCCTTTGATGTAGAGGGAGTGGCTCCCAAGAAGGGCAGGTATAATTTCCAGACCTGGATTGCATGAGTTTGATGCATACTCAGGAAACTACCTGTAACCTTAGTGGTTCTTTGGAAGATAGCTATACTATGGGGTTGACTCTTTTGGAGAAATTGGACTTGTCTTTGTTACTGTCTACATGGAGTGAAGTGGTTAGGCCAGGGAAAATTGTATCTCACACTTAAATGTGGACAAGAAGGACTCAAACTCTTGTCAACATTTTCAAAACATAAAAGCAGTATTACAAAAAATTTAAAAACTAAAGATAATTTTTACTAAAGTTTTGTTTGGCTCTACCTAATCAATTTTTTATAGCTTCAACTTTTTCTTGATTAATATTTTACCATGAATTTGGGCCAGTTATTGCATAGTCTTTATGATTATTGTTGTAATTAAGTATTAGTCCATCCAGGTGCAATAATTTACTTATTTTTTCCTCTAGTGTTAGTTACTTGCATGGTTTAAATTTATACTATTAAATGTAACACCACCATGACAACAACAAAAACCCTCCTGAATGTAGCTTTTACCTATTGTCGATGGGTATTTAAAGAAAATTTCTAGCAGTAGAATTATCAAGATTGTAAACACTTTAATATTTGTATACATATTATAAAATTTCTGTTCTTGCTTTCTGAAAGGGTTATAACAGTTTTCAAAGCTTTAGGATATAAGTGTACTTCACCTGCACTGAGTTTAATATTTAACATAAATGTGTTTAATATATAAGTTGTGGAATTATAATTAGATATACAAATATTATAAACTGCATATAAGTATATACACAAATAGATAGATACTGATATAGGTATAATCTGGAAGCTTAAATTCCTACTTCAATAATCCGTGAAAGTGAGCAATTTTTTCACGTATTTAGGATTTATTTTTCACTTTTTTGAATGTCTATTCATGTCCTCTATTGCAGTTTTTATAAATTTAACTTAGCCACTTAGCTAGATGCCAACCCATCATTTAAAAATGTATCACTTATTAACCAGATTCTGATACCAGGCATATAGGCCAGAACACTGTCCCTTTCTTACCAGGATCAGTGAGTTTATAACTACTATACATAGTCCTTTTTTGTGGAGTGAGTTTGAATATGCACAGTGAAATGATTCTTTTTTAATGACTCTGTAAGGCAAATGCACAAAACACCTATGCTTTGGGCCAAGTGAGTGTGAAATGCACACACACACACACACACACACCCCTCTATATATGTATGCAGCTGTTAGAAAGGTAAAATTTAAACAAAAATATTTCTATTTTCCTCTTAATGGATAATTATTGCCATAACACAAACCTACTCTCTTTTAAAGTTCGAATAAAATTGAAGAAACCAAAGGTGTTTATGTAATTAAAAATAGCACCAAAAAACTAAAATAATTAGCTTTAGGTGTTAGAGAAATCTTAAATGATTCAAGCACCTGTTCAAGACATACTTGGGTGCCAGAGATAAATGATACTCTCATTTTTCTAGCATTAAGTGAGGTTTAGTGAGGAATTCCTATTACAGAGAGTATGACCAGGATTTTTATTGAGCAGAAGGCCAACAAATTAAGAAGCATGTTTTAATTTGGCAAGAGATTAACTGGAATCCAGTTGCATTTTCTGCCATGGCAAACCTACAAAATAAAGTGATATTTTTCATTCTCGAGTCATACTCTGAGTGTCTTTTGAGTTCACTGCAACTAAACTCAGTGCCTTCTAATTAAAGCATTTTGTCCACATGTATTCGGAATTGGTTAGCAGGGAGATTTCTTTAATAGGTGATTTCTATTACAAGGAATCAATCAACTGATTTTTTTTTTCTTTTTAAAGCTGTATACAGATACAGGATGGAGAAATAAGCAATCCTTTTCAAAGAGTTAAAAACTTAGCACGCTGACTTCAGCCTTCACTTAATCATTAACTTGATATGCTCCTTTGGATAGATAGAGCATTCAAAAAAGTCTCCATGCCTCAGTGTATCAATCTAGAAAAAGACAGCAGCCACATAATGGCAGGCTGACCACCTAGGAATAGCATGAGAACACGAAAGTAAACACATGGAAATGGGCTTTGTGTGCACCGAGAGGAATGCCATTCACAGATGCAAAGTGGTGTTCAAAAACTAGTTCTCATAAGGCGCTTATTCTCTTTATTTCTCAAAGAACTCCTTGCTCCTTGAAAATTCAGACCCTTCGTCTTACCAGGATAGGCCGGACTTGCTGCTGTTTACCAATTAAATCCACTTAGTAATTAGAAACTGTGTGTCTTCCGCCCACTCCTCAATTTCCCTCTCCCCACCTGAAACTCTTAAACAAACATTGGGTCTGTGATAAATGGTGCATTTTAATAAATGTTCTGTAAAGGCCAATTATGCAGTCAATATTGAAGTGTGCAATAAGAAATACAGTTGCTTAGCTATAGGGAAGATGTCTACATACTACTGGCATCTGTTTGGTAGGTAATGTTCTTAAATGGCCTGGCCTTTCTCCAGACTTTGATTATTCATAAATCTGTTGAGTGTGGTAAGTTGCACTATTAGCGTTTAATCTTTTATTGAAGCAAACTCAGGAGACTGAAATCTATTTGCTTTAGCAAGCTTGTTCACTGATAAAAGTATGATGTAAAATTTTCCTTTTGTGAATTCCTCAGTACAAGAACAACACAGCTGGGCACAGCACAGATCATATTTATCTTTTCATTAACTAAAGTACAAGAAGATAGCATCATTGGAGTCTTATAAGAAGGGACTGCTAAAGAACAGTTCTCCTCCTGTTTGCATACCCACTTGAGAAAAGCTTTCCAAACAAGTATTTGAGATACTTATGAGAAAAAGCTGGTTGACTTGTCCAAAGAAGACCAAGTGAATGTATATAAAGTGGTTGGATTTCAGATAACATTTTTCCCCTGAGTGTTTAGGTTGGTTAAATATTAGAGGAGGAGAGATAATAACACTGTTTGTCGCCATAAACTTAGACATACATCTTTTTTCACAAGATTGGTATGAAAAGCCTATCAAAGATTTTCCATCCCAGATGATTTAGTTTCAACTTGGTAAAGGACATTGTAGATGGAGCAGCATTGTTTGGATTATTTCCAGGAACCTGGAAAATTTGTATAGAGTTTATCATAGATACACTTTTTTGCTTCTTGTGAATAACAGAATAACTAATTGGTTGTGTGGTGCTTATTTGCAATGTGCACTATACTTGACAATTAGGCGACATCTTTCAGAATGAAATAAGTGACTTATGGCTTATATGTATTAATGTAAATTCTTTAAGTGGGTGAGTAAGACAAAATTATGGGAGTCTTCTCTTCCTTTTCCTGCATCTCTGGATCATGAGGATTGTGATTATTCGTGTTTCTATAGTTCCTCCAACCCCTGGTAAATGGCAAGCAACTATTGGACTCTGAAAAAAAAAAATGGACTATGCTAAAGATATATTCTCCCTTTGTCGTTTCTACTACATTCTAGTAGTATTCGGGAAGGACTAGGGAGTATGGAGAACACAGAAGGGAGGCCCTTTTCCAGTCAAATGCAGTATTACTTCAATCGCCTTGAGCTCAACTCTTGCCCAGAACTGTCAAACATAGGCTAATGTTCCATCCCAGGGGTGAGGTTAATTTATTACCTACTGCCCACCCCCTCAGCCCCACAGGTCCCTTTCTTACATAGAGCTAGAAGCAGGTAAGGGCAGCTCTTTCCTGCCTCCATTTACCTATCCTGGTCTCATTCCTGTTTCCTTAGGATCATCCAGTCCAACTCACTTATTTCATAGAGAAGAGACCTGAGGCCATGAGATGTAAAGAGAGGTTTTAAAGGCCATACGGTTTATGGAAAGGCAAGGATTAGACACCGGGCCTCAATCAACACTTTTTCAACTTCCCTATTATGTCTGTGTGAGTAGCAGAGACCCGAAAAACAGTGGCTTAAAATTTAAAAGAAATCTGAAGACTGGCAGGCAACTGCTGGTATGGCAGCCCCATGATGTTCTCAGGAACCCTGGATCCTTCTAGCTTCCTGCCGTAGTATCATAAGATGTGACCTTCAATCTCATGTTCTCAAGATGGTTGCAAATCGTCAGCCATGCTGTGCATGTTCTATGCGAGAGAAAGCTAAAGAACAATGAAAGTAGTACATGTCCATAAGCTAGTCCTCTTTGAAGGGCTTTTCTGGAAGTCTCCACCCAATGATAACTACTCTTTCTTAATTGAACCTAGTTGCAAGGCAATCTGGGAAATGTAGTCCATTCTTTCTCTCTCTCTCTTTTTTCTTTCCTTCCTTCATTTTTTCCTTCTCCCTCTCTCTTTCCCTATAATGACCTGAATAAAATTGGATCTATTAGTAAGGTAAAAAAATAAATAAATAAATAAAAATCAATTGATATTGAATGGGCAACTTCTTGTCTCTGTGCCCTTATATTTCACATTAAGTAATTACTTTAGGATTTGGAAGCCTAATAATGTTTTACAGCAGATTTTCCTTTAGTAGTATGTCCTCAAATTGCCAATATTAAAGACCAAATGTAATATGGGACAAGAAGTACAGATTGCTTTATGTGAGTGAAACAATGGGAGGAAAGCTTAGAAACTATTGTCTCTGAACTGTGTTGGCTCTCCACGGTCAGTGAGACACTGCTTCTATTGTTTCCATTGGCTTGGAAGTGAGCCTGGAGACAAATACTGATGCTGACTTCACCTAGGTATGCTTCATAGATAACAACAAAAATCATTTAACTATTTAGAAGTAAATAGTATGCTTATTTTGCCCTGCACGTTTAATGGTTATACCATTTTCAAACGCTTGAAATTGCAACCCATGTTAAGTAACTTAGAACTTTGACTAACAATGACATAATTACCCAGGTCTTAATGTGGGCAAATAACTGTACTCATACATAACTTTACTAACAGATGCGTTTATGGGCAACACTGAGGAGGAGTTACTTGCCAATTTCTCATTGGTCATGAGATTTATGGTGCTGCCTGGCTATGAATTTGTCTCCTACTAAGGTTAGTTTCCTTTTTTGAGTTAATTCCATTTATTTATGGTGATCTAAATATAAGATAATTATTTAGAGTAGGGAATTACCAAAGTAAAATTCCTCCTTGATGTCTGACTGGCAGCCATGTTACCTCGTAAATAACATCCTGTATGTATAGATTTTGTTCTTGACAGTATACAGAGTAGAGAACTCTGAAGACATCAAAGAGATTTCAAGAAGCAATAATGCTAGAAGACTCCCACACCTGGAAATCCATTAATGTTACTCTGTCCCCTGAGTAAAGAATGGCTTAATAGCACAGTACTGCTGCCTCGTACCTCCTTATCCACTGACTACCACTAGTACTGCAGAATGGACAGGAAGTCCTAGCGAAGGGAAAGGATTATAGAGAATTAGAATCTGATATGCCACCTGCATGAGAAAACATAGGAAGTACTGGGGGCAGAACACATTCTCTTGCATTAGACCTCTCCTTAAGCATGTGACTTGGTATGCATTATTAACTTACTATTTTATTTTCCCACTTTTAGTATTCCATTGTGCTCAGGGCTGGCCAGTGGCCTATGGATTCCCAGCTCTCTGATGTCACACACTCCTTCATTCTAAATCTCTAGCTTGAAAAGAACCTTATGATGACACTAATCAACTTCAATCTTCCAATGATGACTTCTATGTCAAATACTAAACTCTCTCACTATTTTGAAAACTGGATATTTAGAACTACAAGTTAGAGACAATAATATCAGTACATACCTTACCAAATATTTTTTGTACTTTCTTGCTATAGAGAAGGATATTACAAATATATTGATTTTCAAGTAAGGGAGTTTCTTTGGAGCCCATCTCTGTCTGCCCGCACAGCATGGTCGGTCCTCTGTCTGCATTCCATCATGCCTGCCTGCCACGTCTTATCAGTGCAGAGCCCTATGAAGAGGGTCCTATATATTAGCCACAACATGACCTATGTGGACAGGATCATCCTTAGTAATTACTCACTGGTGGAGAAGTGATTTAGAATGAACAACTCAACGATGCCATTATTTACCATACATCATAGCCATGGATAAGTTTAAAAAAAAAATCTTCCTTCAAATTCGGGTTGATTTATATATCAAGAATATTGGCAACTGAGCTTTATCTAACTTTTTTTTCTGTTTTGCTGCTGCTCAAGAAGATCCTAGTTGGTAGAGATCCTGACAGTTCCAGTTCCTGACTAATGTAACTACTCAAAGCAACAGTTAGCCCTGAGCACAGTCCCCAGCCAGGATCTTGGCAAGAGTCCATGGGAATAATCTCTTTCTCTTGGCAGCTGCCTGAACAGCAGTTTGTGGAAAGGACTGCTGTCAGTTGGCAGGATGAGGGTGGGTCTCTACAGCACATTAACTGATCCTTGCTCTTTATGTAGAAAACTTCAGAAACTTGTATAAAATAAATAAATCAAGCCAGTATAGTATGTGGTAATTTGGACATTGTATTTGAAGCAGAGATGTATCTCATAGTTGGAAGGATGAGAGGATACAAGAAAAATGGCCCCTGATTATTTATTTCCTAGGTCTGTTACTCAACTTCTCTGTATCTGCTTTCTTATCTGATTAACAAGGGTGTTGGATTAGAAGAATTCTAAGGCTCCCTTCCTGCTAGCATTCTGTGGCTCCATATGGACTAGATAGTCTTAGAAATGCAATATCTGCACTTGATGCTTCACTTTTTTTTTAAATTGATTTATAACACTGCTACTTCCACAAAGCACTTGAGGCAGCTTGCAACAAAAATACAGATACAATAAAAACAAAGACATGTATAATAAGATAAATATTGAGAAGTAAAAGAAAGGAGAAAACAGTATATTCAATCAATTTTGATGAATGCTAGAAGAAAGTATAGAATCTGTCTCTCAGCGTCCCATGAGCCAAGGCAAAAACAAAAACCAACAACAACATCAACAAAAAACCACCACCACCAATTTATAGAAAAGAAAGTAGCAGTAGTGTTTATATTCCCATTTTTGGTTGTTAGATTCAATTTTCCCCCAGGAATTTGGAAGTTAGGTAGTATGTCATAACATTTGGCAGAGTCCATTTAGATTTCAGGTTTTGATTCTATGGACATACATCCTGAACCTAGAATACCTGGCATCTGAATCTACTCTGTATGGAAGTGATCATATTCCTGTTCTCTCTACTAATTGACACCATCATTTTTCTTATCTCTACGTTTACTTTCACTACTGCTTTGGGCCACAGGGGGTGTTTTTTTCCTTGTGGAATACAAAAATAATTTTCATTTGTTATCTTTCTACCAACATACTATATAATTTGAAATATTAAAAGGAAGCAGAAATAATTTCATTTTAAAAAGATTTCATTGACAGTTTAGGATTTGTACTCATATTTTTCCTACATCCCCAGTTCCTTCATGCTAAAACAAAAGGGAAGACATTACTATGTAAGCAAACAGGCCCTTTTTAGCTATTATAATCAATCTTTATTAACCTCTGATAGTCTAATTCCTATTTACTTTAAGACAGTGAACTTAAAATTTTATTCAATATTCACTACTGAAATTAATTGAGGTCTAGAATTACCATTTCCCCTTTCATTCAACCATCCTATTCATAAGTAAAACAATGTTTAAAAATGAACCGTGCTCGTGTGTGTGTGTGTGTGTGTGTGTGTGTGTGTGTAAGTGCTCTGCATATGATCAAAAGAGAGATTCACACTTAGGAGTTCCTGTTCTGTCAACATTCGGTGGCAGGACTTAAATATCTTTCATCTTGAAAAAAAGGCAACAAATAGCTAGTTTAAGTTCAGCTCATTGTTTAAGGTAATTAATGGGTTTTCTTGTTTACGGTCAAAGACAAGACATGAGTAAGTGTTAGGGAAAGAGGCAGCTGAGCTGAGGTAGTGATTGTTTCTCAGTTCCATCCCAAGCCCTTGCAGAGGTAGCAAGCAGCCTGGAGCATCTTTAATGTAATTCCTTGCCTCCTATATAAAAGGCAAAAACAAAACAAATTCATTTTTTCCTGTTATTGTATTAATCACAGCAATTAATGCTAGCTGCCTCAACAGATAAATCTCATGGCTTCACACAACAGTTTATGTCTTAATCGATGTCGATGCTAGTTGGTGGGGGGCTTTCTCCAAAAATGAGTTTGAGGACCCAGGTTTTCTTGTGACACTCCACTGCAATAAAAGGCTTCTAAGTTCACCCTGGGAGGAGAAGAGAATAATGGAGAAGAATCACAGACTCTAAAGAGCCCAGCCTAACGTGACCCATGGCCTTCACCTACATTTCATTGGTCAAATTAAGTCCCACAACTCTCTATCAGGGCAAGCAGAGCTGGGGAATGAGATGATTAAATGTAGGAATTGATACAGTATGGGAAAATTTGAGACAACTTGTTCTCTATATCTGAGAAGCATCTTGTGTAACGTAAAACTGATTGCATGATGAATTAGGGAGGCCTTCCCAGAGGAGACATTTTAGCTGAGCTTTTACGTTTGAGTAGGAGTTTGGTCAGGAAGGGCATTTTAGGCACAAAGTCCTATTCTCCTGTTGTGAGAATCAGATACCAAAATATGTGTGCCAGTGTTCTTTGAAAGTAAGGTATATTGTTATTATTAAAATGCTGTTGGTTAGTAACAGTCTTTGTCCAAAAGTGGCAGGCTTTATTTTTAAAAATCAGAATGTTACTATTAAAAGTTAGAATGTAAGCTCATTGAGAGCAGCAAATTTTTCTTGGCTCGTGTCCATTAGTTTATTCTAAGCTCCTAGACTGGGGACTGGCACAAGGTAGACATTCCATAAACATTTGATGAGCAAATTACAGAACTTGTAAAGGACTCAGTCCTACTTTCTTTTTCCTGCAAAGACTAGGGGCAATTGCTTTTATTAAAATGGTCTCTTTGTAGCTATAGATAGCAGGTTGAGTCAGTATTTAGAAAAAGAATGTGCCTGTCTGTACTTCTGTATTCGTAAGCATAAAACCACACAGGTGGGCACTGCCCAGGAAATGGTTAGAACCATGGGCACTGTAGCACTGTATCACTGACATATTCTTCTTCTTTTGTTTCTTTCTTCTTCTTCTTTTTTTTCTTTTTTTTTTTTTTTAATGGAGTTTCACTCTTGTTGCTCAGGCTGGAGTGCAATGGCGTGATCTCAGCTCACTGCAACCTCCATCTCCTGGGTTCAAGTGATTCTCCTGCCTCAGCCTCCCAAGTAACTGGGATTACAGCTGCCCGCCACCATGCCCAGCTAATTTTTTGTATTTTTAGTAGAGACGGGGTTTTGCCATGTTGGCCAGGCTGGTCTTGAACTCCCGACCTCAGGTGATCTGCCCTCCTTGGCCTCCCAAAGTGCTGGGATTAAAGGCATGAGCCACTGCGCCCGACCTTTCTTTTGTTTCTTAATCTGCATACACTTAAGAAAAAGATAATTGTGGCTAATTTATACAGAACTGTAAACATCTCACATGAATCATTTGGCATGAGGCACAATTGGTCAATAAATATAGTGCTCCATGTATGTAAAATCTGTTCCCAAATAAAAGCTAACGAAAAATAATTTAGATGTATTAATAAAGAAAAAAATATGTTTGTTTTTTAGGATATCAGTTTGTCCCTTACAGTAATGTAAAATTACATTTCTTTTATCTTTAGGATATAACATTTCAAACAGAGGCTATTAATTTTTACACTATTTGCAAAGAAACAACTTGAGAGGCAACTTTATTATGCAACCAAGATCATGAAGGGGATGAATAAACTAACTACTTAGAAAAAAAAAAAAGTGTTCTGTCATCATGGAACGGTTTTCATTGTTCCTTTCTTACATTTTTGGAATCACTAGAACTAATCTCCAATCTATACACTGAATTCTCACACACGATAAATACCATGATTTCATTAATGATTAAATACTTGTCTGAAGTATAACTTTTAAACATTCAGTGATGATATTCATTGACAAGTGACAACTAAATCTGCTTCTCCTGCCTGTAAGGAACTTTAGGGATAAATATTTATCCTGTCTTATTTCTCTCAGAAGCTTCTATGTTGACCCCAAAATAGAAAAATCTAGATTTTATTCCAACATATATTATCATCCTCGACAAGTGCAGAAACTGAAAAGGGAGAAAAGAAAGCTCAATGTATAGCTATTTTAGCAGCCTTTGATCATGTTGGAATATGGGCAGTGAATGGAGACTGATAAACTCATGCAGTTCTTTGCCATAAAGGCTACTTTAGCGTGAAGCCAAAAAATGAGAGGGGTAGGCTTACTTTTCGCAGATTTAACCAAGAACAATGACACCATTTGCAACCACAGTGCAGAGCCAAAAAAAAAAAAAAAAAAAAAAAATCATTGCATGCTTGCCAACATATGCTCCTTAGAGAATAACTGGAAAATGAGAAACGCCTGTCAGAGATTAAGTTCTATTTCTAATGCAAGCACAAAGCAGACTGATGTCTTTTTAATGAAAATGAACATATTACAGCAGATGAGTTTTATTTGTTAGTTTTAATGTAAGTTCTTTAGAACTCTGGTTACTGGGTATACTTTTTTAAAAAGGCAAATTTTAGAATATGATGAGTAAGTCTAGCCAATTTTGGCACCAATATAACTAAAGCTTTTAGTGGATCAAATGTCAGGGAGTCCAATATTATCTAAAAATAAAGGGACACAAATCTATTAATACCCACTAATAAGAAATTAAAATTAGAGATTAATGAACATTTCCCCCATTTTTTACCTACTGTCATAATAGTTAACATTTAAATCGTTGCTCTGTGTCAGTCACTACTCTAAGCACTTTATATGCATTAACTCATTAGTCCTTCATAGGAACCCATTTTGCAGGGGAGGAAACTGGGTCAGAAAGAGATTAACAAATTTGACCAAGATCACACAACAAGTGATCCGTGAAGTTGGGATTCAAGCCCACACTGTTAGGCTCTGGGGGTTGTAGGCTTACTCAACATCGACATATCACCCTGCTTTCAGCAAACGTATTCTTCATTGAATGCTTTTAGTCAATATGCTCTGGACTCAAGCCCTCCATTGAGAAACAGGAACATATGTTTCTTTTTGAGACAGGGTATTACTCTGTTGCCCAAGCTGGACTGTAGTGACCCAATCATGGCTCACTGCAGCTTGACATTCTGGGGTCCGATGATCCACCTGCCTAAGCCTCCCAAGTGGCTGGAACTACAGGTGTGTGTCACTGTGTCAGGCAAAAATTTTTTAAAATTATTTTTTGTATAGATGTTGCCCAGGCTGGTCTCAAACACCTGGGCTGAAGCAAAGTGCTTGGGGTCCCAAAGTGCTGGGATTACAGGTGTGAGCCACTGTGCCCAGCCCAGAAAATATTTTGCCAGAAGAAATAAAGCATGATCATAATAGAATCCAGAAATGAAAGCATAGCACTAACTGATGCCCTTAGGCCTGATCTTCAAGCCAGTCATACTGTATAATGTAAGATTTGAGCCGGGGTCGCTATCTTCAGACATGTAGGAGGAACTGATTTAACCATGGAGGGTTGTAAAGTGGCAGTTGTTAAGACAGCCCAAATTGTTTCTCCAGTAAACAAACAAACAAAAAATAGGGCCCTTTTTCTTTTTGTCCTGGCTTCTGTCTTGGCTACCTTGGCCACATAGTGTCGTCTGTTAAATATAACACAACTCATTAGCGCAGTCTTTGATGAAGGATGGCATCAGAAACTCAGTATTTAAGCTTAAAGTGCTACATATTTACAATAGAGTAGAGAGCCTGAGATTTGGGATGCAAAACAATAGATGACATATTGTCTGTTCAGCATGTGACCTGAGTCTCATCTATAAAACAGAAATGCTAGAAATGACCACTTTATTTGGTTAAGAGTTACGTAAGATTAAACATGTAAATACAATGTGAAGGCACTTTTAACTGAATACAGATAATAGCCGATATTATTAATCTTAAATACCTCCAGGTGACTTGATGAGTGTTAGGGCAGCGGAGGTACTTAAAGTGTTTGTAACAACACTTTTATTTAGTGACTTTGAAAAATACAGCCTACTGATCACTCTCCATTTACAGAAATTTGGGATGAGTGTATCTTCAGTTGTTAGAGAGCAAGACATAATCCCTGAAGTAAGCGTTATCTAAAAGGTAGAAGTGAGCTGCTAACTAACAACAATGACACCTCAGAAGCACAGAGGTCAGAGAAAGGAGCCAAGAAGAGTTTGATGAAGGGGATAGAGCAGGAGTGGTTACTCCACAGTTTAACATGGCAATTGACTCAGAATTTAGGAGAACAATAATAGAAATACTAATGGATTCATCTTTTTGGATGGAGCAGGGAGGAGCAGGGAGCTAGACGTGTCCAGGCATCTCTCCTGTCCTATGGCTCAGGGCCTCTTTTCACTGAACCTTTTTCTACTGATGACTCAGTGTATCTACTGGATCCAGCTTAAAACACATTGATACCAACATCCAGCATCTCCCGAAGGAATGAATAAAAGAAAATAACCTATGACTTGGGTAACTTGCTTCACCTCCTGGGCTTCAGTTTCCAAATTGTAAAATGAAGGTTATTGCAAGTAAATAAATTTCAAAATCACTTCTAGTTCTAATCTCTGGTTTTCCAGATCTTTCTATAGTTCTATAGTTCTTTCCCAATGTATTTGTCATACATTTTCTGGAATCTACTTTTTCTTTTTCTTTCTTTTCTTTTTTTTTTTTTTGAGATGGAGTCTTGCTCTGTCACCCAGGCTAGAGTGCAGTGGCGCGATCTTGGCTCACTGCAACCTCTGTCTCCCGGGTTCAAGTGATTCTTCTACTTCGAACTCCTGAGTAGCTGGGATTACAGGAGCGTACCACCACACTCAGCCAATTTTTGTATTTTTAGTAGAGATGGGGTTTCGCCGTGTTGGTCAGGCTGGTCTCAAACTCCTGACCTAAAGTTATCTGCCCGCCTCGGCCCCCCAAAGTGCTGGGATTACAGGCATGAGCCGCTATGCCCGGCTACTTTTTCTTACACTGCATGTTCTTTGCTTGTATTTGGGGGTTACACTGATATCCTGAAATGAAATATCAACATAGGCTTCTATCAATAGATAATATATAGGTTACATCTCTAAAGGAAGTGGAAGCATTTATCCACACCATTACAGCAGCTCCTCCACAGCTCACCGGTTTTACTTGATGGTTGAGGAAAGGCCAAATTATTGTGTGCTAGATGGAAAAAAGGGAAAGAAAAAGGGGATAAATTTATACATCCAAGTTTTCTCTAGAGAAGCAGTCACCTTCGCCCTCCTTGGCTGAGGTGTCATAGCCCCAAAGTAGGAAGAATTAGAACCTAAAAATTGTGCAAAAATTTCACAGAATTTGGGGATTTTCTTCAACTAGACCTTGAATAAAAATATGAAGACTAAATAGGTGACTAGCCTCAGTCTAATACTGCATAGAATAAACTGTTACACCAACATAAATATAGAGTGGTAACAGGAGATTGATAAATTTTGGTAGAGAATTTAAGTTTTAATGCCAGAAATTCAAAATTATCCTGGCAGAGGAGAAGGATATGCTTAATGTTTTCTGGAAGACACATGCAAATTACCTCATCTTTGAACATTCCCTAGAGGCTATTATTATTATTTTTTATCCCATTCCCAAGTATTACTCACAAAGTGGAAAGAGATGACCAATTTCTTAAAATGCTCTTGACACTCTTTGGTGCTTATAATGTCTATTTGGAGCCTCTGCTGAAAGCTTAGGTACATGTAGACCAATCTATTTATATTTACCTTGTTTTGCTCCTCCTTTTTTTCTTTTAAACATGGATATTATTTTAATTCAATTTAAAAAAAGTAACCACAGTATTTTCAAAAAACCAACAGAATTCTCATTTTTGGACCACTTAAGAGTCGTTTTGCTTACATCCATCATCTTTGTGCTGGCTGTCTTCCTGGCAGCCTGCCGTGAAGCTGTTTCTGTTTGCTCAGCTCTAGCTTTCCTATTCTAAGACTTATTTAAGAAGAATCAGCATCCTGCCCTCTCGGAAGTTAGGAGATGGCTCTACGCCTACTCTGCAATGACTGGGACCCTGGGAAATTACAGCTGTTGGCCTCAGTTTCCACATCTGCAAAATCATGGAAATGGGGGTATGAGAAGGTAGGAGCGGGGAGCTAGACGTGTCCAGGCATCTCTCCTGTCCTATGGCTCAGGGCCTCTTTTCACTGAACCTTTTTCTACTGATGACTTAGTGTATCTTCTGGATCTGGCTTAAAACACATTGATACCAACATCCAGCATCTCCCGAAGGAAATGTGTCACCTCTTGGACTAACTCCATCTTTTGCCAACTTGGAATCTGTGTTATTGAAGGCTTATTTTTATTTTACATTCTCCTAGTAAAAGTCATGGCCATTTAAACCCTTGAAATGACTGTTAGAAATAATTAATCAAAGAATTAAATCATATCTTGGTGCTGGAAAGTATATCCCGCAGAATTATTTTTACTTCAGGATGACATATATAACCTTGAATTTTAAGTTCAGTAGAGCAGGCAATGTATTTATTTAGAGGGCAGGACCATTAAGGCAGACTGTTTTTTTTCTTTTCTTGTTTGAATTGGAAAAAATGGTAATATATCCTTTACGTCACAGTAGCACCCTAGTGGTTATCATATTGCATTAGTTACATGAGTTTTTGGGGAACATTATACAGTATATACTGCCTCCAGTAAATACACCAGTCATGCATACAGTTACATAGCCAGCGCCAGGAAATTTAGGATGACATTCCCTGCAGGTTAGTAATTCTACCCATTATTTATATTGGTTTGATTTGAAACTAGATGAAGCTGAGTATTTTTGAAGACTTTTCTGACAGAATTCCAGAAAAACCAGAGAATGAATATTTAAAATAGGTTAAATATCTTTCAAACATTTTTTGAGCACACCTAAATTTAGTCATAATGTCAAATCATTGAGAAAAGCAGGAGAAGAGTAATTCTGAACATAAGGTACAGGCATGTTTCATCTATAACCTGAAGCCATTCATAAATAAAAATCTATCTTGGGTGTATACTTAACAAAGTGATCTTTAAAAATGCATTAAAAAATTAGTAATGAGACTGTGACAGAGTTGCTAAAGCAGATGTGGAAATTGTGGAACATCGTCTTGGCAGTTGAAGTGGCCTTTCCAGCTGGATGTCTTCAGAAAGTGAGAATTTATGTTTAAGCCACAATACAGAAGTCAGTAGTATGTGAAGATGGTTGTCATAACAGTGCAAGATTTTGATGCAAACACTTGATGATTGTAAGGAACTTGACCAATAAAGTCTGTGCTGTCATAATGACTGAAGACCAGGTTATTTGGAACTTCTAAAATAGCATCTTACTTATAATGAGGTCAAAGTATTTCATACCTTTAACTTATTTACTTTGGGAGGAAACAGAAATATAAACAGGCTGATCACTGAGACTACCCGAGCCACACGTTTTCTTTTGTCCAATAATCTACGTTTACATTATGTTCCTCGCTATGAGAGGGTCCCTGTGTCTAGTACCTAGGAAAGGTAACACAAGCACACAGAAAAAAAACGAAGTCCCCAGGTTTTGTTTTGTATTGTTTTTTAACCAGTTTAGGGATGGTATATGACTAGGAAGGATTGCATAGGCTCCTGATTTATAAAATGGATACTACTCAGTTCATAAGATTGGTATATTAGTGAAATATGGTAGTGTACGGGCTCTGTGTCACAGATACTTGGTAGATATCAACTTTTTTTTCTCTTTCCCCTATAAGCAGTATACTTCTGTCAATTACAAAAGTCTATGCAAGCAATGTGAAGAGACAGTAACTGAGTAACTATGGGCAAATTATCTAAACCTAAAGGAATTTGATTATTGGGAATGTCAAACAGGTCTCGGTGTTTGTGCATCCTTTCCTTTGGTAGATCTCTGATCCTTTAGAATATTTTGGAAGCAGTGGCCATGCTCCATGGTCTGCTAGCAGCAGTTCAAGGCATGCATTATGAGGAAGAAGAGCATTCATGGGTTCTGTTTTTGCTGTTGCTAGACCAGATAAACTCCAACACTACTTCTATATCTATCATCCTGCCCTTCTGTTTGTACCATTGATTAGCTTTCTGTCCACTTCTAACTTTGATTGTTGCCCTAAAAATTTCTAAGATTTTTGGAATGTTTTCCAGATTTTTTCTCATTTCTTTATGAAAATTGAAAGAAATCTTTTTCCTTTTCATACCTTATTTTAGGGATTATCTGAGAGTAATATCTCATTTGTCAAGAACAGAAATTGTTGAAAACAATGTCAAATATTTAACATGAAAGTTTAGGAGGCCGGGCGCGGTGGCTCAAGCCTGTAATCCCAGCACTTTGGGAGGCCGAGGCGGGTGGATCACGAGGTCAGGAGATCGAGACCATCCTGGCTAACATGGTGAAACCCCGTCTCTACTAAAAATACAAAAAAATTGCCGGGCGTGGTGGCGGGCGCCTGTAGTCCCAGCTACTCGGAGGCTGAGGCGGGAGAATGGCGTGAACCCGGGAGGCGGAGCTTGCAGTGAGCCGAGATCGCGCCACTGCACTCCAGCCTGGGCGACAGAGCGAGACTCCGTCTCAAAAAAAAAAAAAAAGAAAGTTTAGGAAATTAGGATTTCAATGTGCTTTCCTATTACAAGAAACATAAAATGTACAGAAACCATGTTTTATCCCCCCTGAAAAAATGGTTTGTTAAGATAGTAAAAATCACTAGAATGTAAGCTTCAAGATGGCATGAACTTTTGTCATAAAGAGTACCTGTAAGAAAGTAGGTGCTCACTAGCATTTGTTGAATGAATGAATAAGTGTCTGCTGCCTTAGGTAGAAGAGATTCTTGGACCATTTCTTGGCTTGAGAATCTCAGAGAACAGGGCTAGAGCAAAAGTTGAAAGTCAGTTCCTAGGTTTAGGGACCAACTCTGTTGATATCCATTCATGGGATTGCATTAATGAAAGGAATGTAGATGCGCTACTTGGATGTGCTAGACTGACTCCCCACAACATAGATATCAACCTTTATTTTGCTTCCCAATGACATCTTCTGGTTGATTATAGATGTTAATGCCAAGATTTTCACACCCCTTCCAGACAATATGCTAAGTCCTATAACAGAATGTACGCTGGTGCCCATGGGAACTCAGAAGAGAGAATTTCAACTGATTTTTTAAAAGGGCATCACATGATTGTTAGGAGAAATAACTAATACAAGTGGTTTTGACAAGAAATTATTAAATATTTCACAGGAATAACAGTGTCATTATTCTTTGGATCATCATGATATGACTCATCATTTATGCCATTGGCTTCAATTCAATTTAATCTAATAAGAATGAAATGAGCACCCACTTCAAGCCTAGCTGTGTTAAATGTAGTTGGGGTACAAAGAAGTATAAATATGATTAGGGTAGATCATTTTATTACTCTTTTGTTACGGTCCCTTTTCTAAATGCATTTATGTTGACTTTATATGATGGCATGAAATTGTGTTAAGCCATTATAAAAATTATCATTGGTTTTCTTTTCTTTCTGGGGAAAAAGATGTTCTGCAAAAATATACGTTCAGAAAATCATATGAAGTATATATAGATGTATCTTATAAATATGTATTTATTCTGATACATGTATCTTATTCAGAAGCATGTATCTTATACTTTTCATTCTGAAGCTTGCATCATATTTTCTCAATAAATATATAACACATAAATACATGTCCCCCTTACATTTAAATATATAACTCTAAAGTCCTGGTAATTAATATGTTTTCTATTGCCGTGTATCCAAAACGATTTTGAGGAAAAGAAGTATAATAGTTTTAAAAAAAAAAAAAAGAACTAAACAGCAGTGGCTTGTTTTGCAAATGGGTTTGCTGAGAATTCCTTTAGAAACATGCTAGAGATATTTCTTGATCCCTTTGTTGGTCAGCATTAATAAAGTTCATTACATTAGATTTAAATTATGTCAGTCACTGTCTAGGTGCAGACAGATTCAGAAAGGCATGTTGTAAAAATATAGTGAGCATATTGCTATTTCCAACTAAATTCAATCCTTTTGGTGTTGGATTAACATATTGTATTCATGTTCACATTTATTTATGCTTGGGGGAATTCAACTTCCTGTTTTCCAGAGGAAGCTAAGAACCCCTAATTTTAAAAAATAGCTAAAAGTCTAGAGTTTTAAGACTCACAAGGCTTTTGAATGTCAAATGGATCTTATAGAAAAAATATTTGATGAGTTAAGTATTAAAGAATAAGAAACACATGAGTTAAGTTTTACTGAAAATGCACATGGGCTTAAGAATTAAGGAAGAAAGGACTTGGCAAAATATGGTTTTGGTTTTGCCAAATCCAAAGTTTAAGAATAGAGTAAGACATTGAACAAACCCAAACCATACCTGGCTGTAGCCATTTGCTAGCCTGTTGTCTACAAAAGCCTTTTGATGGGACTTTGCCTTTCTAAAACCACTGATGACACCTGAATTCGATGTGTGGTGTCCATTAGTGCCTCTGTGGGCTGACTAGCCTGACAGCATAAACTTACAGTTTCATATTCTAACAGGTTTGGTGTGTCAGATTTCCCAGTAAAAGTGTAGACTTTTACTAATGAAAAAGTTATCCTAAGACTTGATTGCATTTTTAATTCAATAGATGTCACATTTAAATATATAGATAAAATATTTATGAAAGTATAAGTTATTTTTATAAATATTTGTTATATATAAAATTAAATATTTGAATGCTACTATATTTAAGTATTTTATTATATTATCATAGAACTTTGTTAATGTGAATACGTACTTGGTCACATCCCATAAATCTCCATTTTCTAACCTACCAGAACACACTTTCTGTTCTTCTTTTCGGATGCTGAGGATTTCTACTTTTTATTATGCTTATCTAAATGCATATCTTCTCTCCCATCTCAAATTTAAAGCTCATTTTGTGAAAAATTTTTGTTTGATTTATACCCTTATTTGTCAAAGGTATCTAGGCTAGTATATATAAATAAATAACTTTACATTAAAGTGGCTGCAGGTATAGATATTTTACAAAACATTTTAATAGACAGACTTTTAAAATGAACTCTTATATTATCTTGTCCAGAGCTATCTCTCCTAAATTTTTTGTAACGTTTATGACAGTGTAATTTCACATTTGATTTGATTGAAAAGACCATCTACCCATGTCTGATCAAAACAGGTTTATATACATTTCCAACACCATAACCTCAATAAAATAAGTATATATCTAAAAACTATACAACGGGTATAGAATACATGTTTGTATTATCTGTATATTATATTGTAATATACAGTTTGGATTATCTCTTTTCCACCTATTTCTTCAAAAGCAATGCAGCACTGGGTTCCTATTCTGAGTAGTCAGAACTGCCCTAAAACACATTCACGCTTCCACAGTCGACAGGGCTTTTAATAAATGAACACCACTTCACTTTGCAAGCAGTAGTGTGATGTGCCTACATTTTAATTATACATATATTCCAAAGTTTCAAGTCTCTCTGTAGTGCAGTCCACATTTCATGCTGGAGACACTTGGCCAAGACTCAATTCATATGTCCTACAGGGTTACATATGATGTGGCTCCTCTCCCACTGGGTTACACAGGATATGAGCTGGGTCCTGGCGGCTTCTGAATCAAGAATGAGAGAAGCTCTTGTGGTGTGAATTTAAAGACAGAAAAAGCCTGTCTCTGGCATTCAAGTCACTGGAAGTTTGGCATGTCTAACTGGGAGTAGACCTTGGCTCACAGAACTGAGAGATAACTAAATAAAGATTTGTTCAATTTGATAAACCCCTAGCAAAGACCACCTTGCCAACTTTCTTTCTAAAGCAACTTCTCACAGCTGAACTATAAAACCTTGAAAATCAAGGATTTGTAATGGAAATGCTGACAGATCCAACTAACTCAAAGTTGTACCAACCAAGCATTGCTATCATATTTTATAACTGTTTGAGAAGTTTATAGAAAGGAATGATACATTTGCTTCATGGGATCCATTTCCTTTGCTAAAAACTACCAAATGTCCTCAGAGTAGATTCATTCGCTCTTAGAACTTTCTTGATATTCTTTTTTTAAGAATAGAAATGTTAAAATTGCTAACTTCTCCTGAGGCTTGAAAGCAACTCTTACCTCATCCTGTATTCTCGTTTTACATTTGACGAAGAAAATTCAGACACTGCCATTGGTGCTTCAGTGTTTATTAGATACGTATTCTTGAAAACCTGTTCAACATTTTAGCAAATTTACCATAATTATCATAGAGATGAATCTTCTTTGTGAGTTTTGAACAAGTGGAAACATTTACTCTGTTCTCAAAATGTTGGCCAGAAAGTGAAAGAAAACTTAAATGCAAAAAGTTACCATTATCTTAAGGGTGGTGTAATCTTGGTACAGATATGTAAATACAAATTTCCATTTATACTTTTTTTTGAATTCATACCGCTTTTTTGTTAATCCTTAAATTTCAATTAGTTGGCCATAGTTCATGCATACTCAAATTGAATTTCATCAAAAATCATGGTTAGCGACCACAGGAATAATTAGGAAATAATTACTCACAGAAATAATAAACTACAGTTTTACTTATTCCCCTACAATAACGGAGAGTTGACATTTGAATTTCTGAGAAGGTTTAAATATATTTTACATGCCAGAAAAACCTGATGGGTATAATTTTCTCTAATATTAACGAGTGAGACATGATTGCTCGAGAGGCAAGAGAAAAGCTGGTTGGTCAAACGTATGCCTTTTGTTTCTACATTTTGCATAAAGGTCTTCACTTGGCATGTGGGTTCCTCAGCAGAAAGGAGAAGTTACAGTTAACAAATTAATGAAAACCAAGTGATGCCTTTGAAGAATTCTTAAGTGAACCTTAACCAATGCCTTGGGCTACATGTTCAATGTGAACAAAAAAATTAAGGTGAACTGGCCACTGCTACTAAGAGTCAATTGACAGAATGCATGGGTCATTAATTTTGTGTCCTTTGTTTTGTCAGTGTGTTTTCGTGAGGCCTGGTAAAGAAAGTAAAACCACTGATGCTGAAAATTGTCTGCTCTGTAGCTCATTTCCCCTCCCAGCATGCACTGACCCAAGGGAGTGGGCTTCAGGTCGCCAGCCCCCATTTCCCTTTCAAACACTCCCGCCTCCTGCAAGTTTGAGAACAGATCCATTGGGTTGGTGGAGTGGTTAATTCTTTGCAAGTTTGTGCTTAATCATATGCAAAATGTAAGTACCAATAAAAATGAGATGTCTGCTCACAATGTTTCCTCGTATTTAAAAAATAGATTCTGAAACAGCCTCTGCAACCTCAGTTCCTTTCAATTATAGCAGGGGAGAGTGTGAAATTTAAATTGGTTGGTTCATCTTAATTCTCTGTTGTTTCATTACCAGTAACCCTTGAGGGCCACCTTTTGGATTTTTGTGCCATGAATGAGTGATATAACTATCAAATGCCTGTAATCCTGGGGTGGCATGCTAGGACTCTACTTGGCTTTAAACTGTGTTCTAAGCCATTGTGCCCAAAATGTTATTGCTTATCGACAATACATAATTCCATATCAAGGCAATCCAGACTCTATCACATTTGATTGCCACAAAATTTTATTTAAACACAGATTTTTTAAGGACCAAAGTTTTAAAAAGCTGGCTACTCTATCAGGCTAGATTCTCGACTCTCAGCAAGACTTTTACAGTCTTCAAAGTAGAAAGGATGCAATTGACCTGAATTAGAGTAACCATACCTCTGCCTTGGGCTGGGAGCCAAGGAAGATTTGCAGATCTTAGGCAAACACTATTTGTAGGTTTCGTTGATAGTAGTCCAGAAATCATAGAATTGTGTGTTATTCTCTTTTTCTTTGAATATTTATCAGTAGCACTGGTTTTGGCACTAGATGTCAAGTCTAGGGACGATTTGGATGCAATCAGAAATGGTTCAGTTATGGCAGCTTCCCTTCCATTTATTCCTTCATTTGACTTGGTAGCCATTTAGGTGTTTATTGGTTTATTCATTCATTCATCCACTCCTTCAACAATCATGCCAAGTACATGATAGGTGTTAGGTTGGACAAAGATAAATTAGATAATTCCTAGCCTAAGATATCGGTTTTGTAGGCTATCAGATATGTAAATAAATACAATATACTGTGGAGTACGCTGGAAGGTAGGGTATTTGGGAGAGATCGAGAGCCTGGGACCCTGCCTATAGATGGGATGGAGAGATGAACATACTTGTAATAGTTTACTAGGGCTGCCCCAAAAAAGTACCACAGACTGAGTGGCTTAAGCAACAGAAATATATTTCCTTATAATTCCAGGGCCCAGAAGTCTGAGATCAAGGCATTGGCAGGCTTGATTTCTTCTGAGGCCTCTCTCCTTGGCTTGCAGATCTCTATGTACTTACTATGCCCTCCTTACATGATCTTTCCTTTGGGCATGCATGCCTCTGGTGTCTCTTTGTGTTTCCAACATTTCTCTTCTTAGAAGTACAGTAACCAGATTAGATTATGGCCCACTGTAACAGCTCATTTTAACTAATGACTTGTAGCTCCTATCTTCAAATACGGCCATATTCGCAGGCATTGGGTGTTGGAGCTTTAATATATGAGGACATAATCTTGGGTACCATAACAGTACTCAAAGAATAGTACTCAAAGAAGAGATGAATAGAGAGATGTCAAATTGACAGGCAACAAAAAGGGTATTCCTAGAACAAAGCCTAGAAATGCATCCCTTAACATGTTATACCATGTATAGAGACTTAGACTAAGAATGTATGCAGTACAAACTAAGAGGCAGATTTAGCAATTTTCCATTTTATTTGATAATTAAGCATCTACTATCTGCAAATCACTGAGTTGGGCTTTGCTTTAGAAGGACACAAGGAAGTAGTGAAAACAAATCATTTAGGGGCCACCAATCTGCTGAATTTCTACATCTTCATCACAGGTTTTCAGTTCTAGCTACACATTATAATTATCCTCATAGATTTAGATTAATTGGTTTGGAGTGATTTTCCCAAGTAATTGTAATGCAATTCTAATAATATTGTCCAGTTTAGAATTACTTGAAACTTCCAAATGCATACATAGTAAAAATAGTTAATATATTGTTTTTACCCTGTGCCAGATGCTATCCTAAATACTGAAACACATTATTTTATTTAATCTTCACAGCAAATCTATGACATATAGTAGTTCTAATTTTTTTTAGAATACTAGAATAGTAGTTCTAATTTTTTTTTTCTAATTAGAGATGAAGAAATTGAGCAGTTATGTAGGTTCACTGGGCAGAAGTCACCTAGTTGGTATCGTATTGACCCAAATTTCAGGTTTAACTGAATTCTATCACATTTTTAACAAAGTAATTTAGAGAAAATTTTGTGCAGTCTTAACGTCCAATGATTCAGTGTAAATATATGTCAATAAAATTGTATTTTTAAGAAAGTTTCTCAGTGCCAAAAGTACTACAGCATATCCATCACATTTTAGGGATTGTGGGATAAGCATTTAGTGAGTCTTTAATAAGTATTTATTGTCTAAATTGCTATAAGTTTTAGAAATTATTTTAAGAAACTTAAAACCTATTATATCATTGTATTAAAAGGCTTTATTACTCCTTGAATAAAAGTATTAGGTGGATGGTTAGCTTTTTTTTTTTCCTTTACAAGGATCTCTTTTTTATTCTATATTTTTCATAGGTTTATTTATGTTTTTAAATAATAATGAATGATAGTAATTATTATATACAGTGAGTAGCTTTTCCATGATAGGGTTAGATAAAAAGTTTCAGAGGTTTTTTTGCAACAAAAAAGGTTTAATAATAAAGATATGATGATGATTATTAACCAATATGTTGTGATAGTGTAATAATATTATATATTTTAATAACATGTAAAAATTGTCTATAACTTAAAAAACTCTTTAAATAATAGGCTATTGCCAGAGGTTTGGGTGTATGTTTCATAATATTATTCATAGGCTCTGGAGCTGGCACACAAATAAACGAAGACCCAATCCATTGTCTTTCATAGAATGATATCGCTTAAGGAACAAACACGTAAGAGGAGAAGTAAATACACAAAAAGTGTATGTTGGCCAGGCGTGGTGGCTCACACCTGTAATCCAGCACTTTGGGAGGCCAAGATAGGCGGATCATGAGGTCAGGAGTTCAAGACCAGCCTGGCCAACATAGTGAAACTCCGTCTCTACTAAAAATACAAAAATTAGCTGGGCATGGTGGCATGCACCTGTAGTTCCACACTCAGAGGCAGGATAATAGCTTGGACCGGGGAGGCAGAGGTTGCAGTGAGCCGAGATTGCGCCACTGCACTCCAGCCTGGGTGACATAGCAAAACTCCATCCCCCCCCCAAAAAATAATAATAATAAAAGAAAGAAAAAAGTGTATGTGTACTATTTCAGTTAATTAACTAATTAACTTTTACCAAGATATGATAGGATTTAACTTATTTCAAAGGGTGTTAGTCTTGTGTACTGTGTTTTAGCAAAGTGATCTTGTGACAGTCGTGATCTGGGTTGTACCTGTTGACACATCAGGCAGGTGTCATCTGCTGGATAAGGGCTTGGGAAGGATGTGCAAATATAGTCTTCCTGCTAGAGACTGCCAGCCACTTTACTGACCCAGTGTTGTATTTATGCAGCTTACAGTGTGTTTTTTAAGAGAATAAAATAACTTGTTCAATTGCCTTCATGATCTATCAAAGCAAACACTGTTTATCTGATAATGTTTTTAGATAAATAATAGTTCTAATTTTTTTTTTTTCTAATTAGGCTCAAGCATTCCCCTATGATATGGATTATCTTTGGAAAATATCATATTTTAATTGCATGGTTGCTTAATGTCTCTAAATCAGAATCAGGGTCAATATCTAAGAATGTCCCATTAACTCTAAAAAGAAATGCTCACTTTTATTTGGAAAAAAAAGTCTTGGCAGACAAGCTGGGAACTACCAGATGGAGGAGGCTGTGCCACATAGATTATAAGTTTTTCCCTCTCTTCTTGTTGATGTCTTAAGTTGAACATGTTCCATCTGTCCACTTTCAATAATGAATAGCGACTTTTTTATTGTAAAGGTAACAAATTCCATATAGGGTAAATTAATTCAAGCATATAATGAAATGTGCAAGACTCAATGCTCTGTACTGCGTAGAATTTGAGGATTATGTAGGGAAGTGTGGAAATCCAATACAATTTCTAGAACAGAGCATATTTTTACTTGGAGAGGGCATTAGAAACATTCTGTCCTAAGACCTCTGTTTTGTTCTCCTCTAGGGTCTACAAGTCTGAGTGATTTTTGTAGAAATTGTTTGAGTCTGATTAATTTTTTAAAAAAATTATTAGTTCTATGAAAATGATTATTTAAAACTAATTAATTTTCTACCCCCTGCAGTAAAGTACTTTGCTAGCACACTGGTAAACAGTTGAAAAGCACTAAGCCACCTTTTTAATGTGTTGACTATGTCTAAATCCAGCTTGTCAAATATAATATGAAGATAATGTTTTTAAATTTCTTTATTCAAAGCTTTGGCTTTTTTAAAGCTAATGTCTCTGATTTGAATTTTTCTTCTATCTTGTGGCAAGGATGGTGGCTTTTCAACATTTAACCCTAGCGTGGCTATTCTGCTGTTTTTCGCATATTTCACTATCGATACTTCTATTATTAATAATATTATACTTACCCTTTATAATGATAACAAGAAATATTATTTATGTTTTGCATATTTCAAATTGTTTGGGCAGGGCTATATCTTCATTTCGTCTCTCGTTAAATGGGCACCCAAAACACTTCCAAAAGAAAACCAATAAAGGAGTCATATGATTCCTTTATTGTTAAAACAGGATTAAAATGTAAGCAGCTGCTTGGCCTGGTTACTACATCTATTTTTAAAGCCTTGGTTTTCTTGCTGTTGTTTGTTTTTGTTTTTGTGTGTGTGAGGGAGTGAGATTGTGGTATGTATCAACTGTTTGTGGCAATAAGCTTTGAAATGCTAACTCCTTAAATAGTTTAAGACACTTGGCTTTAATTTTTGATGTGGCAATCTTTTCTTTCTGTGACTAGATTTTACTTTTTGGTCTCTCTGAAACCTGGAGTTGGAAGTTACTCTTTCTTTGCTTACAGATAATTGAAGCCGACCAAACTTGTTAAAGTCAAAACCAACAACACCATGCTTTAGTACACGCCTCTGGGTTTAGTCACAGACCCTGGTAGGTTCTGCAAATGGGACAATTTATGCAGTGGCATGTCAGAAACTTAATGCTGTAATTTTCCTCTTCCTAATGGAGAATTAAGAATCTAAAGGGTCTGGGCTGTTCACATGGACCGAATCCCCACGGCTTGGGTGCAGAGGTCTCTCAAAAATTTAGTAAGTGAGAAGGAGAACAAAGATTCTTAGTTGGAGGGGAAAAAAATTAGATCGCCTGTGGCTGAGAAGCTGAGGGGGACAGGTAGGCACAGTGGGGTGCAGGATAATGAGGCACATGGCAAATGTGATGCACAGATGTTAAGCCAACTGTAGCTCCGGCTCCCAAACTTGTGCATGCCACAGCACCATGCCTCCGGGCTATGTCTACACCAGAACATTTGCAGCAGTAAACGACGGCAACATTAGGTTCAAATTAATCTATTACTCCAGAGCTGTGAAATGTTGGTTGCTTGTTTCAGAATTACATTGCCTGTGGGTGAAATGTTTTAGGTAGATTTTAATGCAAGCTCATGGCTTTCTGAGGAGATTAAGAGGAGAAAGGGAAATTAGAACAGTTAGGAGAGTTGTGGAGGGGCACATTTCTGGTTAAAGTATATGAAAAAGTATTACATATTTCACGGGCAGGTCTGGTCTCCTGTTGGCCACCTGCTGGGACTGAAATATCCCACATCATAATGAAGGCAGGTTTGCAGAAGCCTTGTAAATATTTGAGCCCTGCAATTGAAGAAGGCAGACAAAGGGGGCTTTGGGGTCTCCTGGAGACTTTTGAGGGTTAGGCCTGTCAAGCAAGTGCTCCAAATGAATTTGGTAATTTATTATTCTGCACTTGTTTAGTGGAACATGTAAAATTTTGCATTTAGATTTTTACCCTCATGAGTTTAAGTAAACTCCAGAGTAACAGGTAGCCATGTGACGTTTCAGAGTATGTTTCAAAGTAATCTTGTTCTCCCTCTGCCCATTCTTTCACTGATATTGGCAGGTTCATTTTCGCAAACCTGTCTGGGACTCAAACGCTCTATTTTTCCAGAGTGGAAAAACCAAACTTTGAATTAACCTGGATTTTTTTGGTCAATTAAATAGAGTTTATTCAATCAGACGGGGGAAAAAAAACCTGTTTGGAAGTATCTATAAAGAATTTTTTTTTTTTACAATATTGTCGTTTTTCTTATAAAAACACTTAATTGAAATGCCTAAGAGCTGCCCAGCACAAAAGTCAATAAAAACCTTAGAATAGAGTTTATAGGGGTTGTCTATGTACATAATTAAATCCTTCAGGCACTTTAAAACTCTGCAAAATAAATGGTTATGCAAGAATAGCCTGCTGAGAGAAGAAATGCTTGTATCAGCTTTAACCAGCTGCCCTGTGTTCCATGTTTCTGGGTTGGAATGAGAAAGCTATTAGAACACTGGAAGACTGCAAGCCACATACAAATCATCTTTGTTACTGACACTTGGGGGAGTACTTTATAGTGGCTGTCAAGACCAATACAAAACATGGTTTGTGCCTGAAAAAGTCAAGTGCCATTATTCAAAAAGAAGATGTTAGTAATCCAAATAACTGAACAATATCCAGGATCTTCATTGAGTTTAGCTGCTATAGATGCAGATTTATTATTGAGCCTGACTTAAGTAAATTAACATGTAGGTTTGCATTCTAGATTTGATGGAATAGCAAAGGTTAATTACAATGATCTAGGCTGGAATAGGAGTAAAAGGGAGAGCTGTATTTAGATTTAATTTCACCATTCTTAAGGGAATACTATGTGAGGGGATGGGATTATTATAGGGGGCAAAGGAAGGAGTGCTAAGGAAAAGAGAAAAAAAAAAAGCAAGCAGTCTAATGAATGTAACCAATAGAAAAACTGTAGGTTTGTTTCTCTCCCTGGCCCTCAAAGTTATGATAAATGATAGCACAAGGAAAAGATAACCTACCATGAGAGTAGGATCACCAAGGCCAAATACTAAAACTCCCAGCTGACTGGCCCATACACTGCAGCCTCTGTTCGTGTTTATTTTTTCTGCTCACTCTTGGTTTCGTCAATCAGTATGATAGACGATAAGTCCTGACTAGAGCAGCCCGCGTCCTGCTCTCTCACGGTGGGTAGCATGTTGTGGTTGGCGCCGAGCAGTCGGAGGATCGCCCGCATCAGGAGCACCAAGGGGATGAGGTTCGGAGCAGTCTTCCAGCAGCCGGCTCCTTGGAGAATAGCAGGCAGGAGCGTTATCAGCGGAGAGTGGAGTTGCCAAGAAACTGACCACACATTAGTAGCTTTGTTTGGGTAGAGTCTAAGGGGGCTGTAGCTCATAGACTTGAGACACTTTCTGTTAAATCATCCCTGGATTTAAGTGTTAAAAGAAAGCTTGTTCAAAAAGAAACCAGGGCTGATTGCCGCAGGCAGTCCTGTGACAGGAATCCTGAGAGTCAGGAATTTGTGGAGTTGCTGTGCTGAGATGCAAATGGACATCAATTTAAAAAGAAGAGAAAGAAGACGACTCCTCTCGTGGTCTACCATTTACTTCTAAATTAACTATCTCCTAATGTGTAAAACGGCATTAAAAGTGCCTTTAAAAGAAATCTATAAACACAATGGGGAGCTTTAGTTAGCTGGTGACATATGAAACACTGCTCAGTTAGCCGACAGATCATCAGATAGATGGAATTTCCTGAATGCTAGTCACAGATCACTAATGTTGTTTATCTCCTCTCTCAGCACTAATAGTTTTTACATTTCATTCTAGGAGAAGAGTTTTACTTTATTTCATGTATCAAAACTTCTAGAAAAATTTTAATATCACTAATTTTTTGGAAACCTTATTTTGTAGAAGCGCAAAGACTAAAGAAAATTAAAAATGTCCTGACTTGATTCGCTGAAGTAGCCAAAGTGAAATTCTTTTGATATCTTGTGATGCAACACTGGTCAAACATTTCCTGTTCAACATTTCTTTCCTGGGTATTAGTGGTTCCTTTCTCAAGAACAAATGCTTTGGAAATCTGGTGCTCTATGTAATTACAAGAAATTTCAAGTAAGTGATTGGTACACTTTCTCCAAAAGTAATGCTTCTTGATAGAGTAAGGTAAACTTGACAGTTCTTTTTGTGTTGATAATTTTTCTCCATTTTAGAAATTACACTAATGTGTTAAGGAATGTTTCCCCCTACTTAAGGTACATTCCATAAACAAAATGAATAGTTTCTGATTCTCTTTATACCTGGTGTTATTGTAACTGCTGATGCATGTTAAGGTGAAATTTAACACTGGAATATTAGTTTTATTTCAGTTAATTATGTTTCTAAGAGCTCATGAACCCTAAGATTTAGGGTTGGTCTGTTTCTAGTTATCCTGCCAAGTTTTTTACTTGATGGAGGGGGTCTGTTTCATTCTACTTGGCCTCTCCACCTTTGTAACCCCTGGTTTCCTCTTTTCCTGAATCACAAATTTACGTTCTCCCCTTCTGTGAGAAGATTGAACGCTTATTCAACTCCAAAATGACTATGGTCACAAAATATCAACAGTGATTTTTAATAGATCTTTGCCTATCAAAATATTGTTGCTGAATAATAGGGTAAAGGTAGTTGTGGCTGCTGATAGGAAGGAATCTGACTATTAATAAAAAGCAGACAAGGGTCTTGAAACAGTACTTCCACTGTTGCAATTTAGACACTTTATATTACTTTATTTAGTGCAACACCTGCAGCTACTCACATTGCTGGTGGCTGAAATAATCCAGGTCCACACGGAGAGGGCATTACAATTTCATTGTGCTGTTTGTGCTTACTGTTTAAGCCTTTCTCACAGGAGAAAGCATTAGCTAAGTGTACAGTAGATAATAAAAAGGGGGATTTGGGCTCATCTGTTCTCCTTAAATCTGTCTAATAAAATCTCCCCTCATACTTAGTATCTGACTCCTTTTCTACCACTGACTGGCATCTAGAGGCAGGCAGAGGCACAAAATGGCATTTGTTTTTTAGTTGTCCCCACATTTCATGGCTTTATGGATCATCCCCTCTTCTGAGCCTTCATGCCCTAAGTTCTGAGACAGGAAGCTGTATACTTCCTAAGCTTCCCTTCTGCAGAAGTTATAATAGATTTCGGATGGAAGATGTTTGGGATCTCAATAGGACAAAGAGGACACCTCATTTTAAGGCAATAATAACAAGCCATTCTTCATCCTTAATTGACAACTTAATTTAGATTTCAGATGAGTCCCTTTTAGTGATGCCGTATTTTAATTTCAGCCCCAAATGCTGATAATCATGAATTCAAAAACACAGTCTATAAAAAGTTCCAGTTAAATGAATTTTGGTTTAGGTATGAAGATTTAGGGTGGGGGTTGGGGAATGAGGCTGAAACCCAGCTAGAGGTCGTTTCTTCCTCATCTATGCTGGAACGGCTCAGAGTTCAGGGGATTCATACTCTTTTGACTTTAATTGCTCTGGGCCCACTGAGGCAAAGCAATGGTGCTGTATTTGTTTGGGGGTCAAAGAAGCAATCACAAAGGTCTTCAGAATATTTTCAAACATTTGGGGGAGATGGATGGTATTCAGACATTCTATAATCATAAAACCAGTTTCTAGATAGTTGTTGAATTTCCTAAACTACACTTGCTGAAGTTTATTTGGTTATTGAAACATTTAGCTTAACCAGTCATGTTCTTTCTACTTTATGAAAATGTAGACAGGAAATTATCAGCAAATTGCTCGTTTAGAATTAAAGACAGGAAATGAACTTCAGCAGTTGAATTCTTGTAGTAAAAAGCTTCTACCTAAAGCATAAGTAAAGCCAGCAAACCTTTTATTTTTAAGTCTGGCCTTTGTTATATCAACACAATGGAATTAGATACTCTGTCTTATTTCTCCTCAAAGTTTCCATATTGCTTTTTACAGCATCTACAACTGTTTCTGTTACTAATTTCCTTGTAATTTTTAAAATGTAACTGGTGCTTCTATTCCTTACTTATTTAGAAAAAAATATAATTTCTTGGATTATATTAATAGATTAATGTAGGATATGATGCAGAAATAGTAAGTCTGCTAGTTTATTTATCAGGACATCCCCCAAAATAAATACCTTTTTAAGTTCTCATATTATTTTTATCTGGAAGTCTAGAACTTTTTATTTGAATCTCAATTATAATATATTTTAACATAGTTCTAAACAGTTAATAGGTTTCCCTTGATGTGAACTTTTCGAGCTATTTCTTTTTGATAGCTATTACTTAGATTTTATTCCTGATATATTATATTGTTAGTATGTCCAATATATCAGTGGTATCTACAAAATAATTCCTGTATTTAATTTTCTTTTATATTTTTGTTGCCATTTTTATTTCTCCATATATTTCAAATACTCTAATGTTCTTTAAAGTTCTCCTTATTGGTATTATATTATTTAAATAAGCCACAGGCATAATTCTCCTCCAACAAAATGATTTGTACCATATCTGACTATTTTGATTACCTTTAAGAAAAAAGGATTAAACAAGAAAGAACCCCAAACTTTAGCCAAACTGAACAATTTACTCAACTTTGCTTGAGGACATCAGAAAATTCCTGTTTTGTGATTAATTTAAAATTTCCTTTTCTAGCAGTTCATATGTAACATTTCTTTCGGTATTTTGGAGGCCATAAAAGGCAAGAATTATTCTACATTTCAAAAAATATATGGTGTTCAAAAAAAAAATCTGTTATTATAGATTCTCATTATGGTGAAGATGTGATACATTCAACTAAGATTTAAGTAAGTATGAGACATTCTAGGTTTATTGGTGTTAGCATTTTATAGGATCAATCATAATACATTTTTGTGTAAGTTAGTTTATAATCTTTTGTTAACTGACTAAATAGTGGATGTGTATATTCATAGTGGTTTTTCTACCACCATTTTGAAAGTGAAAAGTCACTTTTAATTTAATATTCAAACTGAAATTTCCTTAGTTGAATTCTATAAGAGATCTTAAGAGAAAGTTGACTTTCTAATCAGATTTGTTTATCTCAGTCAGCTTTATGCCTTATGCAAACTTTTATAACAGAGTCTAGGGGATATTTTAGCTAAACCTTTGGAAGATATTGCCTCCAAATTATTTTATTTAGTAATAATTTTATTCAATGGTTTGTTTGTGGGGTTTTTTTTGGTTTGGTTTTATGGTTCCTGTTTGAGTTTTCCTTACATTAATCTGAAGGGCTTGTAAATTTTAGCTTGCCTATGCCTAAGAGTAAAATTGCTGTGGTCATTTCAGGTAGCTACACATCAAACTTGATGCTCTCTCATGTTTCAGTAACTCTTTGTATGTTCCTGTGAATTTAAACCAGTTTCCTAGTATATGAGTTCATACATCTACTGAAAGAAACATGACTATATTCTAATTAGTATGAGGTTTGACTTAAATCATGCTACAGCTGGCATTTGTGGGTTAATTATCAACATTTGTTAATTTGAGAGTTTTTGAGGATATCTTTGTTTTTGTCAGAAAAAATAATTTATTTTTTCTTTTCTTTTTTCTTTTTTTTTGAGATGGAGTCTAGCTCTATCACCCAGGCTGGAGTGCAGTAGCATGATCTCGGCTCACTCCAACCTCTGCCCACTGGGTTCAAGCGATTCTCCCTCAGCCTCCAGAGTAGCTAGGATTACAGGAAACTGCCAGCACGCCCAGATAATTTTTGTAGTTTTAGTAGAGATGGGGTTTCACCACGCTGGCCAGACTGGTCTTGAACTCCTTACCTCGTGATCCACCTGCCTGGGCTTCCCAAATTGCTGGGATTACAGGTGTGATCCAACCCGTTTGCACCAAAAATAATTTCTTAATGGTGAAGAGTAAGAACATTTGTGAAGTTAAGTACCAATATAGAAAAATCCAGGATAAATTTTAAAAGGTTAAATGGTATGGGACTGCTAAAAAGTGGGTGAACTATGTAACTTTAAAGTTCGCTAGTATATTTACTTTAGATTTTTGCTCTGGTGTTCAGGTATATGCAGTGATTTTTGGGGAGCTTAGTCATTCTTTTGTTCAGTCAACAAATATGTTCATTTAACAACACTAAGTGCCACATGTTTTTTTTTGGTGATGGAGACACTGCAGTTACCACAGCAGACAAATGTGTTGCCCTCATGAAGCTTACATTCTAGTAGGGAGGGATAGCACATCCATAAAGGAAGATTATTTCATATAGTGACAAGTTCTATAAAAATAATAAAACTGCAGTGGAGAATGAGTGAATAAGGGTGGTCAGTTAGCACCTAAAATACCCAATTTTATATTGAATACTATAGTGAGTTACACAATCCTTATCTGAGTAAAATCTTTTGGTACTTATTCAGACAAGAGTTCTGACTCCCATGCTTGAGGATAAGATTGTACATTTCAGTATTATGTTGCAGATGTTTCATTTTTAACCAGACTAACTTAGTATATTGTTATTTTTAATGTGACTAAAAAAATATTTTCATAGAAGCTAATGCTGAGTCTTTTGATAATTTGCCATATCTTAGTCAATCCTAAAAAAATTGTTTTCTACTATTTACATATTATCCTAGTGGATATTACATTACTTACTAAAGCATTTGGTTCTATGCTTCATCTACTCAGATTTAATTCAGGAAAAGCTTCATCCAGATGTTTTGTTTATTTGTTTCTCGATTACATGTATGAGATTTCAGAATTTATGAGATCATAGGTCAAGTGAAAGGTCACAGTTGAGAGGTCAAGTAAGACGCTAAAATTTGTGAAACCAAAGAAATGACAGGACAGTGCCAAATGAAAGGTCAAAAGTCAAGTGACAGACTCAGTATAGATGAAAGCAAGTGGCGAGTTTGTTGAATGTCTGAGCACGTTGAAGTGTCTCAATAGTCATGCACACAAAGTCAAAGGTGCTTAACCTTGGAATTCACAATTAATAATAACGTGCCACTTGTTATTGTATAAATATATGTTACTTATTCACAGAGAAAAGCATCTATTACATACAGTCGAAGAGTCTTTTCATTCATTGATTATCATTAATCAGGGTGACCCTTTTTTGATGATGGCTCTTTGAGGTGTATACAAAACATCCAAATTTGGGAAATTCCAAATAGACTTTTCTTTTTGTCAGATGCATGAAATATACACAATATACACATGGTAGATCATGTAAGGTGTCAAAAACTTACTTAAAAATTAGTCAGAGAATAGATTTTTTTCTCTTACAGACTTCAGATTGATACCCTTTCTGGTTTTCTTTCTCCCCTTATTCATTTATTTATTCATTTACTCATGTTTAGCAAATATTAATTAAAAACCACGTCATTTTTAGTTACTTCTATTGCAACACTCTAAGAGAAAGTTTACTTGTGAGAAAGAGTTGCTTTGTGAAATATCATGGCGGGGGCTTCCTTTTCAAGCTTTATGTGCTGGATAGTACAGATGCTTCTCCACTTAGAATGGGTTTATTTTCCAATAATCCCTTTATAAGTTGAAAGCATAAATAAAAAATGCATTTACTGCACTAACCTACTGAATATCCTAGCTAAGCCTAACCTACCTTAAATGTGCTCAGGACACTTAAATTTGCCTACAGTTGGACAGAACCATCTGGCAACACAGTACACTACAGACCATCAGTGCCCTTGTGATCATGTGGCTGACTGGAGGCTGTGGCCGGCTGGTGCTGCCCTGTACGACATATAGGTAGCCCAGCAAAAGATCAGAATTCAAAAAAGTTCAGTTTCTACTGAATGCGTGTCTTTCTGGATCATTATAAAGTAAAAAAAACAGATGGTTGTAAGTTGAATCATGTAAGTCAAGGAGCATCTGTCCCCCCACTTTTTTTTTTTTTTTTTTTAAAGCAAAATGGTTTGATTCTAGGACCTATGATTTGGGAGATAGTAATTATTCGTCATTTGGGGAACTAAGAGAATGAAGACATAAGCGATCTCTGTTTTACATAAATATGATATTATTACTATTATATTATTTGTGGGCTTTTTTGTGAAGGAAATTACTTTTTCCTCTGTCCTGGTAACAGAGAAACAGAGAAGTCTGTAGTTCTAATTTAGATATGTTTTCATTTATCCATAGAGTCTATCACTTTATTTTTAAAGAATAAGAAATGTTATTTATTTGGTTATTTTTCATTCCTCAAAAATTTTACTTTTTAATTATTTATTCTTCATTTTTTAATTTTTGAGGAACAGTAAACACTGTTTTCGTATGTGAGAGGTGTGTGTGTATGCGCGTGCATTTGTCATTAACAATAAATGGTTCTTTGGGATTTAGGGGCATTTTGTCAGTGATTTGCTTTATGGATCATACAAAGTAACCATTCTTCAAAAGCCAAGCATTTAAAGGAAGTCTCTTTCCATACTCTAGAAATAAACAGCAACATTTCATGACAAACTAAAAAAAAAAAAGAATGATATGTTAGGGATCTCCAGCTCTAAAAAGAGGAATTCACCAAAAGAGAATTTGCTTTTATGTAGAGTCCTGTGCTTTCTTCTCATAGAGCACATTAGACTGAGTGGCTTATTTACAAGTAAAAATCACATTGATGATAATAGAAGTCAGTGGAAAGTCAATAAGAGTTTAGTCTCTACCAAACTATAAAATTGGACTTTTAAATCATAGCGTAAGCACTATCGTTGTCCAAAAGAAGTGTTTATTTTTCCTAAGTTTTGCCTTTCATATCACTCCCATAAATTTTTTTAAATATATACTTTGAAAAGCTAAGGGCAAGCCCTGAAGGGTGAAATATTGCAAACCAATTAAAAACAACTGAAGTGAGATTCTAAAATACAGGAGTTTTCCAACTCATGAACAATATTTAGAGAGCTGGTTAATTTTAATTCCTCTGGGAACCATAAGTCTGAGCATTAATAGGCTTAGAGTGATAAAAACAGCAATATACTATGCACATATAGATGGTATTGTCAAAAAAGAAGCAATTAGTGGCAAAGAAAGCATAAGTATGTACACATATGGTGAGCAGGTTGACATGTAAAATATATGGCCAGGAGTAAGAGCCAATGACAAAAGAGAAGTGGAAGCTGGGCTACTGTTTTAACTTATACAATAGCAAATAAATGATTTGCACACAAACACATCACTCTAGCCATCTCAAATTATTGAAGGATCTGTAGCAAGTTTACTAGATTTTTAAAAAATCAGCTAAAAATCTATAATACATGGCTATTCCTTTCTTTTTTTCCTTCTTTCTTTTGTTTTCTTCTTTCTTTTCCCTTTTCTTCCCTTTTTTAAAATTGCTTTTGTATGTCTCCTTTATCTCTAGTCTTTCTTCTTTCTCTTTCCATCATTTCCTTGATGATGTAATTGACTAAATGGATGGTTCAATTCAATTTGCTTAACTTAAAAGTACTGAAGAATCTTGATAGAACCTAAAATACTGATTTTTCTCAATCAAAGAAAGCAGCAGAGAAAGGGGCCAAATGACCCTTGATATCGTTCTCAATGGTCATCGTTTGGATGGCACTGGGTACCTCTGTGGGGGTGGGTAGAAACTCACCTTTTCAGGTCTGTTTCTATTCTTTCCATGGTAGGAATTGTGTATCCACTCCAAAAAATCTGTCTCATATTCTTCTTTGAATAAAGTTATACCATAAACATTTCTATAAGAAGTTGACCTGAAGGGACACATTTACATTTCAGTTTTTAAAAGTTATACAGCTGTCAGCATAAAATGTAATAGGCATATTGTAACCTTATCTACTATGTTATAGACTTTGTGTCACTTTCAAGTGAAATAAGTGGTTATGAAAAGGTAATTCATTTAAAAATCTGATAAGCAGCAACATATATTTTATTCCTCCATAGTCAGGAAATTGGGAGACATGCACAGGTTCATTTCCAGCATGAAAATCATGTTTCTGTGATGAATTTAGGTGCAGCATGCTCTTTACAATGGAAAGTACTGTAGTATGGAATGAACAGTAATAATTTTAGTATTATTCTCCATCTTAACCCTGTTTATTTTGGCTATGGTTCTTTTTTGGGATGTCATCTTTCCCAAAACCCAATTGCTAAAAGCTGGTTTCACTGGCAGAGAAATAAAAAAGACAGTCGAGTGAGCTTTAGAGAGTGCTGCAATTAGTTCTGTGTGTATGGAACTGCTTATCTGCCCACAACTGGGTCTGAGGAAACTGCTTAGTATTTATTAGGAGTTGAATTTATATGAGAAAAAAACAGATGCTCAATTTTGCTACCTTTCCTTTTAAAGTTTAATGTGCTGTAAAATACAAGGATCTGTACAATTAAAAAGAAGGTGCTTTACCCTTTAACATGTGCCAAACGTCTTTTACCCCCTTTTTACTGCATATACCTCCTGTTTCTACAAAGCACCCAATAAGTAGTTCATCCCCAGATGATATTTCCGATACCACATGACCCAGATTGCCACAGTTTGGGTGAAATAGCTTGAAGAATTATCAAATAAGATAGCTAGGATGATTTTCTGTATTCTCTGGTGTTGGTCCAGCACCATGCTTAGGACCCAGGTATTCTAAAGAGAATCCTTCAAAGGCAGTTCCAGGCTGCCCCACAGTAATTGAAACATAGGAAAACCAGTATCAGACGTCACTATCTTTCTTTTGGATTTGAAAACAGGAAATGACTTGGCATTTCTAATCCTGACTGGGAGACAGGCCCTGACTCTACAATTATAGAGCATAATTACTCCAAGCTCGGTCTACGAAGAACCCCCAACTGCTTGTTGAGGACCTGCCAGGAAACTGACCTGGGTGAACGGTCTGGAAGAGAACATGAGGTGACAAGAGGCTGAGATGCCATTTTCAAGTAAATATACATGAAAGGGCTGCTTAGAAAGGTAGAGGTTGTTAAAATCAGCTTGGCACAGAGATACACTAGAGTTTAAGCTGAGAAAAACTGGCAACATGCAGTGTTTGGGGCCTGAATCAAATATTCATTGAAGCTTTGAATGGTGTGGTTAAAAAGAATCTTTTTGAGAATTTTACTTTAAAAAATTCTCATTTCCAAACTGCACCACAAACATAGTTTATATGCTGCCTCTTAAAAATATTTGTATACATATATATATATTTTTATGAATGGTTACTGGATTCCTATGTAAAATGGGGCCATAGTGTCTTATACTCCCTCTGCAACTCATTTCTTCCTGTAAATACATAACTCTTTGTTGGTGTGTCTGATGTTACTCTCTCCAAATTCACAGCTCACTGTGATTCCTATGCAAGTTGCAATACGTAAGTTCTTTGATGTGTCTCCCTTCCCCGCCTTTTTTTTTTTCTTTTTTAAGATTAACCTTTCAGCTATTAAATTGATTCCTAACACAAGCTTTTGTTGTGGTTTGCTTATATCATGCTTGGAAGAACAGCAAATAATAGGTAACAGTGATGGAGCTGGAAATTTTTAAAAGACGTGATTCTCGGGTCCAAGTCGTTTTTCACTTTTGTTGTAGAATGGCCTCAAAATGGTAATTTTTGGTATGGTCTTTTAGAAAGCCCACCAGAGTTTAGAATAACTCAAAAAGGTGAATTTAAGAGAAACATGAGAAATTCACAGAACTCTAGGAATAAATGCCTTCTCACAGGATCATAAAGGAGAAAAGGCTTTGGAAGTTCCTTAGAGTTTCTAGCTGTGCTGGCCAGTTATTTTGACCTAATGCACGGGGGTTGGGGCAATGGGTACCATGCATGACGGTGTTGGGCTGCTTAGAACTTGTACAAGAATGGCTTAAAGTGACATCATCCAGTCTCAAATGTTTGATGCTGAAAAGACTCAAGACTAACAGCTTAGAAGGTAAAAGCCCCTACTGCTAAACTGTGGGACACTGTCCTAACTGGACCAAGCATATAGGATCTGTAGGTACATTTGCATATTACTTCATTAGACAGTGAATTAGAAAATCTTGAGAACTTGCTTTAAGAAATAATATTCAAGTTTTTGTTTTCTTTCTGGTCATGGGATCATGTATGATTTGTCTTCCACCTCCTGATACTCCCCTACTCACTTCATGACTTAATCATACTGATTTCTATTCTGCTCCTCAAAGATTTCCCTTCCTGGGGTGCTTCTCCCTAGCTTTTTGTGTGGAAGACTCATTCTCATCTTTTCGGTCTTGGCTCAAATATCATTTCCTCGGTAGGGACTTCTCTCACTACAGCTGTTTTCTTGAACTACAGCTGACTATAGCTGTCTAAAGTTTCCTACTTCTTTTGCTCCTAATTTCATCATCCTATTTTTTAAAAATTTCCTTCATCGCACTCACCATAGGTTGTAAGTAACTTGTTAGTTTACTTACATTTACTTGTTATGATGTGCCTCTCCCTTCTTGTCCTGCCAGAATATAAGTTCCTGAAAGTCAAGAAACTTGTGAATCTTGTAGACTTCCTCATCCCCAGTATTTAGCCTGGTGTCTAGTGCAAGTAGCTGTTCAATAAATGTTTTATGGGTGAATGAATGCATGAATGAAAAAGTGAATAAATGAAAGAATGAGCAGCATGTATACTTTATGTATGCACTACATTTGAGAAGCTTCCAATTGTATTCAATAGACACAACAAAAGCAAAAACAGGAAAAGACTACAATTGTAAGAAATTGGAGAGATCAAGGCTATAGAGGCAATAACATCCAGAATTGTCAAAGATTTTATTTCCACCAAGAGTATTTTTGGAATCTTTTGTAGAGGGCTTGCTTCTTATGATCAATGAAGGATGAGAGAAGAGAGAGTATTTAAACAAATGTCTATGAATGGCAAGTTAATAAAAGTGAAAGTTAAAAAGACAATACATTTTCTATTTGTGTTGTTATTTTGATAATAATAACAAAGTTATAATAAAGTAGGGGAAGCCATTGAAGATCTTATGTGTAGGGAAAGGGGGCAGGAGAAACAATTCTGAATGTGGCAGTAACTGTTCTCCATTGTGAAAGTGAGCCAAAGATTGACCTTCAAAATGACCACCTAGGAAATTTAAAAATTGAAGTAGGCTTGGGTAAAAGTCAGACCATGGGTCATAAAAGGTAGAAGCCTCTTTTCTACTCTTCAGCAGAAATCTTGAGGCTAAACCTATTATTCCTATTGCTGTGGATTCTTTCAGAGCAGAATTAAACCATTTCAGAAAATAGTTATATGTGTGAGTTGGAGTTCAAAGGAGAAAACTTAGTTTAGAGCTTGATATTTAAAAGACGTTTGTTAAGCATCTTTTTAATAAATCAATAACAAAATCGAGAATTAAGTCATAATGAACTGGTATCTTGGAGATACATTCAAACTTCCGTTAGAAGACTGGCCTATTTATAGCATCCACCCACTTTTAACCTGGTATCTCAAAGAAAAGCTAAGGTCAGCTGTATAAATTGAAATCACTGCATCATTATAACATCAAGGAGGCAAGATGCTTCATATCCCATGTATCTCAAGAAAGAAAAAGGCGGGCTAACTTGATAAAGGGAACTTGCAAGCCAGAACTTTTTTTTTCCTTTTGGAACTAAAAGAGGAAATTTAGAGAAAAGCCAAGATAGTAGACTGAGGTCTCAAAGTTCTGGCCTGGAGGGAAACAAGGTGAATATAGGACTTAGTGGCTTATGAGAAGAGGTAGCTGCCTCAAGACACCTGAGAACATTTTTGTAAACATAGAAGTAAATTCAAAGAGAGTATTTGTACATTCAAGTATTATCCCTAAATAGCCCCCTGAAGTATTCGTCCTTGGAGTAAAGAAAGATAACTCAAAAATGTAATTAAGTCTGCTGTTTGGCATTTTAAATCTTCCTTTATTTGGAATTCTCTTTATTTAGTTTTATTTTGGTTTAATCAACTTGATGTTGCAAATATTTTTTACCCACATTATATTATAACATGAAAAAAATTTGTAGCTGAAAGAATAGAGAAGTAATCCATGAAACTGATTAGGAAATCATAGTCTCTTATATTAGTGTGTTTTAAAGCATAACAGCACCTGGTTGTAGAGGCTTCTGAGGTGCAGAGAATCTCACACTCATGAGTGCTGTCTTGAGGGCATATTCACAGTAGCCACCTTACCCAAGTCACTCGGATACTTTAGGTTTAGCTTTTAAAAATGACCTGCAGGGGGGGACCAGAAGCCATAGAAAGTAGTAGAAACAGAATTCACAACCAGAATCCAGACCTCAGTCAACCCAATGGCTTCTTTCATCTCTAAGGACCCTCACGTAACTCCCTGGCTAGTGACCATCACTGACCTGGGATAGTAACCTCAGCCTCTCCGTGGATTTAGGATCAAGCCTTGCCAGTCCCTGGAAACTGTGAGCAGAGGACCAAGCAGCAAATTTCATGGCTGATCAGAAAACATCATTTCTCAGTCTCATAAGCCTTTGGGTTCAGAAATTTTAGTTGAGATGCTGTTGTGACTTCTTTGGTGTCTGCTGGCTACCTCTCCGCTTGCCTGTTTGGTAGTCACCAACCATCTCACATGCGTGGATGGCACTTTCTAGCTAAACTTAATCACAGTCCCAACAGGCCCAAGGAATCTCTTCAGTTCCTGTACAAGGAGTTGGTAAGGTTGGCCTCTTCTTTACAACAGAGCAGACTTTTATGGAACCCCTCTGAAGGTTTTACTGTAAGTAAACGGACCATTGACTAGAAAGCCAGAACCAGTGTTTCCAAGCCAGTGCAGTTAACACTCACATATATGTGAGTGTGAAAAGCTTTGGCCACATAATCAGCATTATTTTATCAAGTATTTTTGTGTTTTACTTTAAAAGCTTTGAATAACATCTTCACTGTGTCCATTGTTATCACACCCAGTGAGCCAAAGTATCAGTGCATACAGTAAGCTCCAAGAGTGGTCCAGTTTGGGATTTAAAAGGTGTGTTTGAGTTAAAAGCATAAAAAGCCTTAAACTTTTAAAACTGCAGACTATTGTATCCTTCTAACTCCAGAACAGCTCCTTCTAATGCTGTCCAACTTGGCAATAAAAACAAAATGAAGAAAGCCGAAACACTTTTAGACTCACACCAAGTATGCAGTATTTCAGCCTGCCAGGATTATTCCTTGGCTGGAGTGACTTACGTTGGAAGGGGAAGTTTGCATGGAAATGCCTTTGAGGTTAATTGTAATGTCATTAGTGTGATGTTATAATCACATCTCTGAATTTTCTTCATAAATTTCTTTTTCTATTTTTATCCTGTTTTTATTTTTAATACACTACTTTCTTGAAAAAGTCTACTGTAGTCTCACGAAAATACAGCACCCGTTTTTTAAAGCCCTGTGAAAACCGGATTTTTGCATAAACTGCAGTTTAAAAAAGCGTGGTCATCTGTCCTCTCCTGCTTTGCAATTCCTTTTCATTCTTTGATCATAACATCCCTGCATGATGAGTGACTTTAAATGATCAAATTCAAGTGGCAGCAGATATTGCACTGAGGTTAGAAAAAACAGGTCGTGTGCTAGTATTTCCATTATGACTGTTTAGCATAGTATTGCCCGGAATATGGCAAAACCACCAGAGATAATTCTTTTTAAGAAAATCATCTGTTTAGCCAAATCTGTGGTAGATTTGCGGCACAGACGACAGTAGAGGAGGAACTCAGTATAAACCACAGAAACTGCTCAGGAACGCTGCAAGGCTGTTGTAATCAGATTGCTTGTAGCTACTTGGGCTGTTGTTGGTTCCATCCGTTGTGATGAGAGCACAGGGCTAGCTACCAGGTTCTCTGGCGTTCCCAGCATTGTCTGTTCTGTTGACCTTTGAATGTATTTGTCTCAATTGTTCTTGGGCTGTGGGAGAAAGACTTTCGGATGAGAAAACAATGGTTCCCATCAGGGACACTGCTCCAAACCCACCCTTTGTTTTGGGCTCACTTTCACAGCAACAAAGTCCCAAGTTTAGTCATGCTGCCCTCCTGCCTCCTATGTGCTGATTCCCACTTCCGAAAACACATGTTGAATGTGCCTCTTGAAATGTTGTCATTTTTCTAATCTTGTTTCCTTTTTAAAACAAGCATTTTATTCCATGATTTGCACAGTTCTGCATCTATATCAATGACTTTTCACCCATTCCCCCTTTCCAACGCATTTCTTGGGCAAAAGTTTGTGTCCAGCTTGCCATTCAGGAAAGGCAAAGGCTTAGCTCAAATGTGCTACTTTGTGGTAGCTGGTTGGAGTCAAAGCCTGTTCTTGAGATCTCTGTTCCCATAACCAGAAAACAAATCCCACTGACACTTACCAGTCCTTATGATCTGATACAGAGAAAAGAAAACCTATACAGAATTTCTCAGAAACATTTACTCTATAGGGCATTTAGCAAATAAATTCCTGGTGCAGGCAAAATAGGATATTGTACCAAAATTACAACAGATAGGAGACAGAATTTTAAAAGTAAGAATTACGATATTCAGAATGTATTTATATGTGTACCTGCTCTCTCTCTCTTTCTGGGTATATTTTATAATCAAATTTTATAAGGAAAGTTTGCATTTTGCTTTTTCTCAGATGGTAAGATGTTTACATTTATTCTGTTGTTCAGTAAAAATGATCTAGTCCTTTTTCCCATTAGTGAGCTATGGCTAATATTAGTACTGTGTACAATCTGGGCCTACTCTCACCTTTCTCTAGAAATCCATCACCATGACTATTTTACAAAATAGTGAGTTTGACTAAATTGCCCAAATATTCCTTTTCACAAAAGGAAGCTGTGGTGTCCAGCCAGTGACTTGCCTAAGGTCACACAGTGAAAAAACTAAAGATGGATGAAGTTAGACACCTCTTAAACATAGGGCAAGGGTTTCCTTTTATAGCCTATAAACATCTTCTCTCAAATCAAATGATTTCAGAGATTCTCCTGCTGCTGCCCTGTACACAAAAAACAAAAAACAAAATGTTCTTCCATAAATGGGAGAAATAGAATTGCTTTTAATGAAGTTCTGAGATGCAGCACAAGTCAGTTAAATTCCTTCCAGTTGATAAAAACTTTATGTAAGACCTCTGTAAGTGAAACTTGAAGAACTCCTTTGATTCCCCTTTCCATTATTGATCATTGTTTATAATCTCTTGAACAAAGAAAACACATCTACATTTTATATAGATGTCTAAAGGGAAACAAATCTAGTTTTAATTCCGTGTTACGGTGTTGGTTTTAGGACCTTGGGCAAGTTGTCACTTGTTTTTCTCATATATAAAATGGGGAGAATAACTGTACCTCCTTAGCCCATGGTAAATATTTGATAAATATTATCTCCAGACCTAGAACCAATGTGGAGAAGTTCCAGAAAAGATGTATTGTTACAGTTTACGAAATAAAATCTATGTAATTCACAAAGTTTAAATAGATAAAATACTTCACATGTACTTATTATAAATTCCTTTATTCATCTCTATAATAGTTTTAGAAAAACTTATTCTGAGAGACTATAGACCTTGTGGAAACTCAAACTCCATTTCTATTCTTATTCTTTTTTTATTCAGGTGATATCAGATATAATGAACACTAAGAGTAGTGTTCAAGGTTACCTTTAATGTATCCAGGGTCACCCATAATGTTTATTTTACCTCTTTGCACCAAGATTAAAAAGGAAGTGTGAGGCAGGAGTGGTGAGAGCATACTTTGAAGAGAACAAGGAGATAAATGGCCATCTGGGTTAGGCAAGACGGGGATGTGCTCAGAAATTATTTGTTAAGTTAAAGAGTGTTAAAGAGACAATGAAAGTTTGTGTAATAAAATAAGGAGTCCTTTGCTGATTTATCTTCTTCTACCTCACAGATAGTTTTTGGAGCCATTCTCTTTGTAGGTTGCTTATTTCCCTCACCAGTCTGTGGCCCTTAAAGCAAAAGTCTTGACTGGGCATGGTGGCTTATGCCTGTAATCCCAGCACTTTGGGAGGCCGAGGCGGGTGGATCACGAGGTCAGGATTTCGAGATCAGCCTGGTCAATATGGTGAAAGCCTGTATTTACTAAAAACACAAAAATTAGCCAGGCGTGATGGTGCACGCCTGTAGTCCCAGCTACTCAGGAGGCTGAGGAGAGGAATCGCTTGAACCCGGGAGGCAGAGGTTGCAGTGAGCCAAGATCGCGCCACTGCACTCCAGCTTGGGCAACAGAGCGAGACAGTGTAAAAACAAACAAACAAACAAACAAACAACGGTCTTAGGATGAGCTGCCTAATATTTCATCTTTGTCTGCAAAAAAAGAAAGTAGAATAAAATATCTTTGGGTATGGGCCCTGTTTTTGAATTTGGTGTGGAGTGTTTGAGAGAAGATACAACTAAGATCACCAGTCCTTGGTAAGACAGAGCTGCTTTTCTCATATGTGCTCCAAAGTCACAAACGATCATCCTGACTCTCCTTGGCCCACCTCGCACCACTCTATCCCCATTGGTTTGGATATTGTCAAGTCCAGACGTGTCCCTCTAAGCAGCCAGGGCAGCAGAATCTCTACTTAACTAACATTAGTTCTTAACAGACTATGGGATGTTGAACATAAAATCCAAATAGCTCTCCACTTATATTTAGGATACATTTAACATTTTTCTCCTAGTGTCTATATTTTTATTATTATATAGTTAAGTAGATCTTATGCTAAAATTCACATAATGATGCTAAATATATTCTCTATAAAACTCACTTTGGAGTCCTCTGGATCCATAAATTTGTTAGCATTATCAATATAATCTCTGCTTTGACATACCTGAAAATTACGTTTCTTTAAGTTAGGTAAATATTTAAGTATGAGAAAAATCTGACCAATGTATTTAACAGACTTTGTGAACTTTTTTAAAAACTTGGTTTTGGAAAATACACACATACATTTTGCCAAGAACTTGCCCCCTAATGTTTAATCTTGTGGCTTTCAGGGGAAATCTAATTTGTATCCTTCGTTTATGCTCGACTCAACAGATTGTTGCACTCTTAGCCAAGTGCTGGATGGCCTTACAGCCCATGGGGCTTTTCAGGTTTCTTGATTCTCTATGGGCCCCCTTGCCTTGCTTCTCGGTCCCTGGTGGATAGTGAATGCCATACATTTTAAACTCAGGTTAACTATTTAAAAATTAAGTCACACTACAAACAATGAGCCATCTCAGTATTTGTGAAGACTGGAGAATTATTTCTATCCCTTCTTCCTATCCCCAATGGCCACTCAGTTTTTACTGTGAGGTTTACTGAGGTATCTGAAGATGATGATTGAAGTGATAGACTCAGGATAGAACTGTACTTTTCTATATGTGGGTGACAGTGGTCTGGGAAATGTGTTAGGGCTGCGTTTTGAGAACCGTAGGATGCCATGGCATCCCCCTCAAGCCATTCAAACACCGAAACAACTCATTTGGGTTTGCGTTGTGTTGGATGACCACTGCAGCTTAATCAAGACTCCTTCTTGCCATTGCTTTGAATTTCCATCCACTTAGCTATTAGTGCATGCTCTATCACTGCCAGGCCTTTGTTCTTCCACAGACACTCCTTGACCCCTCTAGAACACAGACTTCAGTAGCACCATTGTTGGTGATAAAGGGCAGAGGGGAAGGAAGGCTTGAAATGGGCCCAGCAGGAGCTGATGTTCTCTATCTCCTCTCAGATTATTTTCTCTCTTACCCTTGAGATAGCTCCCCATCATACTCCTTAGTATTGATACCACACCATATCCTAGATGAAAGGCACCCCCATCGGTGGGGCATAGAAAGAACCTGGGGCACGATAGTCAACTAGAGCATTGCAGTGGCTCAGAAAAAAATTCTAAAGCCGCTCTTCCTTTTCTTGTGAAGAGCTTTTGGGGTTTAACCATGGCAGGAGTTCCAGGTTGCTCTGCTTCTCTTGGCCAGGCACTTAACCTACAGGAGGTTCCACCTGAGGTCATGGGAGTCACTACTAGTGGCTTGGAGCTTGAGGAAGAATAGAGGAGCTCACAGTCCAAATCAGAGGAGATGGAGTTTCTGACTTTCAGAGTAAAGCATGAATACCTTTTCCTATGTACATATTGCTAAATCAAGTGGTTGGATATTGTAGTACTATTACTATCAATAATAGAGTATTTGTTCTATTATAGTATAACTGTAATTCTTTTTACATTAAAGTAGAACTAGGACAAACTATACCATTTGTCACATTATTTCCAAGGGTTCTAACTCCAAGAAAAGAGTTCCAATTTCCCAGCAATAAATATATAGTTGAACTTTATGAACCTATCACATTTTTGAATTGGAAGTTACTTTATCTTCAAACCTCTAGTTAAAAATCTAGGACTTTGAAATACTATGCAGCCATAAAAAAGGATGAGTTAATATCCTTTGTAGGGACATCAATGAAGCTAGAAACCATCATTCTGAGCAAACTATCGCAAGGACAGAAAACCAAACACTGCATGTTCCCACTCATGGGTGGGAATTGAACAATGGGAACACTTGGATACCGGGTGGGGAACATCACACACTGGGGCCTGTTGTGGGGTGGGGAGAGGGGGGAAGGATAGCATTAGGAGATATACCTAATGTAAATGACAAGTTAATGGGTGCAACACACCAACATGGCACATGTATACATATGTAACAAACCTGCACGTTGTGCACACGTACCCTAGAACTTAAAGTATAATAATAATAAAATATATATATATATATATAGATATGACTTTGAAAATGAAATTTGCCAGTATGGAAGCAGAGATACTTAAAGTCATTCTTACACCACAGAATTAGGGATTACTGTATCCAGTCTCACCATTTTATAGATGGGGAAACTGAGGCTCAGAATGGTTCTTCTGTGATCCCTTAGTATTTCCTTGCTTTGCATTTTCTTTTAGAAAATGTGAAAAAATCAAATTGTTCCATGAAAGAAGGCACCGCTCATTATTAATGGAATTTCTTTTTATTCAATTTTGCAGTGTCTGCAACAAGATTATGAAAACTATAATTTGATTTAGAAATCTTTCCAGCTTCAGCAAGGTTACTTTGTGGAGTTGGAGATAAATGACCAGAAGAAAACTTCACAAAATTAGTGTTTACACTTAATCTGGCAATGAGCTATAATTTGATTGGTAAAAAATTCATTTGGTGTACCTCTGGCCCTTTGCTGCTGGATAATGAAAATTTATATCTGCGTTTCAGACATCTGGGGAGGGCCTGACAGCTTTGGGGCTGAATGAAAGATGATGTCACGCTGACCCCTGTCAGCATTTCCTCATAGACTGGTTACCCAAAACCCAACAGCACTCACACTTTTTTTTCCCCCTGCCAGAGCAGACTCTCATTTTTATTTTGGAAGGTTAATGACACTGTAAATCTAATAGGCCATTTTAGTGCCATCATGTGGATATTAAAAAATCATGTGACCAGTCAGGGCGCCATATGTGGGGTTTGCTGTTGTCTAATGGCAGGAATAGGAGGCTGTAACAAGGTACTGAGGGCAGCCAGTGTTTGGAATTAATTTCAAAACCATAGCTACCTTTAAACTAATTCTGAATCTCTGCTAATGATTATTGCTTGCCATTTCAATTAAGTTTGCTTTAATTAGCTAGCTAATATCAGATTATGTTGGACCTCAGAAAATAATTTACCATTTATAAATTGATGAGTACCTCATATTCTGTGCCATAGCACTGACTCATAGAACTTTCTGTGATGATGGAATGTTGTCTGTCTGTGTTCTCCAGTAAGGTAGCCTCTAGCCACATGTGGCTATTGAGCACTTGAAACATAGCTAGTGATCTAAGGAAATGATAATTTTAAGTAATTAAAATTTACATAGTGACATGTGGCTAGTGGTTACCAGTTTGGGTAGCACAATGATGGAGCAACTATAATGTAAGACTAGAATATCAGAAAACAACAACAACAACAAAAAGCATTTCATTCAGGTATGTAGTCTGCCTTTCATTGGTGCCATAGTGGAAAGGCCAAACTACCTGGTGACAGAGCTGAAGTCAGATTTACCTTTGTATCATCATAATGCCTTTGGACAGGGTAAAAATATGTAGAAGAAAGTGACACATAAATGAGTGAATGACATGGATACATAGATAACGAATAAATGAATGCAAGCAATTTAAGTTTTTTTTTCTATTCTACCAGTTCTTGCTGCCCTTTTCCTGAAGGACACGGCAGACAAAAGTTGTGAGATTTGACAGCCAGATGAATTCTCAGTGATCACTTAGCCCAACCCGTTCAAAACCAGACCAGAGTGACTTCTAGGAGCTGCCACTGGATTTTTTTTTTTTTTTTAACATCTCTTTACATCTCCAAAAGCTATGCTCCTGAGTACTGCAAAAAGCCCATGGGCCCAAGAGGGCTAAAGGCGATTGGGCACACAATTCACACTCTTTCACGAAAGAAGGTGGGAAGGTAGGAAACAATTCTTTTTGGATCCTAGGGTAATTGTGTAGCCAGATAAAAGTATGTAAAGGGAAATTGAAATAATTTCTGAGTTTACTCCAAAATGTTACTGAAGGATTTAAAAGTAACCCTTCATGACTATTATCTAATGTTACCCTCATAAAATTAGGACAAGGGTGATAGTTCTGGTGAAGAAGAAGATGATCATGATGATGACACTATTAGTTAACATTTGTTTACTGCATATTGTTTCAAAAATGATGCTAAATTTTATATAAGGATTACTTTAGTTAATCTTTGCAACACTGCAGGATAGTTCCAGTATTTGCCCATTTTACAGATGAGAAAAAGAAGAGAGTATAAGTAGCTTGCTTAAGGTTATGCAACCAATACAAGGCAGAAGTGGATTTTAAATCCAAACAGCCTGATTCTAGAATTACATCTTCAAACATTATTGTATAGAGTGCCTTTCCCTAATCTTCTTCCTCGATTTTCTTCCTTCTTTCCTTCCTTCCTGTATTCATTGATTTAGCAAATGATTTTTGAGTCCCAGCTATGGACCAGATATTGTTCTAGCCTCAGGAAATACACTAGTCAACATGACAGACAAAAGTTCCTGCCCTTATGGTCTTTTTCTTCTACTGGTGAGAAAAGACAATAAAAAAGTTAAGAAAAAAATGTAGCTTATGGACCGGGCATGGTGGCTTACGCCTGTAATCCCAGCATTTTGGAAGACCGAGGGGGGTGAATCACCTGAGGTCAGGAGTTTGCGACCAGCCTGGCCAACATGGAGAAACCCCATCTCTACTAAAAATACAAAAATTAGCTGGGCATGGTGGCAGGCACCTGTAATCCCAGCTGCTTGGGAGGCTGAGGCAGGAGAATCGCTAGAACCTGGGAGGCAGAGGTTGCAGTGAGCCGAGATCACCCAGCTTGTGCGATAGAGGGAGACTCCATCTCAAATAATAATAATAATAATAATAATAATAATAATAAAATTAAATGCAAGAAAGAGAAAATAAAGAAAAGAAGAGGAATATGAAGTGTTAGCAGGTGGGAGGAACAGGTAGAAATTTTAGGTAAGGGAGGTCTCACTGAAAAGGCAATAAAGAAGCAAGTAAGTTTTCTTTTCTTTTTGCTTTTTTTTGAGACAGAATTTCATTCTGGCTGGAGTGAACAGCTTACTGCAGGCAGCCTCTACCTCCCAGGTGATCCTCTCACCTCAGCCTTCCCAGGTAGCTGAGAGTACCAGTATGCACGACCGTGCCTGGATATTTGTTTTGTATTTTTTTGGAGAGACAGGATTTCGTCATATTACCCAGACTGATCTTGAACTACTGAACTCAAGTGATCCACCTGTCTCAGCTTTCTAAAGTGTTGGGATTATAGGCATGAGCCACAGTGCCCAGTCTTATTTTCACAGTGCCCAGTCTTATTTTCTATAGGCATGAGCCACAGTGCCCAGTCTTATTTTCTCACTATATATATATATAGTTAGAAAATATATATTTATTTACTTATATTTATATTTGTTAAAATATATATAATTGGAATATATTTATATTAGAATTATATATATTAGGTCCTTTAAAAAAACTTAATGAGATCGTTCCCAGGTTAGGAGGTAAACTTATAGTTAGCTGTATTCTTGACAAAACATTAGGATGCTTTATATATACACATACACACACTATTTGTGTATATAGCATCGTAATGTATACAATATATATACACCTATATATATACACACACACACACCTATATATATATATAATTTAAATTTATAAGGACAGTGGATTTGGGCATGCAAGTGTGACAGAGAACTTTGTCTTTCTCCCACTCCTTCTATACCACACACCCACCCCTACATATGTAGCTACATGTGTGTGTGTTCATATATATATAGTGGTGTATAGAGCATCCTGATTTTTTGCCAAGAAAAAGTTAGCTATAAGTTTACCTCCTAACCTAGGAATGATCTCATTTTTGTTTGTTTGTTTGTTTGTTTGTTTTTGAGACAGAGTCTCGCTCTGTTCCCCAGGCTGGAGTGCAGTGGCGCGGCCTCGGCTCACTGCAAGCTCCGCCTCCCCAGTTCACGCCATTCTCCTGCCTCAGCCTCCCGAGTAGCTGGGACTACAGGCGCCCGCCACCACGCCCGGCTAATTTTTTTGTATTTTTAGTGGAGACAGGGTTTCACCGTGTTAACCAGCATAGTCTCGATCTCCTGACCTCGTGATCCACTCGCCTCGTCCTCTCAAAGTGCTGGGATTACAGGCGTGAGCCACCACGCCCGGCCTATTAAGTTTTTTTTTAAAGGACCTAATATAGATTGATATTCAAGTTGAGCCAGAGCTATTAAAAGCTAAGTACCTCTGTCTATGAACTTATTTTCAACTAATTCCTTTGATTCTGTGATACTGCGGTGTTTGCTGTTATAGCGAGATGAGGATAATGCACTGAATTTTATAGTTGTTGCAAAAAGTCCACAGCAGCAACACTGGGGCCCCACAGACACATATCTAAGAGCATGGCATGGTTCAGGAGACAGCATATACACACACACGCAGCTATATAGGTAGGGGTGGGTGTGTGGTGTAGAAGGAGGGGGAGAAGGAGAAAGTTCTCTGTCACACTTGCATGCCCAAATCCACGGTTACCACAAATTTAAACTGAATATGGTGCAACATTGTCGGTCACAATAAAACTGTAAGAGTAAGTAAAGAGAGAACTTTTTAATTCCCTGAATGATTTTGGGCAAGAAGTAGTAGGCTTTTTGATGCCTAATACAGAATGATTAAGAAATAGAAGTTAACAGCGATATGGACCGCATTCTGTAGTATGTGAACACAAAGAGGATACTTTCCTAATTAGATATAGTATTCAAAATTCCACAAGTTCTGAAGTCAGTGTGTGAGACCACAGGTTACAGGCTTTGTCTGAGAGACACTCTGCCTCCCCCTGCCTCACCCTGGATGCATAGCACTCCTTGATTTGTAAAATACTCATTCCAGTCAAAAGGGAAGTGTCCTTTTGTGATCCCTGGCATCACTTCCTGTTTTTCCTTGTAAACTTCCCACCCAAGCTGTGGCATTATTGGGATCATTGCCCGAAGTAACTTTCCATTACATTGACAAGTCAAATGCATACATCTGATTTGAGTGTCATCCTTCCTCCAGATTTAAAAAATTCTACTGCAAATTCAACACCCCAGCTCTTGTGATCCCTGTTGAAAGTTTTATCTTCTTAGAGATCATTCTGAAAAATGAAATTTTTTCATGTCACACAATTTTAATTAATGGATCATTTTGTTTTCTGTAACTTTTCAGAATTGGCAGATTTGTTAAACCTAATTTACTTTAAAAGCACACAGTAAGATGTCTCTTCCCATTAAAATAAAAATATATTTCTCTTCCAGATTATCAACCTATAAGCTATATTACTAAAATTTTAGCTTTGCATGATTTATAGTAGTCAAATGATTACTGCCCTAAGCATTAACTTCACTATAGAGCTATTAAAAATATTTAATTAGAGTCACTGAGAATTTAGGATGTATAATAAAATTGTTGTCAAGGCCATGTTGTAAATTGTGATTATGTTTGTAGATGAGTGAGACAAACTACCCTATGCTGAAATTTTTATAAAATTTGAAATTATGGGGATTATATATATAGTTTTTTGAGATGGAGTTTCGCTCTGTTGCCCAGGTTGGAGTGCAGTGGTGTGATATTCGCTCACTGTAACCTCCACATCCTGGGTTCAAGTGATTCTCCCGCCTCAGCCTCCCAAGTATCTGGGATTACAGGTGCGTGCCACTGTGCCCAGCTAGTGTTTGTATTTTTAGTAGAGACGGGGTTTCGCCATGTTAGCCAGGCTGGTCTCAGACTCCTGACCTCAGTGATCTGCCCACCTCGGCCTCCCAAAATTCTGGGATTACAGGTGTTAGCCACCATGCCCGGTCTATTTATTTATTTTTAAACATTTCATGTACATAGTAGTGAGGTTATATTAATCGTGCATAATTTATGAAAATGCTAAAGATTTTGCTTTTTAAAAATCTTTCTGAACTTGAGCAGTGTTATCTTTAAGTACAATGTTCTAGTTTATTACAAACCCAAAATGTAATCCTATATCAGAATCTTTCCTTTTTGTTACATATTTTGTGGTCTCCACAAAAATGTTTTATTAAAAAAAAAGACTCCAATAAAATAAATCTAAATCTAGCTACAGTTTATGTATGCAGGCAAGAGGCGGGAAATCTCTGTGAATGTCAAACAGAAGTGAATACAAACCCATGTAGTCATGTTTACTCAGGTGCCAAAATCCAGATCATTCTGTTATAAGTTTATCTTCTAAATATATGGCTCTGGCTATCTGCATTGTGGATCATCCACCCTCCTGTTATCTACCTGGGTTGAAGTCAAAATCAACCCATAGAGATGGGGTATCTGTCAGTCGTTCTCTATGGTATCATACCTGTTTATTTGTGTGGTTAGTAGAGACTAAACTACCTCAGTAGATTTTTATGACTTAAATTATAGGGCAATATATTTATTCTGTTTTAAGTAGTCCATGTAAATGGTGGCCATGGAGATAGCTTAATGTGCATTTTTTTTTTTTTTTTTTTTTTACAGATAAACACTGTCAACTTTTTATTGATCTACCTACAGTATTTTTGCTATGCATATCTGTATATCTCTTTTGCAGAATTAAAATTACATTTTCATAGTTTTATAAACTATTTTTCTTAATAATATATCGTGAAATTTCACAAGGCTTTTCCCCAATATTGTAAAGTGTGTTTATGAATATTATTTTAATGTATTAGATGGAAACATAATTAGTAATATTTAATGTTTTTTAACCTATGATGTGTATATATATATATATTTTTTTACTACAGAAGGTTTGCTTAAATTAGCAGTACATTTATTTCTTCTCATTTCAGAAATAGCAAAAATGTATGCAGGAAATGGGGGAGGCCAGAAGACCTTGCAACCTGGCAGCCAGTGGTCAGATGTCATTTCAGAGATTTGGGAAGGTTTCAACTACTGCTTTTCAGATACACCTATGCCTAAACACCACTAGAAATGACACAACTTATTTCTATCCCATAGGCTTGAAATAAGTAAGAGAGAGTTGCTATGAATTTGGTTAAAAGAGTAAACCTAGTGAGAAAAAAGTAGTGTAGATGGTGGTCATTTTGATATCAAATGATGGCAACCAAATAAGGTTATTTTCACCATCTTACTATCAGAAAAGAAAGATTCGGGACTTGGAAATCAATGAAAGCAGCCAGAAAACTTTCCTATTGTGCAACAAACAAGACGTGGAAACACTCATGAGTTGACTCCACTCAGAGGTCCAGAAAAATTAAGGTTGACACTAAAATAACTTTGGCTTACATACGACTCACAGCAAATGCTAAATAATGAAAAAATATGTCTTTTAGGTCTAAAATTTTCTGGGTTGTGAGAAAATACGAAGCATAAATCATATCAAACTATTCCTGGCATTAGGCCTTCAGGATGCATTTGTTTGAAATCAAGGGCCAAATTGCCTGGAAGAGCAAAAACTGCTAGATGCCAGCTGAGGCGGAATGCCAGCCTTGGAACTGACACATCATTTCTGGAGAGATCCATATGCACGACCCTAGTTTGCCTTCAAAGTGGTTCCTTTGAATTGATTTTGTAAATTAACAATATTAGGCCTTCTGTAGGATAGAAAGTGCATTAGTCACACTGCTCTTACTTTACCCAGCAAGGAAATCTATTGTTCTTTTGTAATAAAATTTCTGGAAGGGGTGAGGGTGATTTTGCCACATCAGGTAAAAGGAATCACAGTTTTCAGGCAGGTTTAATGAGGAATTTTAATAATGAGAGTAAAAAGTCAATGAGCATAACTTCACTAAACAACTCTTAAAGGAAAGCTGAGTTGGCTTCTGTTTTCACAAGTCTATGTAACCATCGTTGAATGGGTTCCAAGCATCAATTGTTCCCAGTGAGTAAGGACATAGGATATGGCAAAAACTCACAGCAATTTATTACCAGAATGTTTTAAAAGAAATGGAGGATTTCAGAAAAGGAGGAGTTCCACAGATTCATGTTTAAATTCACCACAAGTGATTAATGTTAGTGTTCCATTTTTTGTCCAAGGTCGGTTTTACACACCATGTAAAATTGCTTCTTTTGAAGAAAGTCTGCTTTTTTGGAAAAAAAAAAAAAAAGGAAAGAGGAGGGGGAAAAAAAGACAATAGGTCTCCTGGAAAATACTTCATAAGGCTTTTTTTTCACATTAGTTTTTTGTTCTTTACTTTTGGAGGAGTTTAATCTGAGGAATATTGTGCGAGGAATAGAGTGGAATATAAAATAAAGTGAAACAAACATGGCTACTTTCAATAAATGATACTGATTTTCTAACAACTGCCTATTTTCAAAGCCCTATAAGAAAAGCCTGAGCTTTTAGGCTTTTAGTTTTCTAAATCTTCATGTGCTCTGATTTTTGCAGAGGGTATTCACATTTTGAATATATATATATTTATATTTATAATGTAGATTTTGTATATATATAAAATAGATATTTGCTATTTAGATATATATAGTCCTGTAGATTATATATATAAAATAGATATTAGGCATTTATATTAATACATAATGCTATAGAACATTTTTAACTGAAAACTTAAAGATTTATGTTAATGGTAGAAAATTTTGCTATAATATAAAATAATAATCCGTTTGTTGGCATCTTTAATTAACAAAAATATGTTTATTAAAAATCTAGGTAGAAATGATTATTTTCAGAATCATCTACTGCAACATTTTTAAAAAATCATTGTCAATTACTTTCTTTTCAGGATTTATTAGTATTGGAGTACTCAATGACTTAAAGTCTAAAGAGAGAGCTAGAAACAAACAAACCAAAACTCTTTTTGCCTTACTGAATTCTAACCAAGAGCTTCTGAAAGCTATAACTGAAAAATGATTTAAGAATTTGTTTTTAATCAAAATGGAGTTTCCTAGAATTAGTTTTTTTTTTTTTTTTTTAAACACTCCTGGGCTCCATTCTTCCTGTTCGTAAACATCAGTGTGTCCCTTCAAATATGTCTTTTCTATTGTTTATATTAAAGACCTGATCATATAATTAAATTGAATTTGGCAAGTGTATATCAGCCATCCACTATGTTTAGTTTGGTTCTCTTAGTTTAGTTTAGTTCTCTTTTCTACTGCTAATTCTACAAGCTGAGTGAGGCCTGCTAATTTCCACTGATACTCATACACGTTAGTTTAAAAAAAATGTTGGCTTTTACAAAGCCACAAAGGGGAACAAATATAGCTGTATTGCCTGTCTTAAACCAAAATACTTTAGCAATTGAAAGATGGGGGCAGTGTAGACACTCAGGAAAGCTTTGGGATCTTTAGATGAATGGTATCATACAGATGTGTATTATTGCTAATTCTTTGTTCTCAATCACTTGTTTTCAAGGACACTAAAATCCATGTAGCCCCTAAAAAAGATAAATAAGGGCAAGTCACTTTTCTTCCTCCAGTCACAGACTAAAGAAATTATTTCAGATAATATATAGCCCTTCAGCCATGGGAGCAGGAAGTGTTTACTGCTCAAGTCAGGGTCCCAGTTGGTAAAATAAACGGAAACTTCTGGTTTAGTTTTAGGGCCTTCTTTCAAATAAAAACTTCATTTTCTTTGGGCAAATACATTGATTTAATTTTGTATTATTGGTAAAATATTCATAAAGTCAGGTCAGTCTTTAAAGAGTACCAAAACATAACTTTGCCCATTTTTTTTCTGTTTAAGGGCCAGCTAGGTTTGTTTAAAAAGAAAAACTTAAAGCCACCAAAAAGCCTATGGCATTTCTTTCTCTTATGTTCTTTAAAAGTGGTTCAGGCTCATCTGTTTGGAGTTATTTAGGTGTGTCCCTCTTTGAAAATGGGCCCCCATAACCCTTTTCCAATAGGATAAAAGTTGAGAACATGGAGTCAAAATGGAGCAAAAAGTTAAATATTTCACATGGTATAAATCTTTTTTTTTTTAATCAAAGGAAAAGAAAAGTTGCAAAAAAGCCAAAACAAGATGAAATTATCTAATTTCTCATATATTCCTTTCTTTTTTCCTTGCTTTCTCATTTTTTAATGTAATCTTCCAGAATACTTTTCAGTTTGAAGCTAAACCTAACTCTACTTTTTACATGTATATTTTTCACTTTTATAAAGACTCATTAATTCAGCAGATATTTTTCAAGCACTTACAACATGCCAAAAGGATGCAAGTCAAATATAAAGAAGAGAGATAACTATTTTTGCCCTCATGGAGCTTCCTTTACTGTGATGAAAACTGATACTCTATCAGTAAATAAATAGGTAAATTTCAAATAGTGAAAAGTACTAAAAAAAAGAATGAAAGAAAGAAGCAAAGTAACAAAGTGGGGGTAATGTGACAGTAATTGAGTGACATTTTAAGAGACATGAAACAGTAAATGCCTGGGGATGATAGTTACAATGAGGGGACTGTTTAAAGGGGAGGTGAGAGAAGGTTCCCTGAAAAAGTGCTATTTGAGTGTGGTCTGAATGATAGGAGGAGCTGGTGTGAAAACCAGGCAGGAGAGCATTCCAGGAAGAGGCCACAGCAGGTGTGAAGACCTCAAGGCAAGCAGGAGCTTGGCATATTTGGGTAACATAAGAAAGTCCAGGAGCATAGTAAGAACAATTAGATTACTAGGCTAGATGAGGACTAGAACTGGTGGTGGAGAGGTGACAAAGTGGAGGTAGCCAGTGTACTTTTGTTGCCTGAGTTGCTGCCTGTGTTGCCTGATATGTCTTCACATTGTTTTGAAAGACAGTGCAAATAGTCATTTGTTAAATTTCCTCCCCTTACATGCAGTTTAGCTTTTCTTTCTTTCTTTTTTTTTTTCCTTCTCCCTTTTATTTGTTGACATTACAGCTGATTAAAGCCTCTGTCCTGCAGTCATGGGAGTATGGTAGAGCTATTCAAGTCATGGTATAAAGCGTCTGGGTTTTATTCTACATGTAGTAGAAAGCCATCAGAGCATTTTAATAGGGAATGGCATGATCTGATTTATGTTGTCTGATGATCACTCTGGCTGTTGTGAGAGAAGCAGTTGTGGGGTATTCGTGGAGATGCTGCTGCATTAAGTGATCATTTTGAGGAGTGTAGTGGAAGAAGCGAGAGAAAAAAATGTGGAGAGTTCCTAGATACATTCTAATCAATCTTACCATTGAGATCATGTCCAAGGCCCCAAGGTATATTTCTGAAGTCCCATAAGAGTAGAAAGAATCCCCTGAAAGCTTTCTGATGGATTGAATGCAGATAGAGAAAATGAAAAAATCAAGAATAACACTCAGATGTTTGGCATGGGAAAACAGATGGCAGGTGGAGCCATTTTGGGGATAGAGGCAACTGAGAAAAGAGTGTATTGGTGAGGAGTGTGTAGGGACGAGGGTACTTCAAGGGTTCTGTACTGAGGAAACTAAATTTGAGATAGCTATTAAACAGATTTAGATGTCAAGTAGGCAACTGGATACAAAGGTCTGGAACTCAAAAGTGAGGTCAAGACTGAGGATATAAATTTGGGAGCCATGAACACAAATGATCTTTAAAGTCCTGGAACTGGATGAAACGTCTCAATAAGACAGTGGAGAGAGAAGGCAAAATGGCCTAAAATGAAACCCTCAGAAACTACAACCCTGAGAGAAAGAACTAGTAAAGGAGATGGAGTAGAAACTCTCTGTGAAGTAGGAAGCAAATTAGAAAGTTTGTGCCATGCAAATCTGTGAAAGAGCATATTTAAAGAAAGAAGTAGTGGTCAATGGCACATAATATCACTGAAGAAGATAGAATCAGAGACCATTGATGGTCAATTTGACAAGACCACAGAAGAATGAGGAGACCACTAACTTCTGTGTCATGGAGTGAGCACTACAGCAGAAGACAAGCAGATATACCATCCAAATAATTGAAATGGTGGATATGTAGCAGGGTGTTTTTGTTTGTGTGTTGACTTTTTCTTTTTGTTTTTTGCTAATCAATCTCATCATTGAGATCATGTCCAAGGCCTCAAGATATATTTCTCAAGCCCCATGAGTAGAAAAGTCTCAAAAGAGAGAGAGAGATCTCACACATTGCTGGTAGGAATGTAAAATGGTACAGCCATGTTGGGAAATAGTTTAGAAGTTTCTTACTGTGTACTCCAGCAAGTCACTCTTAAATAGTTATCCAAGGGCAATGAAAAAAATAGTTCTACAAAAAGACTTGTACACACATGTTTGACATACCATTAATCATATCATAAAATCAGGAAACTGAAACTGCACAAATATCCATTAATAGTTGAATGAATAAATCCCTTTGATATTTTCATATACTAGAATAAACAAGACTGAACTACTGATATATGCTACTCAATGGGCAAATCTCTTAGACTTTGTGCTGAGGGAAAGAAACTGTACACAAAGAATTCAGGCTCTCTAATTTTATTTATATGAAATTCTAGGACAGGGAAACTAATCTATACTGATTAATAGAGGAAAACTAATCTGTAATAATCAATAATTATTTAGGGTGGGGGTGGAAAAGGGGAAACTGACTGAAAGGGGGCATGAAGGAGCTCTCTGGGGAGGTGGAACTGCTATCTCAATTAGGTTTGTGGTTACATGGCTGTATACATTTGTCAAATGTTATCAGCCTACTTAATGTGAATGAATTATATCTCAATAAAATTGATAGGGAGAAAGAGAGAGGGAAAGAGAGAAAGAATGAGATCACTATTTCCTCTGATTAGCTTCTTTTGCCCTAAGTCATTTTTTATCACATTTGTAAGATCTTGATTATGTTGAGAGCCCTTCATTTACCATTTCATGTCTGTCAGAATGTCACTCAATTACTAATGTCTATTGCATATTAGATAGCTCTTTCTCACAGAGTAGCTAACAATAATGTCACCCTGTCTTCAGAAACGTGTTTCTTGATACAGCTATTTTTATTTTTTGTTTTTGTTTGTTTTTATTTTTCTTTAAATCTGGGATACAAGTGCAGAATGTGTAAGTTTGTTACATAGGTATACATGTGCCATGGTGGTTGGCTGCACCTGTCAACCTGTCATCTAGGTTTTAAGCCCCATATACATTAGCTTATTTGTCCTAATGCTCTCCCTCCCCTCACCCCCACTCCCGACTGGCCCCAGTATGTGTTATTCCCCTCCCTGTGTCCCACTTATGAGTGAGAACATGTGGTGTTTAGCTTTCTGTTCCTGTGTGTTAGTTTGTTGAGGATGATGGCTTCCAGCTTCATCCATGTCCCTGCAAAGGACATGATCTCATTCCTTTTTATGGCTGCATAGCATTCCATGGTGTATATGAACCATATTTTCTTTATTGTGTCTATCATTGATGAACATTTGGATTGGTTCCATGACTTTGCTATTGTAAATAGTGCTGCAATAAACATATGTGTGCATATCTCTTTATAGCAGAATGATTTATATTCCTTTGAGTATATAACCAGTAATGGGATTGCTGGGTCAAATGCTATTTCTGGTTCTAGATACTTGAGGAATCGCCACACTGTCTTCCACGATGATTACACTAATTTACACTCCCACCAACAATGTAAAAGCCGTCCTATTGCCCCCACAACCTTGCCAGCATCTATTGTTTCTCGACTTTGTAATAATCACCATTCTGATTGGTGGGAGACAGTATCTCATTGTGGTTTTGATTTGCATTTCTCTAATGATCAGTGATGTCGAGCTTTTCTTCATATGTTTGTTGGCCACATAAATGTCTTATTTTGAGTTATCTGTTCATATCCTTTGTCCACTGTTTGATGGAGTTGTTTGTTTTTTTTCTCGCAAATTTGTTTAAGTTCCTTGTAGATTCTGGATATTAGACCTTTGTTAGATGGGTAGATTGCAAAATTTTTCTCCCATTCTGTAGGTTGCCTGTTCATGCTGATGACCGTTTCTTTTGCTGTGCAGAAGCTCTTTAGTTTAATTAGATTCCATTTGTCAATTTTGGTTTTTTTGTTTTTTGTTTTTTGTTTTTTGCAATTGTTTTTGGTGTTTTCATCATGAAGTCTTTGCCCATGCCTATGTCCTGAATGGTATTGCCTAGGTTTTCTTCTAGGGTTTTTATGGTTTGGGGTTTTACATTTAAGTCTTTAATCCATCTTGAGTTAATTTTTGTGTAATTCAAAATAAGGTGAAAGGAATGGGTCCAGTTTCAGTTTTCTGCATATGGCTAGCCAGATTTTCCAGCACCATTTATTAAATAGGGAATCCTTTCCCCATTGCTGGTTTTTGTCAGGTTTGCTGAAGATCAGATGGTTATAGATATGTAGTGTTATTTCTGAGGTCTCTGTTCTGTTCCATTATTCTATATGTCTGTTTTGGTACCAGTACCATGCTGTTCCGGTTATTGTAGCCTTGTAGTATAGATTGAAGTCAGGTAATATGACACCTCCAGCTTTGTTCTTTTTGCTTAGGATTATCTTGGCTATACAGGCTCTTTTTTGGTTCCATATGAAATTTAAAGTAGTTTTTTCTAATTCTGTGAAGTATGTCAATGTAGTTTGATGGGAATAGCATGGAATTTATAAATTACTTTGGGCAGTATGGCCATTTTCACGATATTGATTCTTCCTGTCCATGAGGATGGAATGTTTTTCTATTTGTTTGTGTCCTCTCTTATTTCCTGACCAGTGGTTTGTAGTTCTCCTTGAAGAGGTCCTTCACATCCCTTGTTAGCGGACACAGCTATTTTGATCCTTACTTTAATATATAAGATAATTTAAATAAAATATGCCTAAATATGTCCTAAGTGCTGCAGTCACTAGTTTGGGATATCTATAGTAATGTGTATACACGCACACATACACACAGAGCTATATATATATATATATATATCTGACTAGAAGACTAAGACTATGTCATAATAGAAAGGTCAAGAGCTTTGGAATAGATTTAGACATGAATCTCAGACTTACTGCCAGCTGTGTGAGAGTAGGCAAATTCCTTCCTCTCACTGAGTTTTAATTTTCTTATCTGTAAAGAGGTAAAGTAATAATTACTTTTCTATCTTCTTATAGGGTTTAAAGATAACATAAGTTAAGTTTTCAGAACAGTGCCTGACTTGTTATACAGGCTCAAGTGTGAAAGTTGAAATTCTGTATGTTATTTCTGTTTTCATTCACATTGTCAGCATGGTCAGCAGCTGGTGGGGGAACAAGAGCTGCTTCTAAATTTCTAAGGGACTGCCAATATTGGTTAAAATCATCTCCAAATTCTAAACTATCCTTTTGAACAAAAAGGTGACATTTGATGGAGCCTAACAGAAGACATGAGGCATTACCTAAAATTTTTGTATCATTTGTGATTTTTGAGCCTTTGAAACAGAATATCAGGAAAAACCACCAATACCTGCACTACGAAGCATTCTTCTTTTCTTAGAAATCTATTGCTCTTCATCTCCATAAGTAAAACACACTCTTTCTCACATTTATACACATATGTACTTATATGTAGTTTTTTCAGGGTTTAATAAAATTAGGTCTTTAAACCTGTAGCACCAGGATTCTGAAAGCAAGTAAAAGACCTTGCTACCCAGTAAAATTTTAGATGATCTTTTCTTTTATCTATATTGTTAAAAATAGTTTCCTATATCAGTGATTGCTGCTCTTCTGATTTTACCAGATATTAATTATAGCTTATACTCTGCTTACCCTCAACTCTTACTGTAAATGTGACTTCCGCCCAATGTGTATTCAGATGGGATATTCTGAGATAGTCGCTTCTTCCTGAGGATATGGAATTCCTTTCCAGGAAACGTTGAGAACTATTCTTAACCTGGAACGCCTATCCATCTTGTGTCATCCTTCAGAGATACTGCACCTTCCCTGCTGCTTCTCCAGACATTTATATGCACACTGTTTATTTCTCAGCTATTTTAGGAACACCTTTCTTCCTCAATGATGAAAGCACATTACCATGAAGTGATTAGCTATGAATAATCTTATAATGCCTTTGTTTAGGAAAGAGGTCACCATGCCTGAAGATGTTTTTGTTCTTTATGCTATATCATCGTTTTGTTTACTAGAAGTAGTTTCAAACTGCTTTTAAAGTCATTTTTTATTAAACATGATTTTTCTACTTAAAATCTGTTTAATGTTTTCATTCAAATATAATAAAATCATAAATTATCTCTGAGCCAGTGTTTGTTAACTCTGGATATTCACTAGAATCATCTTGGGATTTGTTTTTTATGTATCATGCCTGGGCTACACACTTAGAAATTTTTATTTAATAAATCTGGGGTGGGACCTGGGTTTAATTTTTTTTTTTTTTTGAGAAGGAGTCTCATTCTTGTCGCCCATGCTGGAGTGCAGTGGTGCAATCTCGGCTCACTGCAACCTCCGCCTCCTGGGTTCAAGCAATTCTCCTGCTTCAGCCTCCTGAGTAGCTGGGATTATAGGCACCTGCCACCATGCCCGGCTACTTTTTGTACTTTTTAGTAGAGACAGGGTTTCACCATATTAGCCAGGCCGGTCTGGAACTCCTGACTTCAGGCAATCCGCCCGCCTCAGCCTCCCAAAGTGCTGGGATTACAGGCATGAGCCACCATGCCTGGCCATAATTTTTAAACACTCTGCAGGTGAGTTTTAAGTGGAGCCAAAGTTTGAGAGCTAGTATTTTGATGCAAAATTTTTTTGCAAGCGTTAAAACACTACACCTTTTGGGATGATCAAGAGTTCCATTATATCTCAGAAGAGTCACTGAAGTCATAATTGCCAGTGACTGTGATTTTTAGATCTTTCAACTTATTTTTCACTAGGATCATTTTTCCTGCAAAAGGAAATTAGCCAAGGACAGTATAATGTGCTGATAGTGCAATGAGGAAAATGTGTAAGATTTGACCTTACTTTCATCCCAGTCCTGCCACAGACAGGCTTGGATTCCTGGACAAAATATTCTCTGGATGAGATTCACAAACATGACAACATCAGGAGCCAGGATGGTGACATGAAAGTGTGAAACAGGAAGAGTGGACATTGGCAAGCAGGGGACTCACTCTTGTTCTTAAGGGGCCTGCTGCTACTCAGCCCCAGCCAGTTGTTTCTATGGGAAGATGTAAGTTAAGTGTTACCAAGTCTTTCCGTTTTTAAAGAGAAGTAGAAATTTCCTTTTTGGGGTGAAAATTTTCAATTATTATTATTGGCATCTAATCCCAACTTTTTGTTCATGTGGTTATTATTTATATTGTGGGGCTTAATTTGGCCCCCAGGGCACCAGTTTGCGATATCTGAATTAAATGATTTCTAAAATTCATTCAATTCTAACACTCTAAAATTCTAAGAGATCTAATTTGGGCAAAACATGAAAATACTCCCTTAAGATGAGAAACTTCTATCTGAATGTGTGCTTATGTCAATCTTCCTCTTTATGAACCCTCTCATTTTTAAATTACCCCTGATACCCTTGGTCCTGGCAGCTTACTCTTTCTATTCTGACCCATCCTAGAGTTGACATCTCAAGAATGTAAATAACTCTGGCTAGCACACTGCATTTACAATATATAGGGGATCCTGGTGTTATGTCAAAGGAAAACCTTGTCTTAACTTTTCAGAAGGGAATGGAATGTACAGTACGGTGTGGCCTATAAATCATTTTCAAATTAGTATTCTGTACATCTGGAGAAGAGTACATTTCTACTCATGCATAAATTGCCTATGAACACATTTCAAAAACCTATGCTTAATCTTAGCAATGAACATTTCAAAAAGTAAATTAATATCTTCAAGGGGAAGAAATACAGTATATTAAACAGGAACCCACTAGAAACTCTATAGTTAAGAGTCTGTCAGCGTTTCCATTATAAACCTTGTTTTTGAGGGGTTTATAACTCACTTATAAAAATTCATTGTAGGCTGAGACTTGGCATGTAAGGTCTTAGCCTAGCAGCTTGATGTGATATTAGGTCTGAAAGACCTCAGATTCTTGTCAACGAGATACTATTTTAAGCCTCCAAGATGAGGTCTAAACAAAGATAGGGAGTGATTTAAACCCATAGCATCCAGGGACTGCAGAGGAAAACCGAAATAACTGCTCTAAGATCAGCAAGTTGAGCCTTGGTTTTGCAGAGTCCCACGCTGTTGTCTACCCTGAACTGTACATCTTGTACTGCAGAGGATGCGGTCAGCTTTATTTTCCTATTTGGGTCACACTCAATGTAACTTTAATTCCTCATTTGGTAGCTTAATATATTGTCTGTTGAGATTACAGATTTAGATGAGAGTTTATAAATAAGGCTAATTAACATTGAACTTGTAACTCTTTTTTTTCTTTCCATTTGATAAAAGATGGAAGTAGGAATAGAGTATAAAAATGTCTTAGGCCATTGTAAATTTCTTGTGTAAATAGCTCTGTGATATGTTGCATGTTTAAATTAGCACAATATGTATTCATTTTAAATATTGATCTTTAAGGAAGTCCTACAATAAATCTGAATACTCTTTTGCATCACTGTTTACATTAGGTCTACTATAGATTAAGAGAGACAGTTGCCTTGTAAATTTGCCTGCAGAGTAAGCAGGGGCATATAAATAATTCTGTTTCCAATTATACAAAACAATGATGATAAACTATTGGGAGCTGTGGGACAATTGTGCAGAACTTGGCTGAATCACAGACTCAGACCAGGCTTGTGAGTAACTGATGTGCAGCTGGAAATTGGGGCTATTGTCTAAATCAGGAAACAAATGAAAAAGGGACATAGAACAAATTCTATAAATGTAGCTCCATCAAGATGCAGTTCCTTTCCAGCTGTAAAGTTTCTAAAGAGTTACCCAAACTATTTAAAAACATAAAGACAGAATTGTTTGGCTTGGTAATGGCAGCAATTTGTCTGTAACAATGTTAAGTATGTTGTGGTAACCTTCATGGGGAAAACCCTATGGATGGACTTGGTTGTGGTTTAGGGTTTCCACCTTCTCCCAGTAGTGGTTCCCTGGGCTGTGGCATGAACTGGTCTTTGAACAATTTGATAGCTCAACCAAATTTCAGCTAGGAATGTTAAAACATAATGATTGAAGATTAAGAATAAATTTACACCTAAGCCATATAATTCCAAAGCCAAGATCAACCCATTCTTCTTAACATTCCCATCATCTATTCAGAAGTGCAAATATTCACATGGAAACGAGGTTGGTTGAAATGTTTAGCTTATATTGGGAAACATATCTGCTAAGCAGCTGAGAAATGTATTCATTTCAGTCTTTCCATTTGACAAGGCTCATTCTCCCAAGTAAAATACTAAGAATGCAATGACAGCAACTGAAGCCGTTCCATTTCCTCTCCTGACTTTAATCTCTCCCTAAGAAAAATATTTCTTGAAATGCTATAATGTGTGTGCATTGACAATCTTACTTAGATATTTAAATAGGCTTGACCTATTTATTCTCTATGTCCAGCAAATTTCTTTTAATGGTTATTTAAAGGGGTGTTTATTATTTTCGTGATTAATGATTATTATAATCATACAGTGCGTTTTAGTTTATAAAGTGTGTTCATGTGCATTATTATATCGTTACCTCATTGATATTATAAGAACTTCAGCAAATTAATTGGGTCAATATTTTTATTTTTATCCCAATTTTTTAAATGATGAAAGGAAGTTCAGAGATGTTAAGTGATATGTCCATGTTTACTCATCTAGTAAGTGTAGTAAGTGTCAAACTGAGACTCCACTCCAGCTATTTGAACGTTAAATACCACGTTCTTTCCACTGTGATATTAAAACGACGTTTTTAAAGGGGCTGCATTTAGCCTAGGGAGTCCCACAGAAGATGTGTGTAGATCAATTGGCAAAATGCACATCAAGGATTCTTGCTATTAATCTCCATGTTGCTTTCTGTCGAGGTGAAGTGGGCAGTGTAAACCACGGACAGTTCTAAATTCTAGCTTTAATCAATGGCTCCAACAAAGTTCATAGGGTCACCTTGACCATGCTTATCCTCAATATACCATGAAAATGCCTACTAAAATAGTCCAAAGGTGAGAAATGAGAGGAAGTTGGTGAGAAATGGCAGGATGATGGCTATGTTGATTCCAGGGCTTTTTTTGGTTTACTATTTTAGAACTTTATTTGATCATTCTTTGCAGTCCCTTGTATATTATGTTTCAAGAATATACACCTAATAAATCCATCTGCTTGCTTGGTGGAGCTAATTTTGATTCCCAGAAAGTTGGACTTAATTGTTAACTCTATTTTTTTTTTTTTTTTCGCTAGTGGCAAGGTATTTTACCAGATGCTTTTAGTACTGAAATAACTTTTGGGAGCAAGAGTTGGGTGGAATTTCTTGAGAAGTGTGGAAACTGAAGCAGCCAGTTGTATACTTCCTGGATATTGATGTACTCTTACACTGTGTCTGGTTAGGTGGAACTGTACCATAAAAATAATAACTATATTAAAAATGTAAAGGCCTCTCTCTACGTTATCTCAGGGATACAGAGTATTATGTCACTACATTGGATTAAAACTTTAGATGCTGGAATCTTAACGTAAAAAGCTTCAAACCTTAACAAATAATACAGAATTTAGTCTATTTTGTTTCAAGGCTTTGATTTTGTACAGAATTTCTGGCCAACTCTAGGAAGGAAAATGTTCTGCAGTAAAGTAAAATACTAATGACTCCAGAATACTCTGTGCCACCTAATTTGGTGATTGCCGCCCAAAATTACATTCACCAGTTTAAATCAATTACTTGGCACTGTTATAATTACGTTAATAACACTGGTTTGCTTTTCTAAATCCAAATGTTATATGATGAGGAAATACTCTGACTCTTAAATGGTTTTAATTAAAAAACCAACCATTTTTTAAAAAGGTGGTAAGAAGTATATTTTTTGTCTTCACTTTTTGTTTTTTTGAGCACATGGTTTTCAAGAAAAAGGAAAGTAATGATTATAGTAAATTACAGGAGTCAGGCAGCAGGGTAATTAACAGGTAATTATCAATAAACAATTTAACCACAAAAGCTTGGATCCCACCTACCACTTGTCAACAATAAAAGCTTAGTAACTCCACATGCCATTGGAAACAGAGTCTACAGGGAGCCCCTGAAAGGACTGCTAATATAAATAAACAATTCTTTCTTGGGAGAATACACAAAGGCCAGGCTGTGAGTGACCACATAGAAGAAGGAAAGAAAAATCCAGTAGGCAGGAAAAATATTAGGAAGCCAAACATTTGGTTTCAGATTTAGGAGAAAAATATGAATGTGCTTGATACTGAAGCCAGAAAAATTATCTATGAAATGTCCTTCTCATCCCATACATAAATTTTATGTTTATTTAAGCATGATTGGAAATGTATGATCATTTAGCCAAGTTGGCATTATGACTCAGGAAAAAGTGGACTTTATCCAGGGTTAAATATAGTCAACATGATTTATACATTGAATGATTGGTGAAAAATCCACCAAAAATGTATTTACTATGGAAATGTACAACTAGGCTTTGAACCCATCTCTAAACTTTATAGAGACCTTGACTGGAATCCTGTTCCTTTTTCAAATGGGTCAGGTATCTATTACTCTAGCTTGAGGGTATGGGAAGTGGTTTCTAATTAGCTAGTGAAAAGGAGCCATTTAATTCAGACAAAAAACCTGACTCTACATAGCATGAATAATAGTATAACCATAATTTTAAATTTCATTTTGGCTCTGTTAATGTGGTATTGGGACACAATTTCAAAACAGCTAAATAAAAGATTGAATTTCATTCTAGAATAGATTATCTCTTTCTGAATGTTATTTTTTCTAAACACACACACACACACACACACACACACACACACCCGTTCTAAAATTGTAGTTGAATATGTCACAATCAAATGCACTTATTGAATATTGTCAACAATTCGTGATGTGCTAGGCATAATGCAAAGTGCATTAAGTAAGAATGTTCTCTGTCATTTAAGGTGCAAGAAATAAAATTGTCATAGGACACACTTGAAAGATGTACATGCAACTGAATAAACATTGACCAGATGTACGTATTCAATAAAGACCTCACTATCTACCGGTCAAGGGTAAATGTATATTGCAGAGTGATGAGAGTGAGATAGCTTGTGGGAGTTATAAGGTTAGATAAGGGAGTCTTAAGAAGTAGTCACCATCTGACCACTGATTAGTCAGGGAAGTCTTTGGGGATGAAGAGTTATCACATATACGATGTGAATGATGGTCAGCAACAAGTCTGGCACATCAGGAGTAGGGAGGTCTGGCCTGTAGAGGGAGGACAGAATAATGCTAGGATGAAGCCATGGTCTCCAGGCCTGGGCAGAGAAGCTCAGTCCTGGGCAGATAGTGTAAGCTGTCTAGGGAAGACCTTATTCTAAAGCAAGAGTTTTGATCTTTAGTATAATGTTTAGAGTCCTCTAAGATCTAATTGCCAAAGTATCTGACTTGACTTTCCTCTGCATTTTGCCTAGACTCCAAACTAAGATCATTTTCATTTTCTGTTGCTTGGCATTATGTCTGCCTAAATTTTTTCCTTCAGATTGCCCACATCCACTTGCATTCATTAGAACTCTGCTAAATGACAAGTTTCCCATGGTTTTCTTAATTCCCTTTTGAAATTTTGTTAGACAAACCTAGATCTTGTTAAAAACCCTCCCACTGTGTCTTCTGTTATTAAAAAGTAATTAAATAAAAAGTGAGTTTGGATACATCTATCATATAATTTGAAATTACACACGAATGTAGAGAGGAAAGTTACTTTGAAAGATCAATTCTCAAATTTTGATTTAAGAACTGTGCTATTAGCTGAAAGAATATGAACCAAGTCCATTCTTTTGACCTCTGAAAAGTCTAACATAGTCAATTATTGCAGCAGAGCAGGGAACCAAAGAATAGCTTTGAATTGGTTAGACCCAAACTGATTTAAGTTTGCATGTGGTTAAATAAGACATTAGTTAAAAATAATTAATGCTGTCTTTGACCTTTGAAATGAGGAAGGACATTCATTGTCCTCCCTCAGCTCCCACTCCATTCATGTGAATCTACTTAACTCTTTGCATTGCCTAAAACAGAACACAACATTTTACTATATCTAGATTTTAAATATCTTTAAAAACATAAGCGGAGTTGTATGCTTCTTAAATAGATGATTTTCCACCAACTTTCGCTCAGATATTTAGATATACAGATATACTCAGATATTTAAAGTATACATTTTCCATGGCTCACAGCTAACCTTTGAAAACATGTAAATATACAGTGTGTGTTTCATGGAATGACAGAGTAATGCTAGGATGAAACTATGGTCTCAACTAATCTAATCCTTTTGGTGCAATTTGGCAAGCTCTTCTTGGGATTGTTTTAAGAGTTTTATTGATCATTCTCCTTTCTGGTTTCAATAAGACCGAGAAATGGGTGTAGTTACGGTGTTGTGCATGTGTAACTCACAGTTTTTTAGGGAGGTGTCCCTAAATTGCATTATAATGCTTTGAAACCAGAAAGAAAAAAGGTGTGGTGTCTCACACCTGTATTCCCAACACTTTGGGAGGCTTAGGCAGGAGGATCACTTGAGGCCAGGAGTTTGAGGTTGCAGTGAGCCATGACTGCATCATGGCACTCCAGCCCGGGCGACAGGGTGATAACTTGTTTCCAGGAAACAAAAGAAAGAAAACAGAAGAAAAGAAGTTAACATGTTTCCTCTTCCATTTTTCTCCATCATGTTTCCTTTTCTGCCAATCTTCAGTTCACTGTGAACAAACAGGGCCTCTATCATCAGGAAATCTACTCAGCTCTGCTGGGGTGGAGACAGAAGAGAAAGAGCAGAATTAACCTCAAAGCAGGTTCTAAATACACAATCTCCTACTTATTGTGGGATAAGTCTTTATTTTGCTCTTAATTGCTTCCAAAATTAATTTCTACTTCAGATATATTCTTTGGGATTTAATAAGTATGCTCCACATGTTCCAAAATATCAGTTTTAAGTTGACAAATAAATGGCCAGTAGAGGTGACATTGGGAACACGTGAGTGGCTGTCAATAAATATTCAGTAAACAAATGAATACATTAACTCCATGTGGACCGTTAGATAGACCACACTTATTCCATCTTCTTTATCTAAAAAACTCTTATTCTGTCTCTTGGGTCTCTATTTAATTGTTTTTTCACAGGAAGGATTTTCCTGACTGCTCTTCCCAAATTAAATTATGTCCCAATTATTTCTTAGCGTAGCACACTAAACTGCTGCTTGATCTTTTACCATATTTTATTGGGATTCACTGTTTAATGTCTACCTCCTCCACTGCGCCGGCCTGTTACGTGTGGTGCTCTGTCCCCACTGCCTAGTACAATAATTGGCAAACAGATACTTGAACTAAACATTTTACAGGGAAGAGTGGCCAGGAAGTAAATTTCAAGTTGAATCAGCGAAAAAGAAATGAACAGTGGGTAAGGTATGCGAAGGAAAAAGAATCTGTGGCAAGAGAAGAAATTAAATAAAGGAAGAGATGTTTGGAATGGAATGAGGGGAAGGTAAATAATGAATTTGCTGTCAGAACTTCATGCCTAAACCATGGAAGAAGTAATAGGCACCAAAGTAAGGGAAGGAAGTAGTTAAACAAAAAGAGAGCACAGAATAATTTACAGTAATAATAACCAGAAATTAAAAATAGAAATGTACTTTAACAAGGAAGATTTCCTCCACCTGTTTTTATTTCTGACTTTTTCTTTTCCCTAGGGAAGGGGAAAGCAATGCGAAGTGTAAGTTTGATACAAGGATTTGATTTAAGACATGAATTTTTCTTCAAAAATAAAACCTTATTTCATAGTAAGTAAATATAAGACATTGAACCATTTTAATAAAGAGGGTGTCTATTGTTATGAATTGGTCACTAACTTGACACCATCTTTTATTGTCATAAGAATCATAAGTAGTTTACATATCTTAAAAATCAAGTTTTGGTTTTCAGCATTCACATATTTTTAAAACTCTAACATTAGCAAATAAAATATATGTTTTAGAAGTTTCATGAAAACATGTTCTTTGTATCATTTTGCGCAAAAGAAACAGGATTTGGTATTTGTTTTTAGCAAGTCTGCCAACCACACAGAGATGTTCTTTACCACAGACTTTGCCTCTGCCTCCAATTAGAAAAATGTAGCCCATAAGAAATATCATGAAAAGATCAATGATAAATCAAACGCCTGTCAGAATATTAAGTTGCTACCTCTTTCTGAGGGGGAGAAGGCAAAGTCTGCTATAGCAGAGCGAAACCAGTAATTTTATGAACAGATCAGTCATTTTCAGGAATCTTTAACCCTTATTCTTTATTGAGTTCATCACTTCGCAAACCTCAAGTTTGCACACGTAAAATGAGGGTGCGCATCCTCATGATTTTGAGTCCGTTTCCTCTTCTGTAGGTCATTCACAGGAGCACTTTTTAATATAAAGAGAGAATTCTATGATGTAAATTTAGGTTTCTTGTGACTCTAAAATGGATCTTCTGGCTTTAAAAGCATAGCATTTGAAATAGTCTCTAACATTATCATATGAATTGCCATGTAAACACATAACACATAAATATGGCTAAGATCAGAAGCTGCTGGAAATCAGTCATGAAGCCTATGAGTCTATGGATGAGCAGACACCAACCAAAGTAGACTGGGATGTACTGGAGACTTTCTTCATTTATCGTAGCTCACACACACTGCACTTTTTTATTTTATTTTGTTTTTAAATTTTTATTTATTTATTTATTTTTAACTTTTAGGTTCAGGAGTACATATGCAGGTTTGTTATACAGACAAATTGTGTGTCATGGGGGTTTGGTGTACAGATTATTTCGTCACCCAGGTAACGAGCACAGTACTCAATAGGTAGTTTTTCAAACATCATCCTCCTCCACTCTCCACCCTAAAGTACGTCCTGGTATAGTTTGCTTCTTTGTGTCCATGAGTTCTTAATGTTTAGCTCCCACTTGTAAGTGAAAACACGCAGTATTTGGTTTTTTGTTCCTGCATTAGTTCTCTTAGGATAATGGCCTCTAGCTCTATCCATGTGGCTGCAGAAGACATTATCTCATTCTTTTTTTCATGGCTGAATAGTATTCCATGGTGTAGCTATACCACAATTTCTTTGTCTAATCCCCTGTTGATGAGCATTTAGGTTGATTCCATGATTTTGCTAATGTGAATAGTGCTGCAATTAAAATACAAGTGCATGGGTCTTTATGGTAGAACAATTTATATTCCTTTGGGTATATACCCAATAATGGGGTTGCTGGGTCAAATGGTAGTTCTGTTTCAAGTTCTTTGAGAAATTGCCACACTGCTTTCCACAATGGCTGAACTAATTTGGATTCACACCAACAGTGTATAAGCATTATTTTTTCTCTGCAACCTTGCCAGCATCTTTTATGTTTTGACTTTTAGTAATAGCCATTTAGAACTTTATTTTTATTTAAAGTTTGAATACTACTCATTTTTTTTTGTTTTGCCCTTATTACCACTGAATTAGGATGCTTGTTAATAAGCTTCTCAGTAGGTAATTTCAAAGTGAGACAAGTAGTTAATATGTACACTAAGCAAAGATGAAAATAAAACACATACCTCATGTTAAAGCTTTATGAAAATTGTGAAGTATTTTACAATGTGAGACATGTATGTATGTGCGTGTGTTTATGAATTCAACACAAACCATTTTGTGCCTCTAGCAACTTTAGTTTTCAAACTAAGTCTTTACTGTTGTTGTTGTTTTAAAATTTTTATTTCCTCTTAGAAAATGATTATCTCAGGACATATGATAGCTGAGAATTGGGGAGGAAATATAGACTGTCTGAGCATCAGGTGAGATACAGATATAAAATGCCACCTCATACAGGTCAGCCATATTTAAAATTATGTTTCCTTTAGAAAAGAATGCACACACCGATAAGCTATCTCATGTAATCAATGGGCATGGCTTCCTGTGAACTCTATTCATGTTGGATCCCTATGGTTTATAATGATAGGAGAGAAGAAACATGAAAAGCTCTCTCCTATTTGATAACTATAGAATCCTGGCTAAGTCCAAAGTTTAGCCAGAGAACATATTGGTTTCAGCAGACTATGGTAAAGTTAATTAAGGATGATTAATGGAGCATTTCTTTCCAATGATATCTGTGACAGAACAAAGCTGTCTGAGGCTTGTCAAGCAGAATTTGAGTTGAATGAGTATTTATGTGATCAAATCTGAAGGCTGCCTCTTGACAGAGCGAGGATTCATCAATCAATTGCTCTGGCTCACAGTGGTGGGAAATTGGTCTATCCCAGTAGGTTCTGTTCCCATCCCCCATTTTTTTCATTCAATCATCCCTCGGGCTACAATGCATCTTAGGCTTTTACCTCTGACTACCTTAAGGGGTATCAGAGAAAAGTAAGGGCACGAGTGAAAACATCTATTATGGTAGTTCTTGTCTTACCTGAATTCATACAATTAATTTCTCTTAAGCAGAGGGTTATAAAGTGACACAGGCCTAAGCAAGGAATTAATTGGCATTAATAAAAGTTATCTCACAACCTAACAAGAAATGATTGTGAGCCTAGTCACAAATTATCACATTTTTCCTTTATAAAATTGCATGCTGTATTCCCTTATAAAATTGTATGCTGTTTCTTAAGCTACTAGAGAGTCAGTTAATTCTAAAAATTGTCCAAAGAACACAGTTTATGCTGCAGGTTTTTGCTTTAGTTACATTCTACAAACTGCCGTCTTCAGACTTGCATTCTCAATATGATGGCCACTGGCTCTGCAAGGAAAGACCCTGTTGGGCATCAGTTCTGGTTAGACCAAGCATTGATCTACCTGGACAGCAGGCTCATTTGACCTGGGGTATTCAGGGTCTTTTTTAATTACAGTGGAACATTGACAATGCAGAATTATGATCAGGGATTAGCTAAAATAGGTATATTTGTTTTACAAGGTTCTTGCAAGTGATTTCATTTGCATTATTTGATGATCACAAAAAGTTCATGCAAATAGAGCAGGTATGGCCATCCTTATTATGTAGATGTGGAAACTAAGGTTGAAAGATGTTCTATAACTTGCTAGAATGATACAGCTATATGTGGCTGAGATAGGACACAGATCCATAGTCCCATCTCTACCATAGCCGTTCATCTCTCTTGTAGACTATTGTCTTTCTGGGTTGTGGCTGACTGCTTATTTGCCCTTCCAAATGATAGCACAATATTTGCACCCAGAATATAAGTGTAATTATGTATGTTTTTAATGGTCAAAGTCACTTAAGCAGCTTCAGTCTGATCTTACTTTGGCGGATGCTATATTTAATTCTGAGGTTGAAAGACTGATCACAACTTGGAGTGGCAAATTCTGGCACAGTCTGGCACTAGGACTCCTGGTGATTTCAGCGGTAACACCCAACTGCATTTAGTTTCTTGATAGTGTTAGCATGGGAAATACACAAACAAATATGGCTTTCCAGATGTGTAAGCCGAACAATTCCTGAGATATGTTGTTCAGGAGGAAAAAATATAGGCATGTTTTTGCCTATATTTAGGATTATTATTGTTGCTGTTATTTATTAAGACATTTACAAACAAGCATTTCTGAAGATTTTTTATATAGCAGAGAAGGTACTTTGTTGATCCTTTATCAGAAAATTGTACTGTTCCCCAACTCATGCTTATTCATCTTGAAAGGTACAGTAGCTGATTTTATAAGCTACATTCTCACTGTCTTTGAAAAGCATATATGAGTAATTATACAATAAAATTTGCATTAAATTTTACTTAAAGATTTTATAATCATTTGCCATTACAGTATTAATATTTGGAGGAAAAGTTTGTTATCTTTGTTAATTATTTTCAGAGTGCTACATGAGACATAAAAAGGAAAGTTATTTAATAAAAGAATTGCCAATGGATTAGGTTAATTTCAATTAATATTCATTTCTATTTATTTAGGCTTAAACACATAACACTTAACTATAACCCTTAAACTAACACTAACCATAGTTTTATACAGCTATAACTTAAACTGTAACAATGAGCTTTGATTTCTAAAATCAAAACTTTTGAAAAGGGGGATTAACATTCCAAAAATTCAAAATGAGCTTCAGCTGTTTAGTTATGTTATCCTTGATAATTAAATATTTTTATTTAATATTTTTTTCTTTAAATGTTTTTTCGTGAAAATATCGAAAGGCCTTATTCTCATCTACTTTTCCTTTTCAGATATTTTTATGTAATACCATTGAAGACCCCTGTACAGTTCTAAAACTTTTTTAGACTAACAATTCCTTATTCTGTATTTGGGATAGGAAAATTTATTTAGTTTAGCTTTAGAGAAAAAATCCAAAGATCAGAAAGGAATGACTGAAAGACAGCAATATAGAGAATTGAAATCTTCAGTTTTTCGTTTATCAACTCGGCCCATTTGACAATGTCTTCTGGTATTAGCTCACTCAGAATTTCAGAGATGTTCAACAAATACAGAGTTGAGAACTATTTTTTTCCTTGTTATGCACACTATATTTCTATGGATACTCTTGGATGTTAGAAGCTTTGTGGGTAATTATATCATAGTCTGCTATAGAATTTGAAAGTCTGTCAACTACGATTAAGTCAAGTCTTTGTCCATCAGTATTTAGGCAATTGATTTCTTAAATCTAAGTGCAGGATTTTCATGTCTATTAAATTTTAAAAATTAATTCGGACACATAGCTCTGACCCAGTAAGATAATTTAATATCTAGCTTCTATTATTTTACAGACTTTCCGCTTGTACCCCATGTCTGCTCCCTACCTTAGGCATATGTCATTTCGCTATTACCCCTGCCCCCATATCCGAGTCACTGATAAAATGTCTGAATGGAATAGGATAGTTTCTAGGTTGCGATTGAACCATTAATTACCTCTGTTTGCGTATTCCTGAGCCCAAATATCCAACTAAGTCCAATGATAAAAATAAACAAGCAAGATATCACTTCTATGTTTTGTATGAATGCATGACATCGCCTTCCAAGTTACAGTAACTATGTAGGTAACAATAATTCAGGGTAGGTCGCACTACAATTGCAAAACAGTCACACTGTCTGTAAAAGTATGAAAGTACTTCCAATTGGAACAACAGTCTGGTCGTTCAGTGAACATCATTAATTTTGGTGAGCTGGACATGTTTAATTAAACTCTCTTGATTAATCTTATGTGATTGAAAGGAATACGGCAAATGCTGTTTTGGCAGTTGGCAATTTAAAAACAAAAAGAAGTGTCCATGCGTAATGTCCATATTCTTTGATAATACTTTCTACTAGGCTAATCGTAGGATAATAGAACATAGCACATTGGCCATAATTTTGTCCACGTGGTAGGTAAAATACATTAAAATTCGATAAAAAATTTGAGGTTTTAGGAAATGCTAAGAAAACTTGCTCAGAGAGGAAAACTTACATAGATATTTCATTGAAGATATTAGTAGTTATGTCTGAATAATGTCACATTCGATATATTGTGCATCACTGCCTTGAATTGCTAAACATGGTTTATTTACAAGGTTATACCTAAAAGATACGGGCTCTGTTATTCTAATTCAGTACTTTTAGAAAAAATCTTGAACAGAAATAAATAAGAAGGCAAATAAACAAAAGTTAGAGCCTGAGTTCTCAGTGAAGAAGTTGAGACTTCATTCCAGACCTATAATAAACTTTTGACTGTGATCCCGAAACCTACGCACAGTATTTTTCATGTTTAGGTTCCTGAACAGTCCAGTAAATCAAGCTTTTCTATTCTAAGACCAGGCAGAATCAGCAGAGACACAAACTGGCTAATGCCATTGAAATGGTACTTATAGACTTACTCCACCCACCCTATTCTTTGTTCAGTATCTCTGATACACATGCTTCTTTTTTTCTATTTTTTCTTCACAATCTAACATATCTGCAGTGTACAAAATTCCACCAAATCAGATTTTGATGTTTTTACCTATGTTTCTCCTCTGTTTACTACACGGCAAAGATATTTGTCCCCTCCCTCCCTCCCTTCCTTCCTTCTTTCCTTCCTTCCTTCTTTCCTTCTTTCCTTCTTTCTGTTTTCTTTCTGTCTTTCTTCTTTCTCACTCTCTCCTTCCTTCCTTCCTTTCCTCCTTCTTTCCTTCCCTCTTTCCTTTCTTCTTTCTTTCTTCCACTTCTTCCTCCCTACCTTCACTCTCTCCTTACGTTCTCCTCCCTCTACCAAAAACAACAGAACAAAATCCACTCCAACATGTTTTGTCCCTCTTACCTTCAACCTTGATTACCCTCCTCCATCTTATCTGATCTATTCCCCCTTTTCCTTTAGGTCTCAAATTAGGCCTGCCTTCATCTGAGAAGTTTTATATATACCCTCTTGGTCGTCTTCCTTCACCCCCATCCCTGGTCCAGGCAGGTGCTCTTCTTTACTACTATAGTCCCGAACGTGCTTGTTTATACTTCTGCACCCACCAGCAGATGATAAGTGCCATGAAGCTTCTGCCTATGGCTACTTTCTTTATGGATGCACAGCCTGGCATGCAGTAGGAGCTCAATAAATAACAGGGAAGGAAAGACAGGAGGGGGACAAGTGGAGAGAGGGGCAATGCTTTCTTTTTTTAATAGAAAAGTGTCTTAAGAGCTCTCTCAAGTTCATTTTCAGATAAAGCACAGCTACCTACCAGGAATCTGCAGTAGAGATGGTAAGGAGTCAGCAAACCAGATGGGAATTGGTCCTGCTCCTGGCATCTGAAACAGTGCACCAAATGCCAGCCTTCCTGTGGGTACAACTGCCTAATCTGTACATATTGAAAGTTTAAGAGTAGATGTGGTCACCTAGTAAGGGTGGATACATGTTGATATACAACATAATAGGCCCAAACTGCCTAAGTAGTCATTTGTACTGATTTTGTCCCCTTACCCCTTTGTTTCTGGCCATCTTTGAACTGTGGACTGAAGACCTGGGCTGCTTTTATGCACTGCACAATCTATTCCAAATTTCTCTGAGTTAGAATCTTTACCTTTCTTTGTAAGTTGGATGATACACCATGATTAAGATATTAATAATTAGCAACTGTTTAGGAGACAAAAATGTCTGTTCAAATTTTGGATTTATCATGTATAAATGTGTGACTTTGGACAAGCTACTTCTCTGAACTTTACTTTCCTCCTCTGTGCGATCTGGATACCAGCTGGCCTGTGTTGAGGTTTTTGAGATGATCAGATTCGTGTAAATGTATTTTGCAACTCTAAGCAGTATGAGGTCACAAACTGATACACATTGATAACAGGTTCATGGACATTAAGTTGTCCATCAGGAGTGGCATTGAGTTTCCCTTATCATGTGAAATAGATCATAAAATAGGAGCCTTTGCTTAATTCTGGAATTATGAAATGGAATTTGGAATGAGGGGTAGCTCTATAGAGATACTCATCAGTGCCATCTCTGGTTTTGAGTACCTCTGGAAAAGACTCCCTACTTTATTTTTTGCTACTTTAAAAAGTCAACCAGATTTTTAAAATACCTTGAGTCCTGAAAGTTTAGATTTAGATTATATTTATATTATGGTTGAGTACCTTTCTTTCCTAGCCTAGATATGTGAATACTATTTTCGTGTTGCGAGTAAGCTTAAAAATTGACTGTCTAAATATTTAACCGGAGTTATTTTAAAAGAATTTCATTATTTATCTCTTTTATGATTTATATTATCACATTCTGCGTCTGTAGTTATGTTTTATCATAAGCAGCCCATCTGCTACAACAGCCAAATTGGAACATTCACATAAGATGAGTTCAGATATCATAAACATGACAAGAGATGGATTACATTTAGTCTTTCTCCATGTTTAACCAATTTAATTTGTTTCCTATGCAGAAGAGGCTTTAAATTTACTTAATATATGTTAGCACTTAGGAACATGGTTAGAAACAAGGCGAAGGTCTTAACCTATTCGTAAATAAATGAGAAGATTCCTGTCGGAGTGAAAGAGAGAGAGAGAATTTATGTCAAACAATCAGGAATTTAATACATAGTGGTCTTTTAGGATGTCCAGTTTGTGTACATACTCTTAAGGCATGATTACGAATAACTTCACTTCCTATAAACAATGTGACTGGAGAAATTACTCACAGATACAACAAAAAGGGGAAGAAAGGTAAGACGTTTTAACCAAAGCCAATAAGTGAATTACTTTCCCTGAAAAGGTTAAAAATGGCAGATTTATTTTTTGCTGCCATAATATTTGTCTTTGTTGGGCCAGCTATCTGAGGTATTCTCCAGAAGATGCAGGGCTCATTGAAACATCACCATATGACCCGAGGTTCAAAGCTACAGCAGAGCCCCGAAGGATTCTTTCCCCCCTGTAGTTTGGGGACTCAAGGAGCCTTAACTGAAGGTGAAGTCTGTTGGCTGAATGAAAGTATTGATACTGCTGTAGGGAAAGCTTTCAGTGATTATACTGGATTTCCCTCTGCCTCTAGTAAAGGTCAAGTAGAGGACTTTTTAGTGCAAGCAAAAGAGTCATTCATTTTTCACTCTTTAGGTAAAGGACTTATGTCATATTATTAGTGAAAATGTGATTAACTGTTAAAGCAACATAGGTCTTAATGATCTATAAAGCCATTTCTCTCAAAGTTATGGATTCATTGCTCTGAAGTACTAAATATATGTTGTTCTAGGATCATGCGAGTCATGAATACTAAGAGTAAAAATAAACATATTTCTTTGATGATGATTTATTACCAAACAATTTGGGGCTAATACATTCACATTATAAGATGCAAATATAAATGTGACATAACTGAGTGGGCCTTTAAGATGAAGTGTCATTACTTTTGGAAATATGGGCAGTGCTGCAACTTCATCACAGCCTTTGTAACATAATGTTTTGAGAGACGGTGACTGATGTTTCAACTTGTGGCAGCTTAGTTTCTAAATTCTGTACTTACCAAGAGAATGGTTTCATTCAGCTTCATTGACGACCTAAAAACCCATATGTGGGGATATTATATGCCATTGTGAATTAGTATGCGGAGTTGGTAAAATGAGATTGGGTGACTCTTTTCTGTAAGACACTGAGTTCACAATGAGCACAATGGCAGAGGCATGGCAGCAGCAGACCCAGCAAAAAATACGATCACACTCCGATGTCCATAAAGGTAGGCACCAACAGCTCCTTTGTAGTCTAGTCGGAAATACTCCTGGAGTACTGTGTCTTGGTCATACATCATAGTTATTTTTCCATATTAAGACAAAGACCTGTAATTACCCCCCCAGATTACTCAGATAAATAAAAAGCTACACAAAAGGTCAAATTGACCTTGTTTTCTTCTTTGAGTCTCTATTTTTTTCTTCTGGTCCTCTCCATCTTCTCATTCGAAGACCACAATTTGCTATTTATCTCTGTGTTTCTCTCAATCTTTCTTCTGTTTATTTCCTCTTCTCCCTTACCTTTTTCTTCTTTTATTTTAATCTCCCATGTTCCCCCATTTCATCCTGTTTTCTTGCTTTTTGAATCAGGGTAGGAGATATGCTGACATTAAGTATGTTAATAGTTAGATTCTTGGCGCTGTCAAGAACTTGCTCAAAGGAAAAAAGGTTGTCAGGTATTGAGAAAGAATTGCATGCCTTAAAACAGTGATTGTGTGATTTTCTTTCCATTTTTTTTAATTGGGATCACTCATTTTATTACGAGAATCTAAATAGATCCCTTCATTTCTCAGCAATTTTTTAATTGGTACAATAAATAAGATAGTTATAATGGTATTTGTTCAAAGCTTTAAAAAATAAGTTAGTAACTAGAAAAGAAGACAGAGGGAAGCAAATGATAGAGCAAAGTACAAATTATATGAGCACTGCAGACTGCTATACGAGTTAGACAGCCCCAGTGTGCGTCTAATTTATGTAGCTGATAACCCAAGCTAACAGAGACCCTGGCACTATTATGGAGGTAATATTTTCTCAAGGATGTACAGTCTTAAACAACTTCTTCCTGTATTAGGTTCATACATGCTTTTCTTTAACATAAAGCAGGTATGTCTGGTCTCTTGTTCCATTTCATTTTCTTGGAAAAATAAATTTATTGTAGGCCAGCCGAATGGAAATTCTGCTTACTGTTTATGACAGAAGTTGCTCTCCCCCTCTCCTGTATTACCCAGGGAATTAGTTTAATATAGAGTCTTATTCCACACCCATTTCTTTATTTTTCCCCTCTCCATCCTACTTCTCAGGGTTCTGTTTCAGAAACTATATTGCCACAGAGCAGCTGGTAGCATTTAGCAACCACCTGCACAAGTAGTTCTGTTTCCAATGGAAGAAAATTTAGCTTACATAAGGCAAAAAACTGTAACGTGTTGGCTTTTCCATTTTTATTTGTATTTGTGTATATTTTCTTACTCATTGATGAATGTTCTGCTAAGTGAAACTTAACTCCTTGGTAAAGAATGAGAAACAGTATGGTGTAGCAGTCATTTGTTTCAATAACGTTTGGTTAAATTGAAACTCTGTCAGTAAGGTGAGAGGTTGATCATAGCCAGGAAGAGACTCTTAAAATCTGTAACTTCTTTGAAGGGTGAGAAAGGCACCCTCTTGAATTGGAAACTTCTACCATGATTTTCCAGGTAATAGTCCCCATTGAAGACTGAAAAGCATCATGATGTGTGCCGGATTCCAAAGAACAGCACTGTGCAGTCAGACTTCTAAGACCTAACAGTAAATAAATTACTTTTCTATTGCTTCGGAACAAGTTTAAACCTCCAAGTTTTTCTTAAATTGTTCACCTAACTACCTACTGAATATTGATCATCACTGCACTGCCAGTGACTAATATGTCAAGTAGCTTGATGTCCTTAAATCAAGGTAGCTATTCTGTAAATGAAACCCTATTTACAAACAATATCTGCTGACTAACCTACGTAAAGACAACTGCAGTTCATAAGTCACCTTTGCTTGCCTCTCTCATTTAATCCCCAATCACCACTTTGTTTTCTAGGTGAAGGAACTGAGTCAGAGCAAGACTAAATGACTTAGTCAAGGTTCATTAGCTAGCAAGTGTAAACTCACGCAAATTTTTAGTCATTTGAAGAGAAAAGTTCAACAATTGTATTGTTTTGTTGAGGGGTAAAAGTTACTGGGAGTCACAGAATATCGTTATGCAGTTATTACATTCAGAAATCTGAACCATGCAAATAAATGCTAGGTTTCTTTTTGAATCCAATTTTAAAATGGAAAAGATCCTAGAATAAATTTAATATGATATTTTGGCTTTATAGTTCCACAAATTACATGTATGACCAAGATCTCCCAATAGTTAATGGCAATGCTGAAATGGGAACCAAATTAAATTAGTTTCCTTCCTTCCTTCCTTCCTTCCTTCCTTCCTTCCTTCCTTCCTTCCCATCTTTTCCTCCCTTTACTCATTCCCAGCTTTCTACTTTTCTCCCTTATTTCTCAAATGTTTGAGCCCATATACTGAGCTGGTCACTACTCATCTAAGCTAGGTATTGGAAATAAGCCATAACAACATCAGACGCTTTCTCTGCCCTTAGGCGATCAAGTGAGGGACACAGTCCAGTGAACTGATACAGTGCTGTCATGGCAGAAGCATAAGATACTAGGTATGGGCAATGGTTGGGTGGGATACACAACCAAGTCCAGAGGGAGTCAGAGAAAGTTTTCTTGAGGGAATATTGTCTAAGCCAACACCTGAAAGATGATTATTCCTTTATTCCAATAAAAGGAAGTTGTATAATAGCAGAAAATGATGTATAGTCATTAGCCCAAAGACAAAAGAAAGCATGGCAGAGCCCATGAACTGACATAAATTCAGTATGAATGTGGGAGGACAGAGAGAAGAATGAGAGAAAAGACTCAGTTGAATTACCCTTAAAGTTAAATTGAATTCAGCCTGGCATTAGATGCTTGTTAGACATCATCAGGAGGTTTGCAAGAAGATACTCCTAAATTATTATAGAATGATCTAGGGTAGTGAATGATAGAATAGTAAATTCCCTAAGGGTACAGATTATGAACTTTTCTTGGAGTTTAGAGGCGAAAGAGGTTATTGTGAATCATAGAAAAGAAGCCTTCAAAGAAGACTTTTAAAGATAAGTACCACATCTGCAGGGCAGTACCTTATTGCATTTCTTTTCTCCATGAAAAATAGTCTTTGCCGTTTGTCTCTATCTCGTCAATTTCCATTCACTTTTTATCTTAATGCAAACTTCATTTTGCCCACAACACCTGAAAACGTATGTAATATTCCCCAGCTGCCAAACAGAGTGTCGGTTTTTCAGCCCTTCATCCTCCATAACTTTCGTGGACAATTCTTGCCTCTTGGACTCTATGTCCTCTCCGGCTTCTAGACCGCAATTCATTCACTTCTATTCTGCTCAGTTTCCTTTTCTGGGCTATCCTTATTCTCCCCTCCACAGTTCTCAAATGGTGTTTCCCAAGGTACACACTTCAGCACCTTCTTTTTCCTGTACTCATTGATTCTCCTGGGTCATGTCCATCCAAAAATACTATCTACTTATCCATTATAGACTCCTAAATCATTATCGTAGGCTCTAAACCTACATTTCCACCCTCTTAGTTAATATCTCCACTTGAACGTTTCCATTTTGCTGCACTTCGAATAAAATGAAATGTATCCTCCCTCTCTTTATTCCCATTGGGGTTAATAGGCTCACCATCTACCTTATTTCTCAAGCTGGAACTTAGATGCCCACCTTACCTTCTGGCAGTCCTTTTCTCTTCTCTCATGTCCAGTGATTTGCCGAATGTAATGTTCTACACTCCAGAAATATTTCTTGATTCTGCTTAATTCAAATCACTGTGTGTTTCCCTTAATTTAAAGCCTTACCACCTATTGCTAGGACTGAATGTAAGAGTATTCTAAATGGTCACCTTTCCATTCAAGACTCTCCTTTTTAACCATCGAACCTGAGTTAAACTTTTATTTACTTAAGGCATTACTCTGGCTCCCTATTGTCCATAGCAGTAGTTTCTCACTGTGTTCTGCTCAGGCCCAAGACCCCATGGGACACCTTAAAGAGTAGCACTGGGGAAGGGAAAGCCAGGTGGATTGGCCTCCTAGCTCCTATCTCTTCCTCAGGCAATGCGCCATCATTTTTTACTTGTTCAGTATTTCTGGGTTTGCTTAAGATTTTGCTTGAGGAAAAAAATGTATTCTGCAGTAAAACATTTTGAAAATTAGAAAGCCAGCCTCGTTATACTGATATACGTGACCCTCAGTGATTTAATTCCAAACGTCTTTAGCTTCATTTATCCCCTTTCCCTGCCCCTCACCCTACTCATCATTCACAATTCTCCTGAAAACATTACGCTCTTTCACCAGTGTGTGTGTTTGTTTACGTTCATTTTCTCCCTTTGAAGTCCATGGCCATGTTTTTCTTCTGTTTCTCTACCTTCTCTACAAGGCAAATTCCTGGTCATTCAATTCAAATCTTACTCTTGTAGCTGTCCCCAAGAAGATACCCTGCAGAAAGACATTCATCATAAATATCTTCTACAGTCCTTAACATATCAGTTGTTTCTACCTCCAGATTGCTTTCTCCCTGCATTCTTGGAGGGCATGAAGTGGGGAGTGGCTCTTATATTTCTACCCCAGCTTATAGCTTAGTGCCTGTGAAGCAGGAGAGCTCCTCCTCCTCCTGCTGTTGCTGCTACAATGGTAAAGCCCAAGAACATTTTTCAGCAAAAGGGTGAAATATCAATAGTGGCATTTTAGGTATTTAGGGTGGTTGATCTTAACGTCAAGTGCAGGTTGGGTAAGAAGCGGGGAGTCTAAAGTCAAAGAGATAGGGATCTGAAGGAGATTCTTACAAAAGTAAGTGTGCATTAGATTAAAACCTACTACAGATTCATTGCTGCATTAATGGGATGAGAGACTATATCTCACAGGAGAAAGGTGGAAGGCTGAAATGTGTTCATTGTCTTCAGAAATCCTACCTATGGCAATGAGTGCATTTCTTCATTCCATGGAGTCCAGATAAATCCAGATAAGCTCACCAGCCCTCTGTATCCCCATCACATAGCTAGAGTAGCAGGAGCAACAGCAACAACTTGCCTTTGTTACTATATGCCAAACAATGTGCTATATGCTTGACTTGCATTCCTCATGAGAGATAATGAGATTAGTATTATAAGTACTATAGTATAATCTTTGCTTCAGAGATGAGAACCATGAGGTTCAGCAAGGTTAATTAACTCGCACAAAGCCTTGTACCTAAGAAGTTGTGGACCTAGGCCAGAAATTCATGTGTATCTTACTCCTGAGCCAGACCTTGACTCCACTTTCTGCTCAATCTCAACAAGCTCTATTTAGCCAAGTAGTTTTTGTTATCTAATATCTGAATACTTACAGGTGTTCAAGTAACATCTCATTTATTAATGCAAATCAGGAAAGTTAAGAGTTCCAGAGAAGTGAATTCTCAATATATCTGAAGGTCACCTGTTTGAGCCTTGTAGCTTCTGTAACATTGCCATTAAGGAGGAAAGCTTTTCTAAGGTCATTAGTACTGAAGGCCAGATAGCCAATTTGGCCTTGTTGGATTCATGTTCTAAATCAAAGCAAATTGACACTGAATGACTTTCTTTTAGGAAAAGTATGTAAGCTTTGGCACATGGGCTTAATCTCTGTGCCACCAAAATTAAATTTCTCTGCACTTGTAAGTTCTTGGCTGAATGTAACTGAAGTTATTAGATAGCATCCCTGTAAACATAGACTCACAATTTGCTTTGCTGCTTTAAATAAGTTGAAGCTCTGCTATTTTTTCAAAGTGTGGTCCGTGGAGCTTGTGCATCAAAAACTGGGATACTGTTTTAAAATGCAGATTGCTGGACTTAATCCCAGATTTATAATTTAGAACCTTGGGGGTAAAACCTGACAGTCTGCTTGTGTGTATGAAATAACGAACACCACAAAGAGGAGTGTGGTGATGGTCTTTTGAATAAAGTGAGACTAAAAGTGCCAAGCACAGTTGTTAAAATATGCAGACATTTAATAATAGCTGTTAGCGTTGGCAGCTCTATTTTATATTACACCCTGCCAAATGCCTTTCAGCTAGTTACTTTCAGAGGTAATTAATCGTAAACATCTCAGCTCTGTGAATGTTTAGACTCAGTTCAAGTAGCTCTAACACCTAACAAGATAATTCCTCTTCCTATCCTTCTTCATCTTGTTGTTTAGCTTTGATTTGTATTTTTCATCTCCAGATATAGAAAAATAGCTTTCTAAGGTCCTCTTCTGAGCAAGAATTCTATATGTGTTTTATCATTTAATTCTCATAACAACCTGCAAAAAAGACATTATTAGCCCCACTGCACAGATGAGAAAGCTGAGGCTTAAATAGCTTAATTAATGTTCCAAGGTCACAGAAGCAGGGAGTTGGTTTGAATCCAAGTTCACCTGACTCCATAATCCTGCTTTTCCTCAGTATACAATTGTTTCTTCTCATGTATCTCCTTACATGACAGGTGCAGGTATAACTACAGTTTAAGTTTCCTATCCAGGACCTCTGGGTCACACTGTCACTAACTCTATTTCTATGACATACATCTCTGGTACTTTTGAAATCCTCACTTTACTCACAAAGTTACACCCTTGGGAAAAGCAGGTAAACAGTATCATTTAAAGTTTGAGGCATAATTGAAGTCTGGAATTATTTTTAGTAGCTGGTTTTTAAAAAACAAATCTCACTAACCTAGTTAAGAGTTGGTGTGTGGAGTCAAGGGCTGACCTGTTCCTCTGGAACCATTGCTGAGTTTTTAGTCAGTGCTGAGCAATAGGACTTTCTAGAAAGATGAACATGTTCTGTATCTGCGTTGTCCAGTACAGCTGGCATTGGTCACATGAGGTTGTTGACCTATATGGTTAATGGGACTAAATAGCCAAACTATTAATTTTGATTTTAATTAATTTCTGTTTAAATTTAATAACCACATGTGGCTAGTAGCTGCCATATTAGGCAGCATAGGTCTGGATAGATCTATAGGAAGACAGTTATGTCAAGTAGTTAAGGATTCAAATCTGGAGCCAAACGGACTGGCTCACTAGCCTGTGTGACTTTGAGTAAATTACTGGGCATCTCTGTTTTTCATTCCCTTGAATATAAAGTGAGAATAATAATAGTATGTATCTCACAGGTTAGTTATGAGCATTACATGAGCAATTTTATAGAAAAATGCTTTGTATAATGCTTCACACATAGTAAGAGCTCAACAAAGTTACAGCAGTTATTATAACTCTTATTAGTTCCACTTCCTACATAATTTAACATTGCTTGCCTTTTTTTAAGACTGGAAATCTCCTTACAAGTGTTGATAACTTGGTGGCTGCTAAATATATATTTATTGAATTAGATTTTTGACATATCTCCAATTTGGATGATATATATCTACACACACACACACACACACACACACGTACATAAAGAGAACACTGGAAAGGATCTCAGAAAATGCTTTCCCTTTTCAAGATATACAATAAGAAAGTGCAAGTCTGTGGTCAAAATGAATCAGAAGGAAAGAAAGTGAAGAAGCTCCACTGCTTGCAAAGACAAAATATGAAATCCTATCATCTTTTGTCCCATGCAACTCAAAAGCCAGGATCTTTAAAAACTCTATTTAAAGTTTGAAATGTATGAGGAGGTGATCAAGGAAAGGGACATGTTAACAGGACATGTGATAAGTAGTAGGAAATAATTTCTTATCAGGTATATTGCAAATCAGTCTTTGAGATATTTATTGGCCAGTCATTATATAAGTATCTTGTGCATCAAAACATACACACATGGCTAAAGGGACTTGTATACTACACATAGTGTGTATGTATAAGTGTGTCTGTGTGTGTCTATACATATATTAATATTGACATTAAAATTATATGGTAAAACCCTTTCATTTAGTGCCAACTAAGTCTAGCCACGATAAATCGAAAATGTGAACTACCTTGGCAAGCCTTAGCTTATAAAGATCTTATAAATAGCTAGATAAATAATTTTCTAAGTGGAAATAGTATTGGACCTGAACTTTAAAGTATAATAGATAGGAAAAAGAGGAAAATAATTACCTTTTTAGTTTGTGACTATATTGTAAATGCCAGACAATGGAAAAAATAGTAAAATTTAAAAAGGAATTCCGAAAGTAAAACAACAAACAGGCTCAAAATTGTCTTTTTTCTTCATGTGCCTTGTAGATTAAGGTTGACTACATTACCAATGAGTCAATTTAATAGAGAACAACTCATGCTGTTTAGTTTATGCTGAGCTACAGGTCTAGGACTGATGGGGAGTCCTGGGGGAGGGGACTCAGCAGATACCACACTATCAATGCGAGCTTATGGCTGCTTAGTTGACAGTTTAAAAAGAGAGACCAGCTGCTGGACTGAAGGAAATATAATATGTCCTTTTAACCAACTGAATTTGAAAAACTTTTTGAGGAAAAAAGAAGAAAGGTATTCATGAAGGGCTTTGTTTATCGCAGTTGCCAGTCTACATCTTTATTAGCTTGTAAGAGGTGCCAAGTGTAGACATTTGTCAGTTTACTATGGAGTAATTCTGTCCTTTTAGAAACCTTTAGTGGCATGATATTGAGATGGCCCTATTGTTACATTCTTGTTTAATTGTTGACTTTGTGTTGATTTTATTATTCAAGTAGGCCCCACCTATTGTTTTAGAGGTCAACGAGCTTTTTCATTGCATTTCATCTGAACTGTAGCCCCTAGTCAACTGCACTTTTTCTTCTTAGGCAAACATTCTGCAGCAGCTGGGTTGGAAACTATCATTCCACACATCACAGCAAATCTTAGACAACTTGAGTTTAATTATTCCCTGTTGACTGGCTTTGCCATTACTAAAATCTCTTTTAACACACTAGCATTGAGAGTGGAAGTGTAGGGTTTCTTAGCTCTCAGCACAATAGCTTTTGCATTAATATCTCATGGCTTATTTCATAGCGCAAAGGCCTACTTGTGGTCTTTAAAATTTGTTTAAACATAAATTACAAAGAAAGGCATGGGTGACACATAGCTATATATAGTGAAAAGAAAGCATATGAGTAGCCTTAGATACTTTGTAAAGAGTGAATATTTCTTAAAAAATAATTTTTTTGCCTTTCAAGTCAATGTCAAAGGAATTTTTAACCACCCCTTTGTTTTCCTTAGTTTTTAGAAAGCATTTATGTTTTATTACTCTGTTAAATAAATATTGTGGGCATAGTATATTCAAAATTGAACTTTTCATTATGCTTAACAAACTGTAATTTCATGATTAATAGTGCTTAATCTGAATGTTCTGTGAAAACTTCGTACAGCCAAAAGTGTTCAATGTTACTAAAGATTAGCCACCTCACAAAAGAGACAGTTATGTGATTGTTTTCAAGAAGGTTTGTAGTCTTTACAGTTATGAGGAAAACAATAAAACCTCGGATGTTGAATATCTAGCATAACATATCCTAGGATTTATCACAACCTAGAAATTAAGCAATACAGAGGAAAAGAACTGAAGAATTTATGTTTTAAAAATTCATTTTGAAATATCAAACATGGCAAAACCTATCACGGGGACACTATTGCTTTCAAGATTATGTGGGGCTGGTGAACCTTATCTTGAAGCTGGCAAACATAACCTGATTGCACTAAATAGATGGCCAGAAACTTCTCTTCTTAGTTGGCTATGCATTGTCCTCCCCAAGCTTCAAGCTTCTAGATTACACCTGCAGAAACCACTGGAACATGGTAGGATGGACTCTCAGAAACTAATGTCCTTCTTGATGATGATTCCTCAACTCTGCTCTATTTGGGAGATAAAGCACATCACTAATTTCACAAGTAATCTTTCAAAACCCCGGATTATATCTCTCCTCTGTCAAAACCCTTCAGGGATTTCCCATTGTGTTCATGATAAAGCTCAAAATTCATATAATCGCTCATGCAGCCCTCCATCATCTGACTCCTGCAAACTCTTCAGCCTGCCACCTTTGTCAATTCTTCTCTCAGTTCCTGAATTTCTCACAGTTCCTTAAACTTGCTTGCAGGCTTTCACACGCTTCATATATACGTGTATTCCTTCCTTCCTTCAATATGTATTGAATGCTGGCTGTGTCAGGCACCATGCTGATTGTTAAAGGCTATGTAGGAGAATAAAATAGACATGGTCTGTAGTCTCTTGAAGTTTATTGACTACTCAGGAAGCCAGAAATGAGACCAATAGTTACAAAACCTGCCTTTTTTTTTTTTTTTTTTTTTTGAGATCGAGTCTTGCTCTTGTCGCCCAGGCTGGAGTGCAGTGGCTGGGATCTCGGCTTACCACAACCGCTGCCTCCCGGGTTCAAGTGATTCTTCTGGCTCAGCTCCCCAAGTAACTGGGATTACAGGCACATGCCAACACGCCCAGCTTTTTTTTTTTTTTTTTTTTTTTTTTTAAGTAGAGACAGTATTTCACCATGTTGGCTAGGCTGGTCTGGAACTCCTTACCTCAGGAGATCCACCCTCCTCAGCCTCCCAAAGTGCTGGGATTACAAGCGTGAGCCACCATACCCGGTCCTCATTCTTTTTATTTTTGTTATTTTTAATTTTGCTTTAAGTTACGGGATACATATGAAGAAAATACAGGTTTGTTACATAGGTATACGTGTGCCATGATGATTTGCTGCACCTATTGACCTGTCCTCCAAGTTCCCTCCCCTCACCCTCCACCCCCAAACAGGCCCTGGTATGCATTGTTCCCCTCCCTGTGTCCATGTATTCTCATTGTTCAACTCCCACTTATGAGTGAGAACATGTGGTGTTAGGATGTGGTGTTAGGTTTTCTGTTCCTGTGTGTTAGTTTGCTGAGAATGATGGTTTCCAGCCTCATCCATGTCCCTGCAAAGGACATGATCTCTTTCCTTTTTAAGGCTGCGTAGCATTCCGTGGTGTATATGTACCACATTTTCTTTATCCAGTCTATCATTGATGGGCATTTGGGTTGGTTCCATGACTTTGCTCTTATAAATGGAGCTGCAGTAAACATACATGTGCATGTGTCTTTATAGTAGAATGATTTATATTCTTTTGGGTGTATACCCAGTAATGGAATTGCTGGGTCAAATGATATTTCTCATTCTAGAATATTTCTGGCAATCTAGGAATTGCCATACTGTCTTCCACACTGGTTAACTAACTTACATGTCCACCAACAGTGTAAAAATGTTTCTATTTCTCCGCAGCCTCAGCAGCATCTATTGTTTCTTGACTTTTAAATAATTGCCATTCTGAATCGCATGAGATGGTATCTCATTGTGGTTTTGATTTGCATTTCTCTAGTGATCAGTCATGTTGAGCCTTTTTTCGTATGTTTGTTGGCCATATAAATGTCTTATTTTGAGTTGTCTGTTCGTATTCTTTGCCCACTTTTTAATGGGGTTGTTTGTTTGTTTGTTTGTAAATTTGTTTAAGTTCCTTGTAAATTCTAGATATTAGACCTTTGTTAGATGGGTAGATTGCAAAAATTTTCCCTCCTTTGCCCATGCCTGTGTCCTGAATGGTATTGCCTAGGTTTTCTTCTAGGGTTTTTATGGTTTTGGGTCTTACGTTTAAGCCTCTAATCCATCTTGAGTTAATTTTTGTATAAGGTGTAAGGAAGGAATCCACTTTCAGTTTTCTTCATATGGCTAGCCAGTTTTCCCAGCACTGTTTATTGAATAGGAGATCCTTTCCCCATTGTTTGTTTTTGTCAATGCCTACATTGACAAAATTCTTATTTTTATATTTCATGTTGCATATTAAACATCATATCCTGAGGGGGACTTCCCTGATCCTTCCCCTATTTTAGATCTTCTTGATATATGCTAAAGCTAGCTTGTCCAACCTGTGGCCCATGGGCTGCTTGCAGTCCAGGATGGCTTTAAATGAAGCCCAACAGAAATTAGTAAACTTTCTTAACACATTATGAGGGTTTGTGTGTGTGTGTGTGTGTGTGTTTCTCATCGGCTATCATTAGTGCTAGTATATTTTATGCGTGGCCCAGGACAATTCTTCTTCCAATGTGACCCAGGGAAGCCAAAAGATTGGACATTCTTGTAAAGAAATAAAACAAAACCATATTAGCAGAAACTGGACCTGAAGAATTTATACAAGCCTCACTTGAGTCTGTAACTTCTAGGTTCTTCTTGAGTTTTTATTGGTCATCTTCCCTCACTTAGTGATATTTAGCTCCTGCGGCTTAAAGCCACGTCTAGATGTTTGCATGAGGGTCTGCCATAGAAGGAAGAGAAGAATGTATGTTAAAGACATAGAGGGAATTATTGTTGAGTACCTACCCATCTTAAATATTTTACTCCTAGTAAAGTATTTAGTCTTTATACAAAAATTGTATAATGGGTCTGGAGGACATAGCACAAGAGCACAGAACTCTAGAAATGGTCCGCTTAAGTCAGATTCTGCTGCTGGGACCTTTCTGTTTCTTCAGATGTAAACTGGAAATAATACAGGTTGAGTGTCCATTGTCCAAAATGCTTTGGACCAGAGTGTTTCAGATTCTTTTGGATTTTGGAATATTTGCGTATACATAATGAGATATCTTGGGTTTGGGACCCAAGTCTAAACACAAAATTTATTTGTTTTATATATACACATAACCTGAGGGTTATACACATAACCTGAAGGTAATTTTACACAATATTTTTAGTAATCTTTTGCACGAAACAAAGTTTGCGTGCATTGAATTGTCAGAAAGCAAAGGTATCACTGTTTTAGCCACTCATATAAGGACAATCTGTAGTGTCATATACACCCTCAAAAATGTCATATTTTGGAGCATTTCAGATTTCATAATTTTGGATTAGGAATGTTCAACTTGTAGTATTTATTTCTTAAGACTATTGGGTGACTTAAATGCAATAATAGATGCAAAGCCATGAACACATGCCTGGCATGTTATAAGTGTGGGCTTTTCTTATTCTTATTTTTCATGAGGAAGAAGACTTGTGAGTTAGGTAACTTTTGAAAATTGAAGAGCTAGAAACGAAAAGCAACAGAGGTGGGATTGGAGCACAGTTCACCCAATTTCAGACTCTAGTATCTATTCTCTATACCAGATGGCTAAATACCCACCCAGTGAGTGAAGGTGACACAAAAGGTAATCAATAGGTACCAGATGAGACAGAGTCTGATTGTAAAAGCCTGGATTTTAAGAAGTTGTCTTCATTTCTGCTTTTCATGAATAAAGTTATGCTTGATTTCTTATGTAATGAGTAGCAGTGGTCATTTGAGTAATGTGGTAGATGGTGGCATAAATCCCTAGGAAGGAGAATATTCTTCTGTTTAATTTTAAAATGCATGTATCAAGTTCAGAAGAGAAGATAAGAAAGAAATTACCTCGTCTTATGCTAATAAGTTGCTTTCTCCTAATATACTTTCAGGTGGATGCTGTTTTTCAGAATTTCAGATCCAATATCTTAGAGTGTGCAAGAAATCATGATTTAGCAATAAAATCCCTGCATTAACCTGATATGGATAAAATATGTCTTTAAACAATTGTCAATAATTGAAGTATTTTGATATAACTGATGTTTAGGCATAAACTTGAGTCTAGATTTTTATTTTCATAAAGAGGTTTTTACTCAAGATTTTCATTGCGTCACATTCTTTGCAATTATAATTTTTCTGCCTGTCCTTTCCAGTAGTCCAGAGTAATTAGAAATGAAACCTCTGTATTTTTGATGTCCTGCATTCATCCTTGTCCATTACACTAGTAATGTATCAACAGTGCCAGAAGGAAGTGGTTGGTGGTAGGATCATTGCCAATTAGTTTAAAATTTAGTTCCACTTTAATTATCTAATATAAACCAGAGACAAAAGTACCTAAGACATTTTTTCCGGCCTTGGAAATACTAAAGTTTACTGTCAAAATGTATATACATTAATAGATACATTTAAAAATAATACATAGGCTTCCAATTGTGAGACTGTGGAAGCATAGCAAAATGCCCATCATTGGGAGTTTGAAAATTTGCCACCATTTCTGAAGATGAAATCTTTAAAATGATAAGCATGAGTTAGCCTGGCGAGTCAAGGGTAGAAAGGATATACTGGGCAAAGAGATATTTGCCAAAGCAAAGGCTCAAAAGCTAAAACTTTGGTTCAGGTACACATTCAGTTGAATATGAGGACTTACAATCTCATTAGTACTTATAAAATCCAAAGTATTACATAGAAAGTAAGAGAGCATGAATGTGACATGGTTGAGGCTACACAGAGTGCCTTAAATGTCCTGTGAAGTTCCTTGGCCTTCAGCCCGTCAGTGTAGATAGTCATATACAGATTCAAGGACTTTAAGCAGAGAATTAACATGGTTTGATTTTAACACAAGATAAAGTACTCTGGCTACATTTGGCAGAATGGATCGCACCTGAGCAAGTCTGGATGCAACGAGTTGGGTGCTATAAAATGGGAGAAGACAAGCAATAGTGAGAAACATTTGATACGAGAAATATTTTGGAAATGCAATTGACAAGGCTTGAGGATTGGCTGGATTTGGGATCTGAGAGAGTCATAGAGGCTAAGATAGTACAAGCTAGAGAAAGAGAGTGAACACAAAATGTTTTCAGAGTTGGCCAGACTGAATTTAAGATGCCTCTGGGACAACTGGCTAAACCAGTTTGGAGTTCAGAGGTGAGCTTGTGGTTAGAAGTATTGTCAGGGAATTACGAGCACTGGGGAGAGAGGGAGGATTAAAGCTTTGAGAGTGGTTGGAAGAGAGCCTAGTGGGCATGTTAAAGGGAGAATAGGCTGAGGATAAAATCTTGGAGGAAATTCAGCATTTCCTCAGCTAGTACAGAAAATTATCCCAGGAGAGCATCCTGAAAAATAATCCAGAGAAGTAGAAAATGAACTAAGAGAAGGTGGGTCATAAATGCTAAATAAGTAGATAATTTCAAGAAGGAGGAAGTGGTTGTTAGTATCAAATGCTGTAATTTTCATAAATATTTTATATTTGTTCTTGAGCTAATTTTTATTGCATTTATTGGTGATAGAAATAGGTATTACTTGAATAGGGTCAAAATGAAAATAATACATCCTTTTCTTGGAGTAAACTATGGAAAAAAATCACATTTTGTGTAAATATAATAATTATAATAAAAATCCTTTAACTGGTAGTTATATAGTATGTAGGATTTACAAAGTGTCCTCATATCCAATGTCATTTGACTTTCACATGAATCCAATAAGACAAGCATTGAGACCTTATTTTTCTCCTTTTTTCAATTGTAGAAGCTGATGCACATTGAGGCCAAGCGACTTGTCAGAGCTTGCTGCTGGTTAGCGGTAGAGCTTGCACAGCACAGTATTGTGTCCTTAGGCTCCTGACCCACTGAGGGTTCATGATACCATGTTAGAAATCCAAACATGACTAATTGTCCTTTAGCCTACGGACACAAAATCTTCACATCCATTCCTCAGGTTTATTCTTTCCTGTTAGTCATTGTCATTCAAAATCTTCAATTTCATAAAGTTGCAATAGTCAAAATATCAGTTACTATTTTATCTAATCTCTTGTGTTCCATTTTTCATATCTATGGGTAAAATTACAGCTGTGATTTGTTTCTTCTGAGATTAGGTTTATTAGGGGTATAATTTTTATATGGCTAGGCCTTTAATTATATATATATACACATATACAGGGGTACCTGCAGAAGTAAATGAAGTGAAAGCCTGTAATACAGTGGAAAGTAAGATAAGACATTGACATTTGTCAGCATTTTATATAACATTGGGAGATAACATCCTGAATAAAATAAATAATAACTGTAAAAAAAAACGAGAAAAAATGAAATCCATATTTATTGGAGATAGCATATCTTTAATATATTACTTGATATGAAGTATCTGCCATCCAGTTCTTACACACGAATTACATTTTTCTTTCAGATCCAATCATGGGCAGATTTTTTTTTTTTTTGGTAATTTTTGCATATATCCCTCTTAGTAAAAATTTATAGTATCCAGAACAGAAGGAGAATTTCTATTCTTTTTTATTCCTCAATTCTTTCTTCATCAGTATTGCCTGTTTCATACAGATTTCACACGAGTTTCTCTGTCTTATGGTCTCCTTTGGATAGAACCCATTGAATGTTGGTTTAATTTCCTATTGCTCATTCTGGAATGACCTGGCATTCCTTTAGTATTTATGTTTCCTCTCTTGGGAGCTTTCTATTTTGTTAGAGTCAGTTCTCTGTCTTCCCTTGAGAAAGCTAAGGCCAAAAGTTTTCCCCTGCCCTACCCCTTCATCTATATTTTAATAGTTTGCTCCTCTAGGCCAGTTTTCCTGTTTCTCTTAGTGGTCTTTCCCATTTTACAATAGTTGAGGAGTAGCTTCTTATCCTTGTTATTATATATTTTCATCATTGCTTTCCTTTGGAAGTAACATAAAATAAGTGCCTGACAAATGATTACCGAATGGTTTATTCCAATAATTATTTATCTCATTTATAATTATTTTCATTTTTTGGATGAATTTCTAAATATCGTTTTAAGATCATTTTTTGCTACTCTTTTTAAAGGATTACAATAGCTATGGTATAAATGTTAAAGAGCTTTATAACTCTGTCATAAAACAATATTTCTAACTTACTTTCTCAAATGTGTATTGGATACCTACTATGTACAAACCACTGGATAAGACATGAAGAGAGACGTAATGACAAGGGTCCTGTCTTTAATAAGAATAAAGTTTAATAAGGAGTCCTGAGTGGATGAAAATCTGGCAATCTACCTCGAGTTACTCGTGGTTATTAATAGGTTTATTCATGAGAACCAAAGCAATTCAATTCATTCTCGTATATTCAGTAAATGTTTCTAACTAATAGAAAAGGACAATAGAATCTTACAACATATTTTTCTTCAAAATCTTCATTATTGTTTCTTTGCCAAAAAAGGTATTTTCTGATAGAAAATTAGTATGTATAACATTAAATTATGCATGTGTATACTTAGAGAAGAGAGATATACTTAAAATAATGCTAATAATTTATAAGCATACAGTGACATAAAAAAGAAATTCCAGGAGTACCTTTGAAATCTTCCTATTAATTTAACAACATTGAAAGCAGAATATCCATTTTGGAGTTTTATCATATGTATATGGAACCCTGTTCTGTAATGTATAAATGAAACACTACCCAGTGGATTTATAATTTAGAATTCAAAATTGAGAATCAAATTGTCTATGGTGCAAAAAAGGACATTATGGGTAGAACCTCAAAACCATCAGTAAGTTTATTTTCAAATGGGTTAATAGAATTCCTTTTTAGCTGTTGAGTTCAACAGTGTCAAGGGGAAAAGCTCCCCAGCTGCTATTTTTATTTGAGGGAACACCTAGTTCTCCCAATCCTGTGTAAATTACTGTGGGGATTCCCTGTGAAGCTTTGTGGAATGTTGCCCAGAATTAGAGATACTGGCTCATAATGTAGACTAGAGAAAAAATCCATAGTTCTAGCCACTTTGTGTTGAGCGGAAAAAAAATATTGGCCAAGCGCGCATATTCAGCATCCACAAAGTATATATACATTTGATCTGTGACTTCATCTTACTTGCTACAATTAAGTACACTGGGAAACAATGTAATTCGAGGGTTGCTTCTGAGAGAATGCAGAAGCTTAGCTTTGACTTTTTTTTCCTGGGTTCAAGTGATTCTCCTGCCTCAACCTCCTGAGTAGCTGGGACTACAGGTATGCACCACCACGCCCGGCTAATATTTGCAGTTGTAGTAGAGACGGGGTTTCACCGTATTAGCCAGGATGGTCTCGATCTCTGGACCTCGTGATACGCTCGCCTCGGCCTCCCAAAGTGCTGGGATTACAGGTGTGAGCCACGGCGCCTGGACCAGCTTTGACTTCTAAGGTCTGATTTGTAACAGACAATTTTAATGATTAAAATAAACATCTAAATCCACAGAGGTAAAAATGGAGTGGTTTGATCAAAAAAGGGTTTGTGTGCATGTATATGAAATAGCTTTTGTGATAGCCTGGGGATTTCATTTCCAGTATGAACTACATAAATGGCTAAATATAATTTTCCTAAAACATTACTTAATTGGGCCAGTAGTAAGATATCATCTAGGCCTTTGTATTTTGGCTGGCTGGTATTTGCTTCTTTCTCATGGGAAAAAAAAAAAAAAAAGTAGAACTGCTCTCATATAGAATTGAATAGAACAGAGTATCTTGCTGACCCTCTCTGTTTATCAAGATAAACTTCTGATAGGATGGTTAACCAGGAAGTTGAAGTAGTTCAGGGAAACTAAAAGTTACTTCTTGCTCTCACTATCTGGTGCACATTATTTTACATTTTGGAATTATATTCTGAAGGTTTTTTTTTAAGTACAAGAGGTACTGAGTTTTGGATGACACTTAGGTTTCTTTTCTGTGGGTACTGAATAAGTGTGAAAAAATGTCAATATTTTTATTTGTATTAACACTCCTGAGATCAGAGCAAACATTCAGTAATAGGAGAGAAAGTATGCCACCTGGGTTCTGGAATGTTTGCAAAGAACATAGCAGAACATGTTTGAAAGTAAAATCACCATCATTTCCATTTATAATTTTCATATCATATTGATTATTTCAGTTTGAAGTAATGAGGTTAATTTAACTTATTTTGATAACTACGAAGACTGATTTTCTTATCATAGTTTCAACTCTTTCTTCTACTTAATAGTACTGATCCAGGGAAAGGTTTGACCTGTGACCCAGAATAGGATATTAAGTATTGTGTTTCTGCTCAAAATCATGTGTAATTATTTTCCCCACACTAAATGATAACATAGAAAACAAATTATTTTTGAAGGCCATTGTCTTCAGATAATGAGTACTGTTAAATGTAATTTAGTATGTGTTTATGGAGTGAACTAGTGCTAGATTAAGAGGACACATTACCTATAACTTTTTAAAAAGTGGAAACCAAAACCTGAGCAAATATAATTTTATTTTTGCCTGCTTTTTTTTCTATTAATAATATGTCTAATTTTATCTATAATGTTATATGACGATATTTTCTCTATAATAATCTATTCTATTTTTATCTGAATTTTATCTATCATAATTTTTTCCGGGCTCAAGCTATTCTCCCGCCTCAGCCTCCTGAGTAGCTGGGACTACAGGCGTGCACCACCACGTGCGGCTAATATTTGTAGTTAATTTTATCTATGATTTTATCTATAATCACCTATTCTAAATTATAAATGTTTCGGTTTTATTTTCTTTGAGTTTTTCTTTATGTTAAATAATGTACTTTTGTACACAAATTTGCATTTTTTTCCCCTAGTATTCCAACTTTTTTTTTTTTTTTTGAGATTTGCCAATCGTCTGGTTCCAGCCAGAAGAGTTTCCTCAATGAAAACTAACATACTATTTATTGTTTAGCCCCCTCTGACTATAAGGTTCAAGGACCAAGAATCTAACAAAGTGAACTAATGATCTCTCCAAGACAGTTTTTCTTTTGTAAAAAAAGATTAGCTGCAGAGTCATATGGAACGTTTAATTCTGTAGAAGAAATGAATGTATAACAGTTTGATTTGCCTATAACTAATCATAATGCAATTGATATTAACAAATCTGACCTAACAAGATTTTAATCTAAAAACTAGCAAAATTTATTGGTTGCAAAGCTACAATTCTTTAAACTCATCTCTCTCAGCCAAATGAAGATAACATAATAATACCAAAATTTAATAAAGAACCAAGTAGTTTAATTTGAAGAAATTGAACAACAACAACAACAAAAAAGCGGGCCAACTGTGGTGACTCATGCCTGTAATCCCAGCACTTTTGGAGACTAAAGCATGGGGATCACTTGAGTCCAGCCTGTGCAACTAAGCAAGACCCTGTATCTAAAAACAAACAAACAAACAACACAACACAACAAAAAGCAGATTATACTGTAAGGTAAAAAGCTATTGGCATTATCTCTACAGTCTAAAGCATTTCTAAATAAAACTGATTATAAAAAGTCTAAAACTAGTTTTAAATTTTTTTCTAAAAAGTGATCAAATTTTTTAACAATAGAATTGCAATTGTTTTCACATCTTTTTTAACCCAAGCCATGTTTACATGTGACAAGCTGCTATTCCTTCTCATTGCTCATGGATGTGGAAGAATGTTTTAAAGATATATTCTTTTATGGAATCAGAGTTAGTAATGGGATGGATACTAACACTGTTAATTGAAATAGGCAACCCGAAAGGACAAGTACTCAAAAGTCATTTAGAGTATAGATGTAGATTTGTGTAGATTCTAGCATGTTTTATTTAAAACAATTTTGAAGCTGTGTGTGTGTGTTTTTGTGTATGTGTGTGTGAGTGTCTGTGTGTGTCTATATGTCAAACATACACAATCAGTTTTTCTATATTAGGGTTTCATGTCTGTTCATAGAAGTATAGATCACATATCCATAAAGTATACTTTCAATTATCCAAGAAGATATTAACTTTTTATGGAGGAGGAGTTAGAAGAAAGCGATTATGGTGAAAATCAATTATAGAGGATTTGCAAAAGTAATTTAAACTACTATTAATCATCTGAATCATCTACATATTGGGAGTTGTTTATTGTGTAGAACCACATGGTAGATAATAAATACTATGGTATCTTTTCTTCCATTATGCAGGACCTTGAGCTCCTTGACCAGTCACACACATCTTGGAGTGATGCTCTATTTCTCCACTCCCTGACCATCCTTAGCACATAGCAATGGCTGACCACATAGAAAAGGCTAGAAAGCCACATGGCTTACAGTCAAACTGGAGGAGTTAGGTGACGAGGAGAAGGCACAGGGGGTGAATATGCAGCTGAGAATTTCCATCTAATGGAACCTCTAAATGAGAAACAAATAGATGCAGAAAAAAGTGAAAGCCACTATGAAACAAACAATAAATAACAACCTGGGCAACATGGTAAGACCCAGTCTCTACGAAAAATTTTTTAAAAAATTAACTAGACACAGTAGCATGCACATGTGGTTCTGGCTACTTGGGATGCTGAGGTAAGAGGATTGCTTGAGCCTGGGAAGTTAAGGCATCAGTGAGCCGTGATTGCACCACTGGACTCTAGCCTGTCTCTGGCAAATTTATTGATTTCACAGTTACAATTCTTTAAATTCATCTCTCTCAGTCAAATGAAGATAATGTAACACCATAATTTATAAAGAACCAAGTAGTTTAATTTGAAGAAACGTAACAAAAAAAAGGCCACGTGCAGTGGCTCACGCCTGTAATCCCAATCCTGTCTCAATCAATCAGTAATTATAAAAATAGATAATTACAGTTTGGCTATTTTTTGCAAAGCAGTTTACATAATTTATGTACATTTATGAACACAGTTTATTTTTGCAGTTTGTATATTTAGTGCATACAAATGTTTGAACTATTAGTTTACTCTTTTGCATATAAAACAGTAAACCTGTTGTTAAATGTAAGATGTAATTTAACTCTGTACATTTGCAGTAAATAACAATATTCTGTTTCTATTTTTACATGGATTATTTCTGGTTTTACATTGATTTGACATATTGCATGATTGCTATTCACACCCTCTTCATTACCTTACTTATAGTCACATAAATAAGTACATAGATGTATTATCATGCAAATTTTTACCTGGGAAGGATATGAAAATAATTTCAAAATATTGATTTGTTTTGAAAAACTCTTGTGCATTCGTTCAGAGTGATGTTAAAAGAATAATAAAAATTTAGACAATTCAGATAACGTGCCCTGGAATGTTCAGTAAGTAGCACCTTTGAGAAGGCTAGAGTCCTGAAAATAAGCAACACACTCCCCGCTTCCCTACCATACTGTTATTATTATTGTTCCAGTGTACATTGACCTGCTGTTTCCTACAGCCGCTACACAATAAACAGAAAGCCACTGGCATTTTTTGAAGAAAAGTTTTATGTTTCATTCAAGAATAAATTCTGCCAGCAACTGCTGCTGCAAGTGTTACCTATGAAAAAGCTGTGATACTAGTGGGAAGCTATGAAGATGAACAAGTGAAAGAACAGGAATTAAAAAGAGAATTTCTCCCTGTTAGGGAGATGGGATCCTTCAGTGAAGAGTGGAATTCATGATAGACATAGTATGACCCAGCTGTTTGGGAACATTAAAAATCCCTTCACTTAAACTGTTGAAAGCTGCAAAAAAGACCAAATGTTTTCCATCTCAAAACACATTTTACTTAGCTGTGTTTTGAAAGCTGTTATCTAAACATTTTTTAAAAAAGTAACCCAGCATATTTTGACATGATTCCTTCCTTGGGTGCAAATCAGCAGTTATAATTTAATTTAGGAAAGAGAGTGGAAAAGGTAGAAGGAAGAGCCACATTTTATTCTTCTACCTTCTTGTTTATCTTTTCTTAAAGTACTTAAAGGACATAAAACAAGGAAATAAAAAAGTCACTAGCATACAGTTTTGTTAGCTTATCTTGTGAACATTTAACATTATGCCTCAAATTTCGTATGGTACATAAAGTGTTTTGCCTTGCAAGATCGTGTATACAGCACTTCAAAAAAGCCAGGGGGACAGCTCACTAAATGTAATGGATGTGTAACAGCAGATCTTTAGATCTCTTGTATTTAGCATGACAACGTTGGGTTCTTTAGGTGCTTTAAACATGATCTCTAAAACCACATACTTTTTTCCTAGTGATGAAAAACATAGACTAATTACAGACTTCTGGTATGCTATAGATGGCTTGACCATCCGGTACAATTGCAATGTTTGGTTATATTGCATCTCCTTTTGTCACTGAAATTAATCAATTTTACAACTTCATTTTCTTAATGCATTTTCATGTTAATTTTCACTAGAATGAATGTTCAACTTAAGCTTAGTTACACTTTGGAAATGTTTGTCAAATGGTGCAGTAAACAGTTGACTTCTATTAACAGTTTTAAGAGGTAAAATCTTAGATCTTTCTGATGACATGCATCTATATGTGTCTTCACCAAAATCTTTAAGAACTTTCACTAAGTGTTTTCAAAAGATGTACTGAACCAGAGGAACCAATTCCCACTTTAAGACTCACTTTCATAAACCAACTTATTTCTTGTGAAAACCTATGTTGACTACTATGTAGACAAAACTGTTGTCAGGCTACTTCACTAGGAATGTAGCTCAGACAAGGAATATGACATGAGGTCAGTGTCATGCACCTGGGATGCAGACCACAAGTGTTTTTTGATGATAAAAGTATAAGGAAGTTTAAAATAGTGTAAATAATCAGATAAGGAAGCAAATAACAAGGACAGATACGCTAGATTTAGGAGGAAACCACCACTAACAACCCCAAATGACCTTCCCTGAGCTGTGAGACATAATTATGGTTTCATGCCATAATGTTAAAAATCAAATATAATTGTTTTTATTAGCATACATTTTATGACATAGATTCATAGCTGGAGACAAAAAAATAAGCAATTATTTTCCTTCTTTAATTTTTCCTTTGTGTTTTTAGGGAAATCTAAGTGAAAAATATACAATGAGGATAGATGATTTTTTTTTATGGTCACTTTTGAGAACTTTAGTAGATTAAAATTTTACTTCCAAGAAGTGCCTCTCTCCCTGTATTAAGTACTGAATTCCTTTTTGCATGTATCTTTTCCTAAAAGACTATTGTAGTAGTCGATTTTCATGCTGCTGATAAAGACATACCCAAAACTGGGCAATTTACAAAAGAAGAAGGTTTATTGGACTTACCGTTCCACATGACTAGATGGTGGAAGGCAAGGAAGAGCAAGTCACATGTTACATGGATGTCAGCAGGCAGAGAGAGAGCTTGTGCAGGGAACTCCTGTTTTTAAAACCATCAGATCTCATGAAACTCATTCACTATCATAAGAACAGTGCAGGACAGACCCACCCCCATAATTCAATCATCTCCCACTGGGTCCCTCCCATAACATGTGAGAATTAAGGCAGCTACAAGATGAGATTTGGGTGGGGACATAGAGCCAAACCATATCAACTATAATTTAAATATATTTAATCAATGAAAAACTAATTGAAAAAATAGCATGATATCACAAACCAAACATCGGTTCAAATTGGTTCTTACTTTGATTAAGATTGAGCCTTGGCAAAATCATGTTGCTTCACTGGCCTCCATTTAATTACTAGTACACAGCATAGATTCCCTGATGTCCCCAGAGTATATTTTGGTCTTGAAAATACCCACTAGTGGTGCCTCTTTTATTAATCTAATGTTTATTATTAAACTGATATTAGGGGTCCTAAGAGTCCCTGTCAGTCACTGGTTAGCTCACAGTGACCCTAAAGCCAACTCCCAATTACCAAGGACATGATATCTTTGGCTTCTTAACAGACCAGTCTTTCAGGTCATTACGTCTGAAATAGTGTAGCCTTGGAAAAGAACATGGCAGAATATATAGGCAGATTGATCAGAGTTTGAATCCCATTTTTAATACCTACCAGTTAGGTGACTTTGGGCTACTTCTTTTTTCAGTCTTATTGAGTTCAGTTTTGTCATCTGTAAAACAAGGAAAATAATCACCTTGTAGTCTGTTAGTGAGCTGTTACATGAAATGATGTATACTAAGCTTTCTACATAGAATAGGCACTTAATAAAGACTGTATTATAATTACTATTTTTTATCATCTTGCCAGCATCTATTACTTCTATTACTTCAATGACTTGCTAATTGGTCACCCAGGATCCACTTGCCCTCCCCCTACCCCAATACACTTGCCACATCGTTGCCAGTGGAGTTTTCAAAGATGAGAATTTGGCAAGGGTTATTGTCTGATTTGTTTCTGAATGAAGGAATACATGAGTGAAATTAACAAGATTGACTAATGTTAGAAATAAAATATTTAAGTACGCTTGCTTTAAAAGAGAAAAGGCCGGGCGCGGTGGCTCAAGCCTGTAATCCCAGCACTTTGGGAGGCCGAGACGGGCGTATCACGAGGTCAGGAGATCGAGACCATCCTGGCGAACGCGGTGAAACCCCGTCTCTACTAAAAAATACAAAAAAACTACCCGGGCGAGGTGGCGGGCGCCTGTAGTCCCAGCTACTCGAGAGGCTGAGGCAGGAGAATGGCGTAAACCCGGGAGGCGGAGCTTGCAGTGAGCTGAGATCCGGCCACGGCACTCCAGCCTGGGCGACAGAGCGAGACTTCGTCTCAAATAAATAAATAAATAAATAAATAAATAATAAAAGAGAAAAGATGAATGGATATCTTTTGCCTACATATCCAATCTTAGCCAAATTATTTACAAATAAGTTAATCCAGGGGCCTATTTTTAAGTAACTACAGCACAGAAAACTGCACTGAATAGTACATATTTAGGCATTATGCTTAAGATTTAAAAGTGTTTTGTGCTATATTAAGATTTAAAAGTGTTTTGTGTTATATTATTATCATTATTGCAAATGAGTTGAATATATGTAGATATAATGTCCTTGGTTGTTAAACAAAATAGGAAGACCCATTATCCGAAATAAAATACTTCTAGTTTGCCTATAAAACGTTATGCCTGGATATGAACCTTTAGTGTGTTAGTAATTATTAGATTAAAAAAGAATTACTCTTACTGCTTTCATATTTTACCAGAAGAATTACTGTTAAATTTTCCTTTAATTTATTCTGACAGATTCACCCAGCACTTAGTATGAAGCTGTCTAGTATATTGGAATCCATCGGAAAATTAATCTGTTTGGAACACACACATGAAGATAAACATACCTAAGCTACTACAATCTATATTTTTAAAACGTGTGAGGATGATTTTACACACCTAATGAACAATAGTATGCTGGGTTTTTTGCAAAACAGTTAAATGAACATTGAAAATATGTTTTGCCTAAGCTCCCAGTAATATTATTTTCCACTTTTGCCTATCTTTGGAATGAGAGCAAGTCTCACCTCTTTCATGAAGCTTCCTGTACCATGCCATCCTTTATGCATCTCCCTTCTTTTTGAATCTCTGCAGCACTTATCATTCGAACGACATAATTTAGTACTTAATGACGTACAGTCTTGTACTATTTGCCATTCTTTCAAGTAGCTTAGTCTTGTCTCTCTAAATAGATTGCATGGGACTTAACGGCAGGGACAGTGGTTTAATATTAATTTTTTATTCCCTCTGCCTTCCAAACCTTATCCTGCAGCATATTTGGTTTGGTAATTTTCAACCTGTGAGTCAAGAGCCAAGGAATCGGAGAGAGTGATGTGGGGGCTAGGGAAATATCCCAGAGCTATTCTGTGATGGTCTGAGGACATCAGGCAACTGAATTCTCTGTATCCACCAAAGAGCTTTGGCTGGTGTGCTTGGTGTCTATTGCTGCATCACAAATTATCCCAAAACTGAATGGCTGAAAACAACAGTAAACATTTAGTGTCTCAGTTTCTATGGTTTAGGAATTCGGGGGTAGCTCAGCTATCTGGGCAATTGTGGTCCAGGGTTTCATCAGGTCGCAAGTAAAATGGCAGCTGTGGTCATCTAAAGATTAGACTGAGGCTGGATAATTTGTTTTCCAAGGCCACCCTTTCACATAGCTGGCAGGTCCTAATTGTTCCCTGCATAGACCGTTCTACAGGCTACATCATGTTCACAGCACATGAACGACAGGGAGAAAGACAGAGAGAGAGACTCTTTTAACCAGGCCTCAGAACTCACATATCATCCCTTTCTCCTCATTCTGTTTATTGGAAGTGAGTCACTAAGTCCAGCTTATATTCAATGTGAGGAGAATTAGACCACTTTTTGAAGAAGGGGAGAGAAATTTTAAAATTTCTAAATATATTTTAAAACCATCACAGATGGGTGGTCAGTATATTTATCTTCTCTCTTTACCATCAACATAGTACCTGGAACATGGAGAGGATGAATGAGTGAATGGTTTGTCTTTAATCTGTGACCAGTAAGTATTTTTTTTTAATCAGGAAAAAAAAAGTCCTAGGTCTTCTTTTAGATCTATCTGTATCCTCTAAATTCTGAACTGTTGGCTTAGGGAATTTGTAAATATCTGTCTCAGACCCCTTTTGATGGTGGTGTCAAGGTAAGTATGTAAAAATAAGACTGTGTCTCTCTTGCTGTATATAAGGATGCTGAGGCTCAGCTGCCATTGCCAGCACTTATACTAGGTTTGGTCTTCCCAGTAGTGGCAGTGATTCACCAGGATCCATGCATGGTTCTGTTCCCTTATGACTAAGTATAGGGTGTGGTATGTAACCAATGGCCAACCCAATAGATTTTTTTCCATTGGATTTTGGAGCTCCTTAAAAGTGGTGACCATGACTTAATCATCAGTGCACATTCAGTGTCAAATGATGTGCCAGAATATAGAAGATTCCTCATAAACACTTGTGGAGTAAATTGAACTAAGTTGGTTTACATGTTGAACTCATTGTCCTGCTATTGTAACATAAACTTCCAGCCAGCAGAAACAATTTTTGCACCCAAAATCAAACAGCGTCTACTGAGGTCCTCTGGATTCACACTAATGTCTTATCCTGTGTATTGTCCTTCCTTTTCTGTGAATGTTTCATCTTCTTTTTACTACATTCTGAAGAAATATATATATTTAAACATTTTTAATTTTTAATTTTTGTGGGTACCTAGCAGGTGTATGTATTTATGGGATACATGAGATATTTTGATCTAGGCATACAACGCATAATAATCTAATCAGGTTAAACGAGGCTATCAATAACTTCAAGCATTCAGCCTTTCTTTGTGTTACAAACAACTCAGTTATACTCTTTTAGTTATTCTAAAATGTACAATATAGTAGTCACCCTGTTGTGCTATCAAGTACTAGATCTTATTCATTTAGCTTACTTCAAATATTGAGGAAAATGTCATTCAAATGTAATTTCTGTTCAAGGTTTATTTTAAAAAACACATATCATTTCTAGTGTAATTTTGAAGATTCTTATTTTTCTTCATATGTTTTTTCACCTGTCTCCAAAAAAGTCCTTTCTTAGAAAATGTTTTTCCCCATTCAGATTGTGATTTCTGGCTTAGTGTTTGGACACCATTATGAATTTGTATGTGTGAATTTGTATTCCTATCATTTATTTTGGTTACTCTGGCTCTGTATGTTTTCATCTGTTTCTCAGAAGCAAATTGCTGCCTGACTAACCAGAAAATAAATCAAAGGGACAAAATATTTGTTTCTCTTTTTATATAAAGATGGCGATATAAAAACCCACCACCAACAAAAAACCACAGAGGGTATTTGCGTAGAAAGTACCAACTATTTTATTGAGTTAGAACTCCATTTAATAATAGCTTATGCTTATTAGGTGCTTATTATGTGATAGACACTAAGTGAAGTGCTGTGCGTGGATTACCGCATTTAATCCTCTCAACAGCCCTACGAGATACTTTTTATCATTATACTCATTTTACAAAGGAGGAAACCAAGGTGATAAGTAACTTTAAATATGCCACACCCCAAGCACATAGCGAAGCTGTGATTTGAATCCAGGCTGCCCCACTGCAGAGTCTGTGTTGTTAGTCACTATCCTAAACTTCTTTTTTAAAATTTTTATTTGGATTTATGCTGTCTCTCCAAGTACCATACTTCTTTATGAGTCTCTATTTACCATTACACTCAGTACTTTATATACTTCACCTCAATTGTTTAACCCTAATAACTTCCTATAAGTCCCATTATTGCAATTTTGTTTATTTATTTTTATTCATTTATTTATTATTATTATTATTTTTTGAGATGGAGTCTCACGCTGTCACCCGGGCTGGAGTGTGGTGGCATGATCTTGGCTCACTGCAACTTCTGCCTCCTGGATTCAAGCAATTCTCCTGCCTCAGCCTCCCAAGCAGCTGGGATTACATGTGCCTGCCACCATGCCCAACTAATTTTTTGTATTTTTGGTAGAGATGAGGTTTCACTATGTTGGTCAGGCTGGTCTCAAACTCTTGACCTCATGATCTGCCCGCCTCAGTGTCCCAGGGTCCTGGAATGATTATAGGCGTGAGCATGCCTGGCCCACAATTTTAGAGATACTAAAAGAGAGGCTGAAGAAGTTGAAGCAACTCAGTGTCACATAACTAGCAGCAGACTCCATCGAGGGCTCTAACATCAGAAGGCTATGGTCTAGCAGGAAACTGTGGATGAAACTGATTGCTCATGAGACCAAGTGTTTTCCTTTTTGCTGAGGGGAAGCTTGTAGTTTACTGGGCCCTAGGAAGAAAACTTCCTACCTCATTATGGCAGCTTACCATGTACAGCCCATCACCTTCCCTGTGAAAGGCCATGAAAGGCAGGAAGTTTGTGAAAACAGATGACTGGCACTTCGTCCTAGGTATGGGTGATTCGAGATTTGAGTTATGAGAGCCATGAACCTCGGTTATCACCTGGACCACACACAAAAAATTTTGGGGGTTAGGGAATAATTACAGAAATGCTGGTTTGCACCCCACTATGCATAAAAACACACTAATTGTCTCAATTATTTATCTTGTCATTGCAATGGAATATTTTTCATAAATGAAACCAAATTCAGTGTATTTACATCTTACTGAGAGCTTAGGTTCTGCTCAACTACTGTGAGCAGGTAGTTGAAAATCAAGTATAATCAAAATTTTTCTCTGCTCAGCTTTTGAACCATCCAGTGTTGGAATGGATCACCGTGGCTTCAGACGCGCACCAGAGGAAGTGGTATATTTGCATTCAGAGGATGCATGGTGTGAAAAATACATACCTTTAAATCCGAGAGTCACACCTGATGGAACACGATACTCATAGTACAAAGGGCATTTGAACACTGATTCCTTTTGAGGAAACAGATGATTCATGTTTCCATCTCATGCTCTTTCCTGGGTAAAGGCTCATTCATTCTCCCTCCCTCTTTCTCTCATCCATACTCCCTCCCTTCCATTTCTCTCTGTTTGTAATAGTTGAATATTAGTAAGTTGAACGTGTATATGTTGTGACGTCACTGTGTTTTCCAAGATTAAAATTCAGCAAAATATATTTTTATAAAGACTTTTGTAATGACTTTCTGGAAATATTCCAACACTGATTACCAAGGAGATCACATACAGACAATGATAAACAGTTTTATGGTAATTTCTCCATGGACAACAACCACCACAACATTTTTTAAAAGTTACATAGCTAAAACACTTAGTGAATCATTTAAATTTAATTAATCAACACTTTTCTGAGAACTTTTGAACTTCGCCTGCTCTTGTAGAATGGATGTGGGGAGGAGAAATATGAAATTGTATAAGGCAAAATGTAATATTAGACAAAAGTATGAGTTAAAAATTTTAAACCTGTAGTCATTTCAATCACTTTCCTAGGCTCATAATTTCAGTGTTCTCCACATCATGATCCAGCTGTATGGTTTATTTATAAATTGGCAGTGCAGATTATATGTGGAGAGAAATTATGTGTGAATCAGGGTGCATATTTTTCTTTCCTCTTTAAGTATTTCCATTCATGTCCCTTCTGGCATTCCCCCTTCTAGTTGTAGGGCACTGCCTTAGCAAACTTGGATTTGTTTTCCAGCCAAGAACTACATACAAAACACAAATACCTTTGAGAATCTGCTTCTTGGAAGTTGACCAGTACTTAATTCTGGAGTCTATAGACAGGCTATATTAAGATTTTATTTGAAGTTGAATAATTGACTCAACAAAATTTACAGAAAGATATTTTCAAAGCTACCGCTGAAATCAATGTCCATATTTTCACAATGATATAGAGATTGTACTGGTACTTTAATTGCTATTGGAATATTTTGACATTTTACCATTTGATATGTATCATAAGATGTGACACTCACTAAATGGATTATAAACTAAACATACTTTTCTGACTCTGTAGTGTTGTTACCTTTATTTTTTAAGTGTTTGGCTACAGTCATTAAAATAGTAAAATGAAATTTTAGGACTTCCAACATAGAGAAAAGATAAATGTTTCATGAAATCATTGATAATAACTTAACACATTCTTTGTTTCTTAACTCTGTAACAGACATCATAACCAAGTATAAGTAATATGCAGCATCAGCCATCAGAGATTTGGAGGGGGGCAATTATTCTGAGGGCGGAATTGCCTGACTAAGCCTTCTTCCTTCCTTTAGTGTATACCTCTTTAGGTGTACTTTCAATAGAAGCAAGCATATTCAATAGTACACAAATTAATCACAGCCTCACAACCATTAGTGCTCTTTGCAGAGAGGACTGTGTGTTCGCTCCTATGAAATGTTCTGTTTCTCAGGATGATGAGTTAATTCATCTGGAACAACATTAGTTCATCAAGGTTTGTGGTTTATCTAAAGATCAAATTCCTGTAATTTTGTATGCCATCTGATTTAATGTCTAGTTAGGTTAGTGGTTAGACAGTCATGGGCAGGCGTAACACATGAATCTAATATCAAAAACTGGAAAAAAGGCGAATTCTTAAAGGTTTAATTCGGGCATCCTTAGATGGAGATTTCACTGCTGCTTTTCTTTCTCCTAGGGAAATGCATATCTAGATAATGCCAAATCTTATTAAGAAAAATCTAAATAATATAAAACATTGCATGGGAATATGCCATGGTAAAAATCTTTGCTTTAGAAGGACTTCTAATGGGGTAGGATAGGAAGAAGTGGGTTGATCTTGAAATGAGATTGTACATATTCCTTTAGAAGGTTCTCAGGTCATGTACTCAAATACTATTGTAATAGTTCACAGGCAAAGGATCAATTGGCTAGAGTTTACTGATAACCTACTTTCTTTGTGAGCTTTATAGACTTTTCAAATGCTTTCAAGTTGATTAAAATGTGGAAGCTTCATTTTGTCTTTATTTTTTTGTGACTGTTTTGTAGGGACTATTTTTTTTTATCAAGAGTTGAGAACAGTCAGCTGATAGAAAAATATATGTATGGGGATATTTACGCTTTTCTGAAACAAAGTACTATAAAACTTTACTTACAAAATTGTTTTCCTTAGGTGTTCCAGTGGAAGGTGAGAGGGGCTTTCATATAAGCTTAATTACCTGTGATGATGCCTGGTTGAATAAGCCAAATAGGTCTCTTTACTAAAGGACTTCCTAGACTTTCAGAGTTTTAGACTTAAGAGTATTTAGTACATTGGTGCTCATCGTGAAGCTCCAGGAGGGAGCTATCTTTATCCACTGGGTGAAGTTAGCTCTGAGTTGACCTCAGAGCCGATATCCAGGGAATATCTGCTAATAAGTTTTCTAGTAACCAATTAGAAAATGCTGGTGTGAAGGATGTTTCCTGCCATCGAACAGTCTACAGGCAGATTGGCTGATCACAGAATATCCCAAATGATTTTAAGTATAATGACTAATTAGTATAATGACTAATTAATATTACATACTGTAAAAATTTCAAGGAAGAGAACCTGGAAGGCTTTGCAGGAGCTTGATGAATGGAACTATCACTTTACCTACTTGATCTATTGTTTCATCTCCTGAATGCTGTCAGCATGAGAGGTAAGAGAAGTGAAGGACCTATATCAGCGCAGTTGAAGGGCCAAGAGCTTCTATTCATATTTCCAGTTGTTAACCAGTGCTAAAGATTTGTGTAGAGGAAACAAGCAGGAAATGGGCCTAGAAAGAAGATAAATTGGACATCAAATTGTAGAGGAGGAGATTGCATATTGGATAAGGGGCTTTATTTTCTAGCAAATCAGGATCCATTGGAGTTTTTGTTAATGCAGTTTTTCTTTTGGTTTTTGCTTTTTACCTTTTGTTTTTAGGTAAAGCAAAGCATTGTTATAACTTTGTTCTTTTAGGAAGACTAATGTTTGGTGTAAAAATGCCACAAAAACTCAGGCCTAAAAGGACAATGGCCTTCACTAGACCAGTGCCAGTGGGAAAATGAGCTTCCTGTAGAAACAATTTAACAGACTAACTGAACCAATGACTATTTATTGGGGACAGTGGAAGAAGAGGAGTCCAAGATATTGTCCAGGATTTGTGCCCAGAGAAAGGAGAGAGATGGTAAAGAAATGGAAACATGAGATGAGGCGAGTATGGCAATATTGTGCTATCTGGATAAGCAGCAGTGGTAGGAATTCCTTTCTAAATCCCTGAAAGAGAATTATCACTGCATCAACTGATTCCTAAGGGGGAATAGTGTTAAATAACCAAGTTTGCTTGGATGTAAATAAAGTAATTCCCCACACACTTAGCCATAATTAATTCTTACAAAGAGGCTCAAAGACAGTTTAGTTTATGATGAAAAGCTGCTACTGAAGATGTCAGTAGGAACAAAACTTGATTCCGCCCTTAAAAATCCTACAGTGGTCCTTAGGAGGACAAGAGCATTAAGGACACACCAGTAAGTAAGGAAGAACTGGCTATAAACCAGGAGAGAAGCACAGATAATTTGGGGTAAAGGATGAAAATGTCAAGCTTGGGTGGTAAAAATCAGCGGGCATAAAAATTGGTTGGTTTAGAAGGATGGATAAGATTTTATCTAAGATAACTAAGGCAAAATAAATTATAGGCTGAGCAATAATAATGATAGCAATTAAACTTATAATAGCAATACCAATAATAATAGCTATTTTCTATTGACTACATCCTATATCCTCTGCATGATTTTAAGTGATTTACGTACACTGCCTCATTGAATTCTAAAAAAAAAATAAAAATGGAATGAATTTATACTGAATTGTTAGGCAATTGGAGCTCACTGAAAAACTGTGAGCAAGGGAATAAGTAACAGCAGATGGTTGAGAGGATTAACATCAAGGACTTTAAACTGGTGGGAGAGTGAATGGTGGTCAGAGGATCTGGTAGGAGATCATTGCAATAATTCAGACTAGAGGTAACAGGCATCCAAGTTAGGCATTCAAACTAGGTGAGAATGGAAGTCAAGGAAGGACCTGATCCACTTTTTTTTTCAACAAACATCTACTAAATACTTGATGTCATGCATTATGGTAGACTCTGGGCAATAGGGGCAAAAAAGATAGACCCAGTTCCTGTCCTCTTGGTACTTAAAGTCTACCTACCAGGAGACATTGTAGAGAATAAATTTCCTGGCCTTGGTAACAATTATTGACTTAAAACTAGTCCAAGGTGTGTATGTGTGTGTTCTTACCCTAGTTTCTAGGGCTCTGAAACTCAATGGTATTCCACCTTTGCCTCAGAATACTCTCTCTTACTGATTGGCAGAGAACACAGTGGGTAGAACAGAACAAACTCAGCTGCAAGCCAGACAGAGATGGACATCTTCATGGGTAGCACAGCTTGAGAGAAAAAAAACATTTTTCTTAAAATTCTTCCCTTCCAAGGTCAGGGTAAGGATTAGGGCAACTGACACTGGAATGGAAGAAAGAGGATACAAAAATACTTACACTTTGCTGTTCCCCAAAATATAGGTCAGACTGTCTTCCTTATTGTGCATGTATGTAAGTTTACTCTAACCCATTACACAAACACAAATGCTGTGAAACTTACAGTATTTTGACCTGTTCCCATAAACTCAGAGCAGTTCACACTCACGTTACCCAATTTATTTTCCCAACACTCGTAATAGGCTGATATTATGAAACTTTCATGGAAACCTACTCAAAGGTTAAGTGACTTACCCAAAGGTACACAGCTAGGCGTGGAGACAGGAGGAAAATCAAGCTTCCAACAAACTTTCCCCACAAGATTATGAGTCTAAAAGTATTCTTAAATGGTGTTTCTGAAGCTCAAGGGAAGAAGCTGACCCTGGAGTTATTGCATAATGTGCTAAATACTATATTGAAAGATTGAATTCATTAAAATTAATAAAATAATGAAAAATGAATTCCTTATAGAGTTGAGGTTTCTTCCAAAAGCACTTACTACCTCACTTATTTAGTATAAAGTTAAAAAGAATGAGGGATTTCACCTTTTGAGACTAATGATAATCATAAGCAAAGTTACCTTTTATAAAATAAAAGGATAATAGTAATTTTTCCTAGTGATATAAAAATACCAATTGTCTGAACAACTAGACTGATATGTTATGCATTTTTTTGTGAATGTCTTAGTTTTTGTATTTATTTTTTCATCATTTATTTATTGAATATATCTTGTAATAAATATCCATCAAAGAGTTAAACATCTCTACTTTTGGGAAATATTTCTCTATTGTCTCTATTTTGCTACCAAAATTTTACAGTATTTTATTAACATTTTTATTTTATCATGATATTTTCATTTAAACTTGGTATAAATTTGTTGCTGTGCATTAACCACTTAGCTCATAGCTTAGGACTGAAACACATCAAAATAGTCCAGCAAAAAATATTTTAAATATGGTAACCTTAATTGGAGTTTAGAAAAATAAAACTTTTGAGTGTAATAATTTATTCACCAGAGCTGTTTCAGCAAAGTACTTCATCTTAGTTTCCGAAGAGCTGCTGGTCGTTACTAAATATATTTTAAAATCGAAGCAAAAAAGAAATCCGCTCTCATTCTGGCCAAATATACTATAAAATATTGAACTGTTAAAATATTTGGCATTTTGGGAAAAGATCAGCTAGGTGATTATGCTTGTATAGTTAATTAATAAGAAAGGAAGTAGGTGATGGTTCACTGGGGAAACTTTTGTTATCACCATGTCTATTTATGAAGGATCCCATGCTGTAGGGACAATAACGGGGTGCTAATTCTGAACGCACACAGTGCCGTCCTACAAAGACATCAAGATTTGTAGGAAATCAACCCTCCAGCAGTCCTGGCAAGCCAGACTGACCCCAGCAAATGAAAATAATCAAAAGTAATTAGAAGCGTGCTGGACTACTCCTCGGAGAGCCGAATAGGAGAGTAAACATGCCTGAATCCTCGAGCCACTGCAAAGGCCCATGTCTGAGCTGTTAGGTGCCCTGACCTTGTCCACATAAAGATGTGATTTATGAAGTGCAGGGCACAGCAGCAGGGCTTCTGTCTTCTCCTGGAGAACCAAATTACTGAGGTGGAGATTAACATGCTTTCAGTCGGGCCCATTTCCAGACCAAGGGAAATTTTTTATTTACATTTTTTTTTAACCTTTAATTTCCTCTTTTCTAACGGCACACCCCAATAGATAAAAAAAAAAAAAAAAAAAGGCAGAGTCCACCAAGAGTCACCAGTAATCTCTCTCCAGTGCAGTGGTGATATGTGTTGGGGGCTATAGACAGTCACAGCATTTTTGTTGGTAAATTTGTATTGTGCTGGACTGTTTCACTGGATCTGCCTGATCAAAGCATCACAGAATTCATATTCATGCTTAGAGAACCAAGCTTGCAAAATACTTACTAAATTAAAAAATAGAAAGTATTGAAATTAAACAGAAACAGAATATTACCTTAAATTTCATGGTGTTCTGATCTAGTTTATCTTGCCTAAAGGTCATGCTTCATTACAAAGTTTACTGTATTAAATAAAAAGATTTGGGAGAAGAAATTGTGGGTGGTAGAGAATTTAGAGGAGTAGGAGAAAAGACAAATTGGGAGAAATATTTATATATGAATTAGTGGGAAGTCTCTTGAGTCCTAAAAGACATACTTACATTATTTCTTATCTTTGTGTCAGTTAGGTTAGGTAAGATTTTACAAAATCCTATTCTGACACGGAAAAGGAAGCATTGATTTTGTTTTTAAACACACATCAATATCTATACACGAAGCTAATTTAATTAGCGGGCACTTATTGTTCAGCCAAATGTCATTTTCTCAGATTATTTCATGCTTCTTGACAGGAACCATATGAAACAGGATTTAACAGAATCTCAATGAATAAAACTCCACTTGAGAAATGTAAAAATGCACATGTACATTCTTGAAAAGCTACAGAAAAATAATGTTAAAACAAAAATGTTAGGCTTGGAGTTTAGTGTATATTTAGCCACCTCAAGAAACTCAAAGCTGCAGAATTAAGGGAACTTAGACTGAGGTTATAAAGTGCCTTCCTCTATAAACTAAAAACATAATGTCAGGGTGAATGGGAACATACTTTATTAACTTTATGGTATTGAAAACTGCCAGCAAGTTGTCTTGTTTTTAAATATTGTCCTCTGCAGAGTGTTACAGTGCTGTTTGTCCACAGGAAGCCTATTAAAAGTGGACAGTGCAGTCATTTCATCTGGCTTTGGCTGGACTGCTTTTCTTTCCTTTAATGATGTGCTGGAATGTACCATGCCCATAGGGTCTCCATTAGCAGAACTTTTACTTCTGGGACGACCATGAAGTTTAAGGCTTAAAAGAGGCATCAGTTTACAGTCTTGTGGGAATCACTTGAATACTGGAGCACTAACTTCTTACTGCTTTAACTAATATATTGACTTATTTTAAATAAACAGTTACACAATGAAGGCAGAGCCAGTGGCCTTATTGGAAATCTTTGGGCTTTTTAAAGATTCTGCAATCCACACAGCTGGGGAAGGAAGGAAGGGGCCTGAGGAGGGTTTATGCCCTTTTCAAACCAGGAAGAAAACACATTAACCTCTCCCACCCCAGTGCTGCCATCAGCCAAAGGGGGATCTTTACAACTCCCAGAAAATCTATCAGCTCACACTCAACCCTCATATTTTCCAATGCCCTTTTCCTGGTAAACAACAATTAACAGAACAAGAAAGAAAAAATAATCATTCCTTCTGGAAAAATGTTTTTAAAATCTGGTTCTCTTTTTAAACATCACTGATGAATCATTCCATTTTCTGCTTTCCCCGAAGCTATACATTTGTTATAGTTTGTTCTATACATTTGTTATAGTTTGTTCTCCTACTCCATCCCCTTAATATTTAGATCATCTGTCCTGATACATGTTTGCAAATTAAAGCTGGTTTGAGATTATAGTAAAACCATTATTTTTAATAGCCCATTTCAAGGGCAGTGCTAAACACTGCAGAACACGCATGGTACTGATTACTGCTGAGCAGACAGCGGCTTTTGCAGATTAATTTGTAACTGGGAACTACTGTAAACAGATTTCACCAGAAATCCCAAGGAATAAAGGGAATTGGTGATGGTATTTGGCTCCTTGTATTTATTTATTGTTTTAGAAACCTTCTGATGGAAAGCAAGCTCACAGGCGGAGAAGCAAGCCCCTTGCAAAAACATTTTCCTCTAACCTTCTCTCCTGTTTCATTCATTTATTGGGGAAGACGGATCAGGTCTTCTAAAGAATTCTTATTTAAATAGCAAGAAGCCCCTTTCATGAGAAACAAGGCCAGTCTAACTACTGTGGGATTTCAGAACCCTATCTTTAAACTTTAAGTTGTGTCAAGAAAAAGTGAGATGACTCTGCCTTTACATGAAGTTATTGTTATATACCCAAAGGAGAAAGGGAGTGGGATGAGGTGGGGGAGAGGAGAGAGACAGACAGATAGACAGACAGACAGACACACACACACACACACACACACACACACACACACACACAGAGAGAGAGAGAGAGAGAAAGAGATTAAGATTTAGTGTTCTGTTAGCTTCCTTTGCCCAGGTCCTTCTGATGATTTCCTTTAGTCTTTTTCACAATTTATTCAGTGGAGAACAAGACTGATGATGACGATAATGATGATATTAATATAATAATAATGATGATGCAATAAATTCTCCATTCTTCTAGGTACATCTTCCAAGGTCTCGGAGGGTAAGCGTTCGCTCTTGGTTATATTTGGGGAAGAGAAGCTCAGACGTAGGAATAGCCTTCGCTCAGGCTGATGTCTGCAGGCCTGGACTGCAGTGTGCCCTCCTCCCGTTGTGAAGCTCGGGAGGACGCGGAACGGCGGGCGAGGCGGAAGGCAGAGCGGGGTTGCCGGCGCCTGGCGGGCAGAGGCGGTTTCACCTGGGTGGCTGGAGCCGCCGGCGCTGCGCTTTATTTCGGAGCGCAATGCCATCTACCGGCGTCCTGCCGTACCTGCAAGTATCCAGACCTTGAAAGTCGCTCCGCCTCCCCCCACCCGAAGCCAATGTAGGGGAAAAAACTCGGAGGCCCTTTCCACGAAATCCTAATTTAGCCAGGACCTGCCAATGATTCCACACCACCTTTTATTTACCTATCTACGTTTCCTCGTTTTGAAAGCAGTTTTGTAAAGGGCAAGGAGGTGGGGGGGTTGCTGCAGGGCTGGGGCAGGGGTTGGGGCGCTGAGCTCCCAGACCCCCTGATCAGGTCGCACTGTCTGAAGCAATCGGTTCCCCAGATTACTTGTATTTAATACACAATGCATCATAAAACAAATCCCTCATCCTGACAGGAAGAAAATAGAACAGCTCATAGCTCGAGCCGGTCCAATTTATGGCTAAATTAAAAAAAAAAAAAAAAAAAAAAAAAAGCTCCGACAATGGGCAAGTTGAGGAAGGGCAGGAAATCAATGGCCACGAACCCGGAGCTCTTAAAGGTTCTCAAACGCCCAACTCTATGGGAATATCTGACCGGGTTTTAGGTTATTTACAAAGGATTTTTCCTGTCCTACCTACCACTGCTGTGCGATTTTCTCTCAAACAATGGCCATTATCTGAAATAACAGTTCAATGTCACAGATAACAGGCCACTGAAACGAATTAGTCACCACTTCTCGTCATTTTCTTTCCTCCAATCCCTCCCTTTTGCTACTATTTTTGTTTTTAAATCAATATTTTGGGGAAATATAGTTCTACTGGATTTACACGTTTATTTGCACTTGGAGAAAACAAAAAGTGAGTGGCACTTGTGTTATTCCGTTTGCAGCTAAAGTTTAACCGTCAGCACACTTTCCAACCCCTCTTGCCCCACCTCTCCCCCGCAAGTGTCCCTAGACTCGCTTACTTTGCTTTACTTTCCATTGTTGAGCTGGGGAGTTGGATTTTGTCCATTTGTTTTTATGAATGGAGTTTTGTGATAAAAACGCGTTAACTTCCATTTAGCCAGTGGGATTTACTAAATCTTACAAAGTTGGTCATGAATAAATCTGTAGACCCTTTTATTTCGCTATGTATCCCCTGTATTCCTTCTTCCAATGTCTTTTCTACAATGTGTTGGTTTAAATGTACCCAAGGTATATTAGAAAGTTATCAAACATAGGAGAGTGCCGATTACTAAAAGCAGCATTTATGATGTTAAAAGTTCAAAAATAATCTGAGTTGTCAAATTGCTTATTGCAGTTTTTGGCGTTCAAGGTGTTTTAATTAATGTATCAGATAAAATGGGAAAAACTCACTAGACAGTTATCAATCTCTCTAAACCCATAGTACGCTATTTGGATGGGTTATATGCCAATAGTTTTTCAGATTTTAAAATATCTTTTAAGAAAAATATGATCTGAAAACTTTGCACGCCCTTTTCCTGACCTAGCTACAAGAAGGAAGGGAATAAATTAGAGTGTGAGTTTCAATTAAAAAAAAAATTAATGCTTAGTGGAAAACTGGAAATGTACATATCAACTTTTCACTCTTGAGGTTGCTGTTTTCTGACAATTTCTAAACTATTTATATTTAGTCTGAACTAGCGTCCCTATACCCTAAGCTTTATCCTCGCCCCCTCCAGCGTTACCTCTCCCCCCACCCCCGCCCCCTCCGCCTGGGTGCACACACCCTCACACCCCTGAAAGCACTTCTCCACCCTTCCCCATCCCTCCCATCCCCCATCTCTCTCTGTCCCTCTCTCTCTCTCTCTCTCTCTCACACACACACACACACACACACACTCGCGCGCGCGCGCGCGCACACACACACACACACGCACACACCACACTTGTGCTTTCAGGACATCGAAACAGAGGCTATTTCCCTGGGGAAAGAAATCCTGCCTGGCGAGATCTCCCCATTGGTTGTTTACCCGGAGAAATCTACATGTTTAAGGGGGATGGTGCATCCATAATCAGTCTGTCCCTATAGGACTTGGGTCTTGGCGACCTTTTTGTGACCTCTCCCGCCAGAGGAGGCTGCTGTCACTTTAAAAATTTAAAAGAGGAGCCCGTCTGGCTTCCGATCAGATCTCTCTGGGCGGCGGGAGATAGCTCCCTTTCTCCCTCGCCCCGGGTTCTTTCTGGATGGCCGAGCAGATCCTCTTTAAAGAGACAGTTCATGAAATAGAAACCCGGCGGCTGAGCTTGGAGTTGCGAAAGGGGACGATCCCGTGAGGGTCCAGGACCCGCGAAGGCGCTGCGGAGGATCTGAAAGGGGGATAGAGCTCCCCTCGCCTCCCCAGGCCCCCCACCTTTTCAAACTCTCCTCCTCCTGCTTGTTTTCCCCCCTTGGAACTGGGAAGGAGAAGTAGAAGTTTTAGTGGGGTTTCAGATAACTTTCATTACACATCGGGCTGATAAGAGCAAGAGAAAGTGAGAAAAGAGGGAGGTGATGTGAACCAGAAGGAATAGCTCCGAGCTCATTTAGGAAGGGGGAAAAAGCCAAAACACACCAAACCCGGGTCACCCAGACGACAGAAGACTTCATTTCTTGTATTAAAAGTACACTGTTGGCGGACAATAAATCCGAAACGCGTGGTGCTGGAGAGCAGATCCTAGAGACGGACAAAGTTGTCAGAGACCCATTTGGAAATCGAGACGCGAGGCTTTAAAAAAATTATTATTATTATTTTTAAACATCTCGAAATGTTGCTCGGGATCGTTTGAAAGGATTTTCGTGCAGGAGCGTTGGGGGCTGCTGATTATTTTATTTTGTTTATTTTGATTCTTCTGTGATTGCCTATTATTGCTGAGTTGAGGCCATAGAAATCTAAAGGTAAGAGAACTCCTCACTTTAAAAGGAAAAAAAGTCTGGGCGATGTGAAAGTTTGTCACTTCGGACAGTTTCCTGCCCGGGCACCGTTTCTACGGGCGCCCCCCGCCCCCAGCCTTCTTTCCTCCTCGCCCGCAGTCTCGCGGAGCCCTGCTGCTTATCTACGTTGCTAAGCCGGGCGATTTCCTTGTTCCTCCTGCGAAACGGTGCGGTCTGGACACGTCTCCGGGGTGGGTCGTCCGGCCTTCGGTGGGTTTCTCTGCCGACTTGTCGGCCTCTTTTCCTTGCGCTCTTGTCCTCCTTCCCCTCCCTCCGTGTGTCTCTGTCCGTCGGTTTCGGGGACGCACAAGGTGCGGTTGCCAAAATCTGAATTCCTGGCACTGGCCACGCGACTTTGGAGCCGCTCTCGGCCGAGTTCCACCTTGCCAAGTAACAGCTTTGCTGTCCAACATCGTGTGCTGCTTCGCGAGAAAGTCACATTCGGACCCTTTGGCTAGATTATGGGGATTTTTTTTCCCCCTTTTGCTGTTGGTTTTTTGAAAGGGCCTTTCTCTAAAGTCTACCTAAAGGGTTTTTTTTTTCTTTTTTTCTTTTCTTTTTTTTTTTTTTTTAAAGCTATCTTTGGAGCTTGACAGCTTTTAAAAACACAGGAGTGTGTTATATGAAATGACTGAAGATGTGTCGTTACTTTATTTTATTAGAGATTTCCGACACGATTAAGACATTTGGGAGACAAATGCAGTTCTGCTAGCAAATCAAAAGTGAATAATTCACCCAGGGGGCAAACGTTTCTGGAGAAAGCTAAGCTTTTGTCTTGGGGCAATAATATTGAGAGGAAGAATGTTAATATGATGGTGAAATCTTTGAATAATCATGTAACAGATTATGTAAAAAGACATTCTTTGGAAATGAACCTTTTAAAAAATTAATTTTGCTGTTGACAGTGGCAATGCTAATAATGTTAACACGGAATAAAATTACACCTACAATTTTTATGTGCAGTATATGTAATACTTAACTCCCTGCCCCTGTAAAAGGGAATGCTTGAAAGCTAAGGGGATGGATGCTTCTTGACTTTGAAATTAACAAGTTTTCCACGTCTCTCTGCAAATATGAAATGGAATTAGTGTTGCATTTCACTGGCTTTATTAAATATATCTTTGGTGCGTCAGGAGAACTGCCTTTTTTTTTTTTTTTTTTTTTTTTTTTTCTGCCAGTCAAGGAAACAAACAACAAAAGATCAACCAGAAACCAAACAGACTGAGCAAACCAACAAAACCCAGCAACAAACTCCAACTTTTTACTATTTAAAAATGTGCATTGCTAGTGTTATTTATGTACCTTCTCAACATCTGGGATGGGGGGAAATCTCAAAGTGCCATTTGAGTTACTCAGCACTGAGAGTTGAAGTAACATCTTGAAGTTTGTAATTTTACTTATAACAAATTTTTAGAATTTGTCCTCTTAATAGAAAGGATATTTAAGTGTACACTTTTGTCGCTGTTAGTGTGAAGAGGTGTCCTTGAAAAAGAAGAGTTTGATTTGTGTGTGTGTGTGTGTGTGTGTGTGTGTGTGTGTGTGTGTTTAGCAATATCCCTATCTTACGTTTAATTTTTCTTTTTAAAATTGTGGGACAACTTATTGCCCTTCAATTTCCTCATGGCCAAAGGCTTATTCATAGGGCTTCTTGACTAAAGCGCTCAGAGCACTGGGTTTTTCTTGAAGTATATGGTGAGTTAATGACTTGAATCTGCAATTGGGTGATTGCCTGAATTCTATGCAAAATTGCTTTTGGTCTCAGTACTCAAGAGTTTAATTTTAACTTTTATGTGGGTATGCATACAGCAGAGATCTGTAGGAGTTATTTAATTCAATAATTTTTGTTCTAGGTATATTGCTTAGTCTTTGATAGGAAACTTCCTCGTTTGTATTAACTGATTGACATAACATTACCAGGCTTTGTAGTATTCACCATCAGGTCAACAACTCTCAGCTTTTAATATTGATGTTTAAGACATTATTGCTGTTAGTGAATCAGAATAACTTGGTTTAAGTACACAAGACCTTAAAAATTGAAGTTTCCCTCTTCAATTTTTGTTTAGTGTGTCCTAACTAATGATTAACATTGCGATGGGCCGAATGTAAAATTTCATGAAAAATAACAAAGTACAAGTATACCTAATGATGGCCGTTCGTTACAGTATTTTAATATATTTTATATTTGTTCACAAGGAGCCAGCTTTGTTATTTTGCTTACTAGACAAAATATTGAAACATACATTGACATGTGTTAACTGAGTTTGCCATACTTTGCATGAGTGTTTCCGAATCGATTATTTTAACTTGTTTTCCTTGAGTTTGGTCAGAAGCACCTATAAGACAAATCTTATTATCTCCTTCAATTAAGAGTGTGATTTGTTTCATAGTGATGAAATGCTAACTATGAAAAAAAATTAGATGGAAGTTTTTAAATTAAAGTGCAAAAATGTGAAAATATATGCTTACATGAGACTATATAAATATGAAATATTGACTATAATGTTTAGAAATATTATGTTAATATATGCTGTTCACTATTATTTTTTGTAAAAATCACATTGGATAAAATTAGAACTAATTTATGCATATGAAAATAAGCATTTTTGAAACCAGTTAATCAGTTTTTGTAACAAATTGCAAGTGCTTTATTCCTTTAAAAAAAAAGGCAGTGTGTTGTCATTTTCAAGGTAACTTCTCATTTCCCCTCTATTAATGTGCCTGTGATCTGACTTTTTTTAAGGATCCAAAGAAGGAATATACATTTCAATGAAATATTTTCAAACAACTGATTATTTTAATGAGTGGGCCAATATGACAATTGATTGTTCTCATCTTCTTCCCTCCAGATCTTAGATGAGTTTTACAATGTGAAGTTCTGCATAGATGCCAGTCAACCAGATGTAGGAAGCTGGCTCAAGTACATTAGATTTGCTGGCTGTTATGATCAGCACAACCTCGTTGCGTGCCAGATAAATGATCAGGTATGTTGTAAGGATTTTCTTGTCTTTCCTTGAGAGCACTAAAGTATCAGTGGAGCCTGAAGAATAAAAATAACAGTGAACTGCAGTAGACCCTTGTGGCCTGTTTGTTGATATTGTGAAAGATAATGCACAAATATAAGTAAAATTCTGAACAAAGTCATATTTAGTACTACTTTCTTTACATTCTTTGGGTAGTCTATTCACTTTGTACTAGTATCCTTCATAAATGCACCAGTTTTCTTAGTCTGACTGAATGATTTTAAAACTGAGTATTATTACTGCGTACTGTTCAGTTTTTCTTTGCTATCATAGTAGGTACATTCATGAAAGGTATTGAGCTAATCAAGAACATCTTCTGAATTTATGCAGAAATTGGAAGTGATATACTTGAAATATTATATAGGTTTTATTTGAAATCTATATGCATGGTATCAGTGTGGACTTATCTAATTATGCATTTTATATTGATTTGCCTAATTATACATGAGAACACTTACTTTTAGATTAATTAAAATACTTTTTTTGGTATATGTTAAAAAGTTTAAAAGTAACCCTGCTGGAAATTGCTTTGTGACATTATGGAGGACCATGAAGTGAGGTTGACTTTAATAACAATAACTGTGAAATAAAGATCATGAAAATATCGTGAAACATATTTTACACTTAATAAAATTAGCGTATGAATCTTGTAATATAATATGACAATACCTGAAATAACAAGAAATGCAGCCCATTAATTTTTGTTTTATAAACATTGTTGGGTTAGAATTTAATTATGTTATAATCGTTTATTTCTTTTAACCCAATGGTTTCCTAAATCAAATATGTTTCAAAGACCATATTGAAGTGGTTGCTTGGCAAATCTACTATGAAATCATCCCCAAGAAAAAGAATAGTTTAAATTAAATGTTTCCAATTGAAAACTTAAATAAAGCTACTGTCAATTGGTCTAAGACTCTATTTCATTCATTATTGTGAGATTATTATTTGGCATCTTACCAGCTACCAGATAATTTTTACTGACTAAACTGTGTAAGAGGTAGTAAATTGTAAAATTAAGTTTAAATGGAAATCATTTAAAAATCTTCAACATATATCAAAAATAGTAAACCAATCAATTGTTTTTTCTCCTTGCCATAAGAAAACAAGAGGAATTATTGACAAGGGAAAACATTATTAAATTAGCTATTGATTGTGAGCAGAAAATATCCTGTCTATCATATGAGTTACTGTCGCCATCAACAACAAATATTTTTTGAGCACCTACTATTTGTAGATGTGGGAAATACGTAGGTATTGTGAGTGAATTAATGTTATACTCCTTACAAAAGGAACTGGAGGACCTCAAATTATAGCTTTAAGATGAAATAATATAATTATATCATAATAATTGTTTGCTATTCATATTTATTGACAATGGAAGCTATTTCCTTAGACAGATAAAACTGTTGTAGAATCAGTGAAAAGATGATTTAAGAATGGGACTTGTAGGCAATCTAAGTCTACTTGCAGCCATTTTTTCATTTAATATTTATGTGTGTAGTGTTTTATAATAAATGTACTCTTATTGGGAATCTTGATTGCATTAAAAAAGGGAAACTGTTTTCCTGTTTCTCACTATGAATTAGGCTACTCATTAAATTAGGCATTTATAATTTTACCACAGTTACTTTTGAAATATACATTGTAAAATCCCATTTTTTTTTTTTTTTTAAATGCCAGTTTTATGCCTTAATGAATAGCATGTTTACTTGTTTTGACTGGAGAATCAGAGAAAATACTTAATTTGGGAAAACAGATAAGGACAATATTAGACACATATTTTTCCTAAGTGGTAATTTTTAACTTCTATATTATGCTGACAGAAATCTAAGATGCTAACAGAAATGCATATCAAATAATATAATTGTGAAATTCAAGGAAATTCATCCATAAACAACAAGGGAGGAAAGTCAGAAGTAAAAGTCAGATTTGTATGATACGTGTAGATGTTTACAATCACTCTTAGCCCAATTGACAAGACAAAAGGGAACAGACACCCAAATAGTGTCTGCATATATTATAAGCATATTCACCTATAAGCACATATGAATATTCTAAAATCCAATTAAAACTAGCAGTTCTAGACAACTTTGAAATGTGAATGTTGGACTAGGTACATGATAAAAGAGCTGACTAAAGAGATTCCCTAGGTCTGTTTTTTTGCTCTCTTTTCCATGAGGAATAGGAGCTGCCAAATGGTGAATAAGCACAACTCATCACATAATGAACACTCCCATTGTGGGAGGTATTATTTAATAGTTAGCTATATAGAGGGACCCTGGTATAGGAGTAATTATTAAGCATTAATGACATCAACTCACCTGTATAACACAAAAGTAAATGGAATGCTCTACAAGAAATTACAAAAAGTGTTTCTCTTTGCTCTGATTTTTAGATACAGATAAAGTTTATCAAATGAATTTTAGAACAAGACAGGTATAAATCCTGGACTCTTAAAAAAAAAAAGGAATTTGAGATGAAGCTTTCAATTGCACGTTAGTCATGGTAATAATTAGGTCATCTAACAAAGAAAGAAAAAGATTACCCAGGACAAAACAAGAGTGTATAAATTGTACTTTTTCAAAGATACATATTTTTAAAAAATTCTAATGTTAAAAGATCAAGTTTAATCAATTAAGATCAGTTTTTAATGATGTAGAGGAGCCATATTAAATAAAATAAATATGTTGCTAAGATTATAATACAGGTTGATAGTAGTAGGACAAGCACAACGTTGTATGCTGGATAACCTGTATTTGATTTCTTTGTGGGTGAAGAAGTTCTAGAAACAGCATGGGTTTTGGTTTTTAAGCAAAGTTGATAAAAGATGTAATCTATTTTGTATCAGAAAAAAATATAAATGAAAGCCACCCAATTACCACTTCCCCATATCTTTCTACCAGCATTTTACTTAAGGAAATTTTCCTGAGTTTAAATTTTCCAGCAGATTTATGTGAGTTATTTCATTTCAGAATTTTTTTTTTCAGACAGAATGAGCTTTGTGGCAGCTTTCTTTCTTGTCAGTGCTGCCTAGAAAGATTCAAGTTTTGTGATTTTAGACGTCTCTTTCATTTCATGCTTCCAAAATTATTGCAGTGATGTTTTTGGAGATACACATTCTGAAAACATTGACATCACTGCTGAACCATAATTTCTAAGTAGCTGTGGCTTCTGACTGATATCTTTATTCACCCCTGAAAAAATGTATTAACTACAGTAATTTATCTCTATGAAAGAAGCTACACCAGAGACATTAGTAAATTAAGTCACAGTCACACTCAAGTCATAAAATAGTAGATCCATTAAATATACCCAAGTCTCTTTATCCTTGACATTCTAATTATTTTCCCTTAAAATTTCTCTACAATGCTACATAGTTCTAAGACTGTGGCACAGTGTTTAGCTGGAAATTTTTACTGAGACAGACAATGCTTAAATATTTACATTCTAACAACCTGAAATTATCCTTGGTTGCTTTCAGGAGCAAGAACTGGCCCTGAAAGGCAGAGCAGGGTAGGAGCAAAAGCAGAGAGTTGGTTGAGGAAATCTCTTTCCAGACTAGGTCCTCAACAGGACCAATATACAGAGGAAGCATAAAAATTTCTTTTTTTATTATTCAGAGTTTTCATTTACTACAGAAGCACCCATGTGTTCAATGTGAAGTAGACCAAACATCTACATGATTTACTGTTTTTTTTGTTTTTTTTTAAAGAAGAAAACTGGTTATTTAGATATTCTTTCCTTTAAAGTCTTGTAGCTATCTTACTTTTACAAACTGTTTTGATTGGTGGATGTAACTTATTGCTTTAGATTTGGTGGGTCTCACCCTGTTCTCACCTCTCTCTCCATCCTTTGATAAGTCTCCTTTGGGCCCCACATATACCCTTCGCCTGGATCAGAACCAGGGCTACCTACCCATAGACCCCCATCCACCTCAAACAAGGCCAGTTCTCATGCTTGAATAGATTCACAAAGTTTGGGTACTTGAATGGAGTAGTTCTCTGGACACAACAGCTTTACTCTAATACTTCTTCGTAGTGAAAACATATTGGTAATGATCAGAGAGTCACTAAGACACAATTTACCTAAGTTGGCTTTTTAGACTTAAATGAGACCTGCCTTTCCACTTATAATTAATGTAATTTATGTAAGTTGACTTTTTAGACTTAAATGAAACCTGCCTTTTCACTGATAGTTAGACTGATCTGGGCGAGTACTTTGGGATAATGTTTTGTACATGTAAGTGTGTGTGTATTCTGTATCATAAGAAGGAACACAATTTTATTCAAACTCCTGGCCTGCCCTAACATGGTCTACGAGTAGAATAGTAGAATAAAGTTCTCAGAAACCCAAGACATTATTAATCTTGTCATTTACACAAGGTGATAAGTCCTTTCATTTTTAAGTAGGCCCTTGACAGCTGGCATTTAGTAAGCAGAATAAGAGAAGTCTGCTGTTCACTCTGAATAAAAAGAAATGTGTCAATAAGAGATTATCTAATGCCTGATGTATATTTTGAAGAAATGAGATACAGAGGAATGAGTGCCCCTCAGAGAATACAAAGTCAGAATTCACTTAAGGATTCTGCCAGCTCCCTTGTGGTTAATGAACGGCAACAAGACTCTGCAGTGTTTTCAGTTGGAACAGGCATTGTTCTCGTTTGTGCTTTACCTTATAAAGTTTTAACTGCTTCCAGGACGATCATAGCTGATGTGGCACCCCGCATTCGCTCTCCTTAGGTCCACGTGAATGATTATATCAGACTGCTGTGACACTAGAACAGCATTTTATTGTGAGCTTATTATGGGCTCAATTGTTATTTTGTTTGGATTTTACTATGAAAAAAATCCACTTTCCTGCATCATTCAATTAGTACAATTCGTGCAAAACAGCAAGGTAGATTAGCTATGTATACTGCAAAAATGTAATTTGTTAGCCTCTTTACACTTTTTAAAAATGTTTGTGTCTACTGTCAGGTAATTTGTTAATTTGCTCTTCCTTTACAAGGATATCTGTCCACATTTTGTACGACTTCTTTTGATGTTAAAGTTATTATTGGCTTTGGGCATTTTCTTTGCTTTGCTTTTAAGTCAAGTTCCACTGTTATACCAAAGTTATGCTCTGCTGTTTTAAGATGAATGCCAGCTGGCAATACCCAGAGACTGGCTTTGTGAACAGTGCCTAAGCTGACTTTGGGGGGATGTTGTCTGGCTGACAAGTTACTTCCTTCACCTGAAGATGAAACTCTTTCAAACACAGTTTGCCATTTGATTTTTACATCATAAAACAAACATCACCTCATCCCCTGCCCCTAATGAAGTTTCCTTCATGTAACAATGCCTAGGACACAGCACTGACATAACACTAGGATTTTTGTTAAGATTCACAAACTGCATAAGTTGAAAGAGAGGGTGACCTGAAGTATTAAGTGCACATTTTAAGTAATTAGTGTTTGCATGTATGTATCACCTTTCATTCAGGAAGATCGCAAAGCATCACACCCACAATAGACTGTAGCTATTTCTGGAATGGCATAAAAAAGTCATAAGAATGCTTTACAAGCCATGAAGGAGGAGAATGTTTTGGTCAAGGACACAAGAGAAGCCTCCAGCCAAGTAAAACACCAAAGATGATCTTTTTAGCTTCTTTATAATGTAATGATGGAACTCTTCCCAAAGGTTTGGAAATCATTCCAAATGATCATCAGTTTTTATTCAGTCAGATGAAATGACCACATTAAAGACAGGTGGCTAATGGATATTTTTGGGGGGTCTGTAGAGAGACCCTCAGAGGTTATTTAAGGACACATCTTGCAAAGCTTTCAGGCTGGATACACTGTAAGCTTGGTGTATAATAATGTGTATCTTTATCAATTGCCCTATTTATGCAAACTAGAACTAACAATTCTCTCTCTGTTTTGTTTCATTTAATAAGTTATACTTGGTTTTCTCTTCATGTTACTGACAAAGAGATAAAGATGTGGAGAAGAAAAAATTCCCCCACCAAAGGTATCTTGGTCTCGTGGAGTCATATTTTTCATTTAGGAAGGGATATAGCAAGGTAGCACTTGATCTTTTTCAATTAATATTTTCTTGTCTTTAGACTGTGACCCTGAAGACAAATATGAGATATTTTTTCTCTGGAGAAACTAAGTGTGATTTGCTTTGGCAATGCTTAGCCATGAGAAAGCTTCCACAGTGTTGGACAAATTTATGTTCGGTCATCAATCTCTGCTGAAGACACTTCTCTTTACCTCTTATTAATTAGGCTCAGAATGTATAATAGGATCCTTCCTCCAGAGACTCCTATTAAACTTTACATCACTCCTGAATTGGAGTTTCCCACATGACTATGGATAGATCAGGAGTCCAGACTATGTTTCCTATTGCATACATTGTGTCTGTAGACTTGATGCCACCTCTCTGCAATACCAAGACTGACAGATATGTCCATATGAAATGTTGACTTTGTTCAAACATGCAAACTGCTGCTACCTACCTCCTCTCCTACCGACCCTCCAATTGCTGAACTTCCATTCAGCTTTTCCTAGTCTTCAGACTAGTAAATTGAATGAAGATATAGAAGATAAAGCATTTAGGCCAAATGTTGGGAGCTGGAAGAGGAAGAAATCAACTGTTAACTTCAAAGTGAAAAGACACCAATAGCCAGAAAAGGTTTTCTCTCAGTACAGATTTTGCTGGGAGTACATTTCTCTATTATTTCAATTATTACAACTTCCTGCATAGGTTGAAGGTCATTCATAATTCACACTTCTGTCATTTTTAGACATGCCAAATGCAGTCTATTAAGCATAAATAAAACTTCCAGTGTTTGATCAGGAAAAATAAACGGGGATTCATAACAATAAAGCCTTGTTCATCTTTTTAAAAGTAAATGTGTTTTCCTTCTTTCTTATTTTTCCCCTTGTGTGCAGAATTTTTCTGTCTCAACAATACAAACATAATACTTTAAATCAATCCACAGATAAAGAATCTGACAGATTCTAGATTTTTGTTTTCTGGTATAATAAACAAGACCCACCTGATTACCATTTGTAAGTACTAATGATAGAGGATTTGGTTGAACGCAGTCCTTGAAAGTATAAAACAGAGTTAGACTGATAGTCTTTTATGGCATATTAACTTTCCTAGCAAAGTGCTTATGAGTGTCTATACTTGCTTTACTGCTGTCCTCTTGGACTTAACCAAATAAAATGAATAATGATATATGATTAATTCTAATTCCAAGTATATATAATATAAATTTTATAAAACATAATATGTAATTACATGTAACTTGTATGATATATACTAATAATCATGTGCCATGAAGCATTCGTTCTTATTATATATAATTATATATATAATATGAGATGGCTATTATGCAAATTAAAAAATTTCTCCAAAACATATACTTTGCCATATTTATGTCAAATTATAAGATATATATTTATAAGTAACACCACATGAAAATGTACAATTTGGAAGTCTAACTTTGCTAAATCAATTTCATATCACCACTGTCTTTTATACTTAACTTAGCCTTGTGAGTATTAACTGAATGGATACTCTCTTTGCATTTGGAAATACTTTCAGGGTTTGATTAAAATAAATTAATTGTAGTAATTCTGTTTAGGGTATTTAATTTCTATATGCATGTATAACATAATTATGCCTTCAACTGTGGGTTTTACCAGTGGTAAAACTGAACAATTTTGGATTTCTAGTTTTACTTTTCAACTTCTTGAATGATTTATAATTTTAAATAAACATTTAGAAGTTTCACTAGTGTGCTATTTGAACAAATTTTAAAAATAAAAGGACATGAAATCTGTTACTAAAACATTTACTGTAAAAACTTATCCTTATAAATTGAGGTATCCAGAGATCCAAATACAATATTCGTACTTACAAAGGTATAAATATTGCTTTATACAAAAATAAAAAGAGCCTAGCAAGATACTGGGAAAATTTAATTTTTTATGTGATAAAATGAAAAAACCATCTCAACTGGCAAAAGTTTCAGGTGTATGGGAGTTAGGTTATGTTCATAACATGTCATGCTTCTGGATTTTGGTATTAGCTACCAAATAGAAAGTTTTGGAGGAGTTAATACAGTTTTAAAATATTTATTATGACTTTTTAAAAAATGGAATTTCCGTATAATTTGTTTTCTTAAACTATAAGGCCCCATTCTTCTTATCTTTCACCTTATATTGGGAAGAATTGAGTTTTTCCTTTTCATAGAACATTCTGAGAGAGAGAGAGCAAAAATAATACACGAACAACCTTTTTGTATTAATTCGAAATAGAATTCTAAGTGTTGAAGATTTTTGAGCCTCTCTTTATTTATTGGGGGTATATTCATTCCAAAATTTCAGATCCAAGATATTTTTATTTTGAATTCAGAGAACTTTTTACATAAAACCCCGATAGGAGAGGAGACGCATTATTAACTCTTTTATGGAACTTAACAGACTAATTGACTCCCTTCCATTTTTCTCCAACACAAAAATGAGAGAGTCATATTAGTAGTGTCTCTGCTTCTGGCACATAACACAGATGGCATGTAATTCACTGGACTATAATATAGTCAAGATTTTTGAGAATACACTGACTTTAAAGATATTATAACTGTATTTTTATAAGCATGGTCATACTATATACAAATATATGAGAAAATCTATATAAATCACTTCTTTGTTGCATTTTTATTTGCTGAAAGATCTATTTTATAACATAAAAGTATATTTTCTGAAAGGCCTGATTCCTCTAAGATGACATCCTGTCATTTCCCCATTATATTGTTTCAGGGCTACAAATTGTCATTTTGTTTTGGTTTAAATTACTCCTATCGCTTCTCAAGTGCCTGCTGGCATACCATCAATATTATTAGAAAGTAAATTAAATTTATATGTAGACATCCCTAGATTCAAGGATTCAAATTATACTTTTGGGCCATTGTAATTAGAAGAGGAAAACAATGTGGCTTAAGTGTCTCTAAAACCCTAAAGGATGAGAGGTAATGAAGAGCAAGTGGTAGAAACACCTTGAGAAAAGGACTAGATTTGTAAGGGTGTGGCAAATGGAACTTCGAGGGACATTCTTATTGCTATATGGGGAAGCATGCCCAGAATCTGCCCTCATTATGTCTGGCGCTTGCCAGTTCTTTTCAAACCTCAGTTTCATGAGCACCATAAAAACTCACTTAAAATTGAAAAGAACACCCTGAAGTTAAAATCCACTCTGCTTTTCTTTGCCTTTCATGGCTTGGAATGTCACCTTTTACCTCCAGTAAATAAAGCCAACATCAACACTCTTCAGTGTCTTTTATTTTTTATTCACTCAATATTCTTCACATGACAATCCGGACACTTAAAGGGAAATTACAGTAGTGATCTATGTCTTGGCAAAGAGAATTGTCTTTATAATATATAGTTACAGTGTATCCATCAATTTCTTTTGTTTCTTAGACTGTTCACATTGGATTGAGTAAATCTAAAATAGAATTAAAAGAGACATGATTAATAGTGGACTACAAAGAAATAACGATACCGTAATACTCTCTTAAAATGACCTGACATGCATATCTAAGTAGTAGTCCCCAATAGAGACAATTGCACTGTTTTACTGTCTTGCAGGTTATTGTCTCTTTAACCTCACTATTTCCGAGAAGCCACCGAAAAGTTCTAATATGTCACAATTCAAATGTCAACATGTTGTTGGAAAGGAAGCTAATAAGTTAAACCTTTGAGAGATGCCAAAAAAAGAGGTGATTCAAACTGTTGAGAGAAGTCCATTGTTTTCTAAGGGGAAATAGAACTCCAGAATGAAACAGGGTACTTATAAGTATTTAACTGGAAGATTTAGGGGAAAAAAGCAAAGTCACACATTATTTTATTATTATTTTAAATCTGGTAATCTTTAAAAAGAACTGTTCTCAGTGTACTTCCAAGGAAAAGAAAATGTGAACGACTAGGGTTAATAGGATACAAACTGCAAATAAACTATTTTTTATAGAAACAGCCCATAACAGGGAATAATTTTCCCAAGATAGTCTGGATTCTATCTGTGGACAAATACGAAGATTCTTAGGTTATATTATAACATAGCAACATTTTATGTTAGCATTGTTTTCTGTAAACCAGCTTCAGGTTTATAGTAGTTCAACTACTATTGAATGAAAAAAATTATTCTATTTTGACAGGAAAGAAGCTAAGCAGAAAATACTCAAGTTATTTTTCAAATTTAGCACAATTTTGTGCTCTGGTCTTGTTATAGAAAAATAAACAATTGTACTTTAGAGCCACCTACTGGAATAAAGAGGCACGTACAAAGTCTTCTTTCCAAAAGATAAACAGATAAATAAAATTAAAGTATGAGCATTTCTGCTGATCTTATAAGACATCAACTTATGCAGCTCTTCTTAGTTTGAAAAATCAAGTGATGTTGCAAAAAACCAAAGTTAACAGTACTATCTCCTAAGAATATATTATTAGAATATGATGGTGGTTGTTGTGATGTTGTTTTGGTTTTGTGTGTGTGTGTGTGTGTGTGTGTGTGTATGTGTGTTGCTCAGATATTTAGAATCTGGACTTTTTTGGCTTAATAAGATTGATTCTGGGCTGGGCGCAGTGGCTCACTTGTAGTCCTAGGACTTTGGGAGGCCTAGATGGGCAGATTGCTTGAGCCCAGGAGTTCAAGACCAGCCAGAGTAACATGGTGAAATCCCATCTCTACCAAAAAATACAAAAATTAGCTGGGCGTGGTGGTGCACACTGTAGTCCTAGCTACTCAGGCGGCTGAGGTAGTAGGATCACCAGAGCCCAAGGAGGTTGAGGCTGCCATAAGCTGTGATCGTGCCACTGTACCCCAGCATGGGCGACAGAATGAGACCCTGTCTCCAAAAAAAAAAAAAAAAAAAAGATTGATTGTGTTTGTGGACATTCTCAGTAGGAAGATTGGAGAAAAGACTCATTGGCAATGTTAAAGAGAGAGAAGAATATACGAGGCAAAGGAATAATTTCCTTCTCAGAGTACTGTAGGGTTTTGCAAAGATACTGTGGTATAATATAATTGGTCTCATTTTCACCAGTTAATCATAGAACTTCATTCTTTCTTCTAAAACCTCTATCTGATTATGGGATTGTTTAATAAATAACCTTAGAATGAAATGAAAAACTAACGACATTTTTTGGTAGAATGAATAAACATCTAAAAGATTTTCATGCTTAACAGCCTTTTTAAATGGAAAAAAAAAAAACAAAAACAAAAAACCTGGTGCCTGGACAGGTAAGTTGGACAATGACTTGCCTAAGTCACCAAGCTGCCCAGGGGAAAAGCAGGTGGCTCTTGGAAATTTCAGGTCAGGGTTCTTTCCATACTTGCTCCATTGCTTTTCAGTCAGTCATTAACAGATTTATTAAATGCTTCCTCTCCTCAGCACTTTGCTAGAAAGCAAGGGAAATAAGCACCACCTCCACCACCCCAATAAATGCATCAGTAAAACATGTAATGCCTACTTTCAAAGAGAGAGAATCAGGAGCTGGGCCTGAGGGCAGGACCTAGGTATGGGAGCACCCTTCTGATTGGTGAGACAGGGGATTAAGTTTTGAGAAAACAAAATACTCTCCTTTGTTGTCATGATCCTTTATGTCATGTCCTTTCAAACTATTACCTTCCAAACACACTGTTGAGAAGGTGCTACTTTTGCAAACTTGCTTAAGTGGGGAAGGGGCAAGGTAAGCTAGGCTACTGCTGGAGAATTCCAGGCAGAATTAAACTCTGTGAGTATGTGTGGTTTCCTAGGGTGTTTTGAGGATTCAGAGAAGGGAAAGTTCTTCGTTAAATATTACACAGGATATATGTGACGCAGCTAGCCTTGCATTAAGAAAATTTTATTTGTGAAGTAGGATTTGGAAAAGATTTGTGAACTGGCTTGAGAGTCACAGCTTTCCATTTGTCACCAGAGGGCTCGTTTTCAGTATGTAAAACAGGAAATCACACTTCTTTTGATAAAATATAAAAAGAAAAAGATGTTCGTTAAGCTGATGCAAAACGTACAGGTATCTTAGTGTATATCTTGACCTTTGTTAATATATATACATCTCTCTCTTTCCTGATTCCATCCCCTTTTATTTTCTCTTTAAAGATATTCTACAGAGTAGTTGCAGACATTGCGCCGGGAGAGGAGCTTCTGCTGTTCATGAAGAGCGAAGACTATCCCCATGAAACTATGGCGCCGGATATCCACGGTTGGTACCACTCAGGCCACCCTCCTTATCACCTTATCATTGCAACTATAAAGTAGCATCGAAAGCGTCCATTGTTCTTGGTGTTTGTTACTTTCCCTGGCTTTTCAATGTCAGTTTTAACAAGTTCCTTCTCTTGAAGCAGCTATTTTCTTGGTTTGACATCTGGCCACTATTACAGTGAAGCTGAAGTAAGCAGAGGTCTTCCTTAAAGTGGAGGTCAAAGGAATTTTGAGTATTTGCGCAGAACCTCACGTAGCTATGCCTTTTGTCAATGCATTAGTCTATGGTGAGGATCCTTTCACTGTGTAGGGGGCCTTTCAGAGGCTTGATTTTGAGCTTTCCTAAATCAAGGGAATGTTTCTGTCATCTAATGTTCTATTACTGGGAAAAGTTTCTACTGCAGGAAAATCTTAGCCAATATGACCATATGGGAGGGGTGTCAGGGAAGAGGCCTTGGGGAAAATGTGCAGATGAAGAAATTTTAGAGGCAGAGGAATTTTTTTTTTTTTTTTTTGAGACGGAGTCTCGCTCTGTCGCCCAGGCTGGAGTGCAGTGGCCGGATCTCAGCTCACTGCAAGCTCCGCCTCCCGGGTTTACGCCATTCTCCTGCCTCAGCCTCCCGAGTAGCTGAGACTACAGGCGCCCGCCACCGAGGCAGAGAAATTTTTATTTGCCAGAGGCCTATTCTAAATCAAAAGATAATAAAAAATAATGATCATCAGTAGTGATGCATGTTTAGGTCAGATAAAGAGAAAATTTTGCTTATATTGATTTGTATCATTGAGCTGGAAATTTAATATATATTTTTCTTCTTCCTCTTTCTGTCTCCTAGTATAATGTGATTTGGTTCAACATAATCTAGTGGCATCTTTAGAATATTTTGTAGTTGGAAGGTCCCATAGAATCAGGGATCACCACCCTCCATCCCTTTAGCATCCCAGATGGGAAAATCTCAGCTTTTGCTTTTATATCTCCAGGAAGCTGCCACTCTTGGCGGGTTCTCTTTACTTGAACTTTTTTTCCTTTGGACTGCATTCTGCCTCTTTGTAGGTTATACAAGAGTAGTGGTATTTGCAGGGTGACAGGGAGGGCTGGCGGGGGTGGTGGGGCGGGGGGGAGGGGGGCACGCTTTTGGTGCTCATTTTCCTCTTAGCAACTCTGACATGCAAATAGCTTTAGAAACCTAGAGTTCCCAATTAGCCTGGTAGAGTTTGAGCCTGAAGGGGGTGGCTGGCCCAATGGGAAAGGGCTTTTTGGCAGCAAGGAGTTCTTAGATGATAAAGAACTGCAATCTGGGCTTTCTCTGGTGCAATGAATATTTCATCTGTAAATGTTAGACCTAAAAAAGGTTTTCAAACAATTGTTTTTTTTAATATTAATGATTAGGTTAATACTCCAAAAGTTCTAAATAGAAGCGACTATTCTTTTAGGGCTGCCATTCATAAATTACTTTCCTTTACAACACTCTTGAACCCATCAGTTGCTTCTTGTTTTCAATGTATCATGTTTATATCCATACATACACTACATATTTTACATATATTTCTTATAATATTTAAATGATGATTTGTATTTTATACTTCTAGGATTCAACTCTTCCTAGGAAAGAAAATAAAACACATGCATTGCACACCTACTGTATGATAGATATTATATATTCTCTCTATATTGTCTCATTTACTCTTTTATGCATAGAACCTGTGGGAAAGAAATTATATCCATTTTACATATAGGGAAACTGAGCTAATTAGGCTAAGTGAATTGTCCAAGAATGCATGGCTAGTAAGTGGTGGAGTCAGGATTCAACCCAAGATCGTTGCTGTCTCTGATACCTAGGCTTTTTCCATGCATTATGTAGCCTGGAGATTCTGTTTGTGTTCAGACTCTTGGCTGAGGTCCTAAATATAGATCTTAAACATATGAATAGTATTACAAACTCTAGGAAATGTTTCTATTAACTAGCTAATGTCATTGAGAATCCTGTCTTTAGAGCCAAGTTGAGTTTTTTAGAACACCTCCCTCTCTGGACCCTCTAAATCCAAAGACAAACTGTTGAATCTTAAAACACCTCTCTCTCTCGAACCTCTAAATCCAAAGAGAAACTGTTGAATCCACATGGTAATTTCTTTACCTCTCTGTTACCACTGTTACTGGTTTAGTTTAAACTAAACCAGCATCTTATGTGGATTTCTGCAGCAGTGTCTCAATTGGTCTCTCTGCTTGACTTCTCTTGCTGCAACTGGGGAAAATTCTTCTAAAAACCAAGTCTGAATATATCCCTGCTTTCCGACTTTCAGTGGCTGTTTTCCTTCTTAGCATAGATTTACAAAGCCCCTGTGAGCTGCACCCCCTCCAACTTCATTTTGCACTCCTCCCTTTCATGTGCTCTGTGAACCTACCATACCTCACTACGGCCCTACCTTTCTGTGGATGTGCCATCTTTTTTGCCTCCATCACTGGTCTGTTCATGCTGTTCCCATTACCTGAAATGTGCCCCCTCCTTCCACTTCACCTGGCTGATTCTTACTCATTACAGAACCTTTTCTGAACCGCCTTTCCCCAGATTTGATGGATTAGTCCTATTTCTCTAGGCTCCTTTAAGCCCTATGCTTTCATCTGCCATAAAATATATCACAGTCTCTTTGTTCATATGTATATCCCCTTAAATTTCTTATATATTCATTCCCTAGAAAAATGCCTAACATTTGGTAGGTGACTAAAGTATTCCCCCCAAAACATTCAGTCAATGAACAATTGAAGAGTAACATCTTCCTTGGCCATAGGTCTATAAAAGAGGGATTATGTGTCATATTGTTTGTCGTGGGTATTTTTTATCAGTGTGAGCTGTTTTCAAGACTTCTGTGATTGTACCTGTGTGATCTGTGCAGAGTGTGGCTTTATGAGTGGGCTGAAAGCTATTCAAAAGACAAAAATAGAAACAATACCATCACTACCTGACATTTTATAACCTTGTTGTCTCTACACCCCACTACTACTATTTATTTATCTTATTAATTTAAAGTGCAAATTAATGATATGTTTGCTATTTAACAAAGCTATGCCAATTTGCACTGACCCTGGGGTAACATAAATTAGCCTAGAAGGGTACTAAAAACATCCTGTGTCCCATTTTTAGTGATGATGAATGTTAAACCATTTCCAAGTTTGCTGACATTAACCAGGCTTAAGCATGGGTCAGATACAAACTCTGTGTCCCATGTTCTTTCCAGATAACCTGGCACTGGCATAATAAGAAGTGTATGAAATAGAAATGGTTTCAAAACCTTACACAACCACATAGCTCTATACTCCCTGACTGTTTACATTTAACTTCTATGAACCTGAAATCCTCATCTGAAAACTAGGATAAAAATCTGACCTATAATTCCTCATTATCAGGTTTTAAGGAATGTCAGTAATCCACATACAGGGTTGAGAAAATATATGACGCTCAGTAAGTCGTATTTATTATTTTTAGTATTCTCTGAACCTGAAAAGGTTTAGTCATAAAGTTTTACTGATCAGAAGGATATACTCTAGTCACAGCCATTGCTTATGTTATTGTTCCAGTCTCTCTTCCGGGTTCTTTACATATGATATTTCTAATCCATATTAAAATTGACATGATAGAAATGACAATCAAATAATACCTCTTACATCTCATAAAATTTGGTAAGATTGGCTCGTTTGTGATGGCAACTCCTGACCACCCAATCCTAGTAACACTTGAATTGTTTTCACAGAAGAACGGCAATATCGCTGTGAAGACTGTGACCAGCTCTTTGAATCTAAGGCTGACCTAGCAGATCACCAAAAGTTTCCGTGCAGTACTCCTCACTCAGCATTTTCAATGGTTGAAGAGGACTTTCAGCAAAAACTCGAAAGTGAGAATGATCTCCAAGAGATACACACGATCCAGGAGTGTAAGGAATGTGACCAAGTTTTTCCTGATTTGCAAAGGTTAGAAATGGCATGTTGTACCTCAAAACTTGTGTATTTATTCTGCAATGTTATGCTGAATTTTGAGGCTTTGTGCAGATGGAAAATTTGGAACTCCAAAGAGCTGGACAAATGCACTCGTGACATGTTCAGAAATCATATTTGCCTGGATATTCTCATCTGTCAAATATTTACAGTGAAATTGGAATTAGTTATTTTGATGTCACATGAAAAATAATGTTATATTATTATTAAATAGTGTTATTAAAAACTGAAGGCTTAACTTTATAGTAAATTATGATTTAGAGTAAGTATAAAGAGTGCTGGAACAAATTAAAGTAATCATATGTCAAGAAACAATAAAGCTGCCCCTAGAAACATTCAGACGGTTTTTGAAAGGACTAGATCTGGCATTCACTTAATGACAGGTAAATGATCTTTCGATAGAGCAGTAATTCATAGATTTAATTTCAACAATTTATCTAAATTGCATATATATAAAAGAATAAGAGAAACTTGTTTGATTTCCCAAAGTGTTGAATTTCCTAAAAGGTAAACGAGAAACACAATTATGTAAATGAGGTAATTCTTTAACACTTATTTTTAACACAATGAAAATCATATTTCAGTGACATATTAACTTGTTATAGCCTTTTGAATTTTATTCTATAACTTTTTAAAATTGCTGATAACAACACTAGAACCTACTTTTTGAAAAGTATATACTAATTGTACTACAGAATGGTCTTTAAGATCAGAACAGTTTAGAACAGTTAATGGATCTTTTTGTTTGTTTCTACCTAATGATTTTTGCCTTGGTCCACAAATAATTTTAATAATTGTATTCATTTACTTTGCTTTTAAATCTGGAAATTGTCCTTGAAACCTGTAATCAGAATTTTAAATGCACATCACATTATATTTAAATGGGAATGGTAGTATATCAAATGGCCTTACTCAAGAATGGGAATTACTCAGACTTTGTCTTTGACAGTTCACCTTCAGTTTACCCTTTTGATTCCTTTCCTTCTTTCCTGAATCCTTTTATTCCTCTCATTTTCACCTCACGTGTTGCCCTACATCCTCTTCTCTTGGTTATACCTCTTTTAGGAAAGGATTTCATCTAGTAGTTGTTCACTTTAAGGCATAAATGACTAAAAGGCATTAAGCATAATCCTTTCTGTTGAGAAGATTGAATAGAAAGAATAAATATCTAGCTTTGAAAATTTAGGACTAATTTAGTTATTAGAGAGTAAACATTTTATGGAATAAGAGGGCTTTCCCAGAACCTTTTAAACTCACTTCTGCCACTTCATATAAATCTTCATAGAGAATAAATCGATTATATATGTTTAGCAAAGTGTGGATTTGTAATTTAAAAAAAAGCATGTCCCCTTAATATAATTGTGCCCAAATTAAAAAAAAATGAAGCTGATAAACACAAATGAGTAGGAAAATGTTTATTCTGTAAAGTAATATCTCTGGTGTCAGAAATAAAGTTGATTTCCTTCAGTTGTATTGTAAAAAATAATGAATGGCATTATAAAGCAAAAATTGACAAACTAAACACTAAAATGTATTTCTTACTTCCTACTAAGAGTATACAGCAATACTTCTTGGGTGGAGAAAGCCTCTTAATCTGCCTTGCTGTAAGATTAAGCCTGAGTCAACTCTATCTAATGCTGAAACCAACTGTTAGTTTAGTTAATTCAGTCAAACATTTAGTAGAAAACAATAAGGAAATCTAATTATCTGGCATTGCGTGAATTCTCAACATTTATATTTTGGCAGCCCAGCCATATGGATAAAGCACGTCACTATGCAATTGGATACTAATCATCCAACTGGTATTTTTGGTTATAAATTATATAATCTAGCCACATTCAGAACCTTTATTTTCTGAATATTTTTTACTTTATTGAATGCTGCGTTGTCACTTTATACTTTAAATGATGAAAATTACTTTCTGGTCATGATCTATTCTTCTGCTGTCTATCCTGTATGTAAAATCTTGAGAAAAGAATGCAAACAAAAAAATAGGAGCAAGAAAGAAACAAAGGATGATGTGCAAAAGATGAAAAGAGCTGAAAAGAACTCAAAAGGCTGATCAAGGCTCTATAGATTGAGATAAAATTCCATGAAAAGCAGAGAAGTCTCACTGACTGGATTGCTTCTATGTTTATGAAAGGAATGCACATTTACTTTTGTGAAAGTGACTTGCTTTTTTTATGCTTTTTATTACTGATTAGCTGGAAGCTAATAATACTATGGGACAACATGGAGTTTCTGCTCGATTAGGAGAAGCAAAGAAGGGAAAATTCCTTTTGCTTTGTTATCTTTTTACCCCTACATGCCATATACTTACAATATAGTCTTAAAATTAAGCCATATCCTTGGAATTAGGGGGAGGAATAAAACTCAACATATAGGCCAATCTTTTGCCACTAGATTTCAGGGTTTATGATTTGATATATAGTGTAGTGGCATATATATCATACAATGGCTTGCCTTTATGGGTTGCTGGGGACGGACAGTGAGAACTGCAATCTGTACAGTGATTTTGGAGGATGTCCCTGACTCATTTCACTGTTAACGACAGTTGTTGGTATCTCTGTCTTAACTCTTTTATTAACATTCCACTCTGTAACAAACAGAGGATTACATATTGTAGATAAAGGTAGGGGCTTTCTTATGACTCCACATACCTGTACTCTCCTAGTACCTTTTGTTCACAGAGATATCACCACCTGTGCTCGGAATAGCACTTCCAACTCAATTGATTCATGGGGCAGGAAAAATGAGTTCTTGTGCCAGTATGAATAGAGTTGTGGGGAGGAAGCTGAGAAAGAGAAAATGTGTAGGAAATGCATTTCTAATTTACCAAGATATGAGAATTGGCACCATTTTCTTACATATACTCCCGCTCATACAGTCTGTATGACCACTGGATAATTTATTCTAAGTGTGCAAAGGTCTTAATTGGTACTGATAGTTATAGTATTCATCCCACAAAGAAATAAAAGAAAATAAACGAATGCTTTCCTGGTTGGTACTTTTTCTTTTCTAAATAACTTTTTTATTGTGGAGCACTTAAAATATACACAAAACTAGAGAGGGGATAGTATTTTTTAAATCCCATATGTTAAGCTTTAATAATTATCACATGAAGTCAATCTTGTCACTATACCTGCTTTAAATTATTTGAAACAAATCCTGGACATTATATCGTCTTATTCAAAAATAGTTTAGTATGTATCTATAGAAAATAAGGACTCCTTAAAAACATAAGTTCAATACCACATTAAAAATAATTTCTTGCCAGGCGCGGTGGCTCACGCCTGTAATCCCAGCACTTTGGGAGGCCGAGGCGGGTGAATCACAAGGTCAGGAGATCGAGACCACGGTGAAACCTCGTCTCTACTAAAAATACAAAAAAAAAAAAAAAAAAAAAAAAAAAAAAAAAAAAAAATTAGCCGGGCGCCTACTCAGGAGGCTGAGGCGGGAGAATGGCGTGATCCCGGGAGGCGGAGCTTGCAGTGAGCGGAGATCGTGCTACTGCACTCCAGCCTGGGGAACAGAGCGAGATATACAAATTTTAGAAAATGGAGGCAAACATTTGAGAAGATAAAACATTTTAAACTTTAAAACAGAGAAACTATGCTTGTGAGAAACTTCTAATCATGTTTTTCTTTTAGGGGGCTTAAATACTGCACCCACTTAAAATATTACACACTTTTTTCCCCCCAGTTCTTAGGTTTTGTATATTATGTGTGTATACATAGATATATATGTGTGTGTATACACATACACACACACACACACACACATCCATGCATCAATCCATCCATCCATCCATCCGTCCATCCTAGGTTCACTAGAGATTATATACATTAGACAGAATACTCGCCTATGTATTATTAAGCATTTTCTGTTTGAGTGTGTATGTTTCAATTAAGTAAGTATTAGCAATACGTGTTGCTGTTAGAATTGTGTAGTGAATCCAAAACTGGACAAATAGCTTCTTGTTTATCATGCTCTTAAATCGGCAGATAATCCCTGCCAGCTGTCTCAGATTTATTTTCTAACAACAAGAGCACATCTTCATATTGGTGACACAGTCCAGGAAACATAAAATGCACTTTCGTCTGTCACAAGCCTGTTTCTGCTCTTTCCTCCTTCTCAGTTCAACTCCTTTTCCTTATTATTTCTTTAATTGTCAGTTGGATTAGCAATAAAATGATGTTCTGTTTATGAATGCATCCTTTGTCTTTTAAAATCTGTTGTTCTCTTAACAGCCTGGAGAAACACATGCTGTCACATACTGAAGAGAGGGAATACAAGTGTGATCAGTGTCCCAAGGCATTTAACTGGAAGTCCAATTTAATTCGCCACCAGATGTCACATGACAGTGGAAAGCACTATGAATGTGAAAACTGTGCCAAGGTACAGTGAATTTGTAGGCTACTTGGCCTCTCTCTGTCATCCTGCTCTCTCTTAATCCATCACTTGCTACGATATATAAAAACAAGCCTTCAGAGGGGAAACTATAAATATCTTGAGAAAAGTACACTGAGTGTTGTATGCGAAAAGGCATTAGTAGAGTGTATAAAAACACTTAGTGGGTATCCTTTTATTTTTGTAAGGGAGGAAGTGAGGCTTAATGGTGAGTTCCAGAACTAGGTGTCAGACATCCTTGGTAAATTGCTGGTTCCGCTACTGATTTGCCAGCGTGGAGTTGTTTTATGGCCTTGTGGAGAATGAAAATTTTATCCAATTTATGTTACTGATTGCTTTTAATAGCAATTTGTGAGGAAGTCACATAAAATTTCTGAATGCCTATTCAGAAAGAATGGGTGACTCTTACATTTGCAGATTTTTCCAACCAAGGGCTTACCGTAAATTATGACTTGGTTCTAATTAAAATGTGTAGAGCCTCTGTCAGTGCTGAACAACATAAGGATGATATGGAAGTACTCAACTTAGACCATAACTGTGAACTATGGTAAAAGTAATTCACTTCTTTTAATTTCATGTTTCTTAATTAACTCAAAGATGTCCTGGTGTCATTAAAGTTGCTTTCTATTTCCAAAACACATTTCCTAGCATTTTAATAGCTTTTTTTTTTATGCCAATGGAAATTTCTGTACCCCACCAGGTTACTGGGTAATCATTCTCCTGTGATTACCTTGTTCTGTGCACATTAAAATTTCGTATGTTTTTTCCTCATAAAAAATTAAAGAGATTTGAAATTTCTTTAGGGATGTTTTGCTCTCAGATGTGTTGAGTGGCTTTTTTATTTTTGTTTTTAGTACAATGTCTAAAGGAATGGTTTTAGCTTGCTGGTAAGTCACTGAAAGAGTGTTAGAATTTAACACCTTAGGGAAGCTCTTTAAATAGATTTAAGGTATGTTAGTCAAAATCCTCCAAATTTTTGTACACAATGTGTCTTTACTTAAAGGGTGAAAAAAGCACACAAGTTTTAATAATGGCATAACCAGCATTTTATTACTTAACTCAAGTCACTCTAAGTGGTATCAAAAAGGGTCTTGAATAAGGCCTAATGGCACCATTCATTATTTGCTCAACTGATACCAGTGGATACACCATGCTAAGGATATAGAGCAGAATAATTTACAGTTCCTACCCTAGAGGAGAGTACATTTTGGAAATTGGAGGAGGGTACACTTTTGGTCTTTGGGGTAAAGAAAAACAAAACAAATAAGCAAAGTTTCTTCTTGAGTCATCCCGGGTCTTCTTTATTGTGCCCTTGAGTTAAGTTTCTTGATTAATCAGTACTCATTTCCTAGCAGGTTTTCACGGACCCTAGCAACCTTCAGCGGCACATTCGCTCTCAGCATGTCGGTGCCCGGGCCCATGCATGCCCGGAGTGTGGCAAAACGTTTGCCACTTCGTCGGGCCTCAAACAACACAAGCACATCCACAGCAGTGTGAAGCCCTTTATCTGTAAGTTTTCAACACTCCAGCCCTCCTTCCCACATCTGTCTCTCCTCCAAAAGGCACTGTGACCAGGAGAGTGACTGCACATGGCCTTTAGAGGGTCACTGTGTTAGCTATTTATGGTCCAATACAGTAGGGCTATTTATGATTACAAGTAAATCTTTTATAATCAGATCCATGGTATTTTGTCCTTGATTCCTGGGGTGTTTTCTTTTAGAAGAAATCAATAACAGGTAGAGGAAAGAAAAGTCATTAGATAATCAAAGGGAAATCTCTCAGGTTGTAGATTTAATCAGGACAATCAGATTTGTCTCATATCGTAAATGTTCATGGCTTTGTAAAGCAGCAAATAGCAGACATCACTAAATAAGATGAAGTGATTAAAAACCTGTTCTGGAACAGAAAGAGCTGGAAGAACCCCACCTGGGAAGTGGGCTTACGGCTCTGTGTGCATGTATGTGAGTATATGTGTGTGGAGAGAGCAAGGGGGATGAAATGCTTTTTAATCTACCCATTGTTGCCGATCACAGGCTGTCGGACCTGTAGTTCTCTGTTACTTGAAGAAAAGCAGAACATTTTCACTTAGATGCTGGACATGCTGTTTCTCCTACCCACTGCACCAAAGCAAGTTTATAGGCAATGTGCTTTTAGGGGACATCTGATCTGACCACCTACTTAGAACATCCCTGTACAGAGCACTGTAGTAACATCCTTCAGATACAATAAAACTCAGCTCTCATTTGCTTTTTCTTCTGTCCACCCACTCCTATTCTCTGTATTGTGCTCAAACATTTTTTAAGTAAAATCAGTTGTTCTTAGTCTACCTGGGCAAAAATTCTGGGCTGCTTTGATTCCATGGCTTGGCTGAACATATAAATACAATGACTTATTGAGTTGTGCTACAAAATTCAAGACTGATTTTGGACCCAGATACACATAGAATTGGTAGAAGCATACTCAGCACTTGGCAAGACCTCTGACTTTGGTTTGTAAAAGGTATATGAGACACTACTACAGGACCTGATGGAAAAAAACTAATTTTCAGTGCCAACATGGAGATGCCAGAGACTAACTCTGCTTTGCCTTGACACAGCCTTCTTTTGTGTGTCCAAGCACCAAAAGAGCTTTTCTTTCCTTTTCCAGCTTACACTAGAGTCCTGTTTTGCTCATATGTTCTTCTGTTCCCCGGGTGAAGAGGACTAGCAGATAAACAAAAGGGTGCTCTCGTCTCCCTTGGGGAAGCTCTGTTGAAGGTCACGGGAAATAAAGCATTCAATAGAAATTTTAGACTTCTTGTCTCAAAAAGGCATTCCTGACTCTTAAGTCTTAATGCCCTGAAAATGTACTTGGAAGTACTACAGGCATACGATATTAAATAGTTCATTTATTTCTGATTCCTCAGAAATAAATTTTGGTAAGTTTTATTATGTTTTGATGTGAAAAAAACTAGAATAAACCACAAAGAATTCTGATCACTCATTTAATGCTTTCTCTATTATTTAAAATAAAAGTCAGAAAATATAGACTTCTACTCTCGAAGATTCTGGGATCTGGAATTTTAATTGTGTTGAAGACAAGTGTTTCACTTTAAAGTGTCACAGGGTGTCCCTTTCCAATCAGATTGCATAAAGTATTTCCCTTGAATGATTTTCGGTAATTATTGGTAAATTTAAATAGCAGATGGCATTTTTTAAAATTTAAAATCTTACAGAGAACCATGGAGTAATTATGAATAATAGCCATGTAATTTCAGAACAAAAGAGTTTAAAGATCAGGAAATGGTGCGGAGACTTGAGTGGAGGAGGTTCACCTAGGGCTGATATCTGTTTCTCACCAGAAGGCCACACACCACGATTTACCCCCACTGGTGTGTTTATGGCAACTGTCTCTTATTACAGTGTGCTGCCACGCTTGAGCCCAAAGTTACCAGTGCTAAGGTAATTACTCACTGCCTTTACAGAAACCTCCAGCTTTCCCAAATAGAAACCACATGCTCTAATAGGCTGAATATATTCAAAATGCCTCTTAATTTGTTTAATAAGTAGAAAAATGCAATGTTAACTGCTGGCTAATTCCTTATTACTGAGAAAATTACAGTAGAGTACAGACTTCAACATCAATTGAACCAGTTTACCTGGAGGCCTGGTAGTTTGTAGTATGCCAGGCCTGTCCTTCAAGTGCTGCAAACAAAGCCTCTGCCTAAGAAAACATCCCAGATTCAATGTTCTTGAGCCCAGACACAGACACCACTCAGCCGTGTAACAAAGGGTGCCACCAGAAAAGTCAGCTGAACTTCTGTTACTCCAATAGAGAGAAGCTCTTGATTTTTTTAAAGCCATCTGATTGTAAGAAAGAAGTGTAGAGAGCAACATTTCCTTGCCAATAAATGACAAGCCTTTGAAAAACTTATGTCTTGGTTGAATACTCATCAAGACATTTTTTCAATGCCTTTTAAGAGGTGTTGCTTTCGTACTTTTTATAATTCCAATAATAAAATGTTGTTATTGCTTGTAGCTGAATTATTCTAATATATCTAGTGAGTGTCTGATGTTTCTACCTTCTCCATGATATGATTTTAATTAGTGTATCAAACAATTTAAGTTAGATGTCTATTTATGGTGTGTGGTTAAATCATGTATACTTTTAAAGCCGACTCTGGTCAATATATTCTGGTAAAATAATTTGAAAAGATGTCACCCACATCTTCTATTCCCATTAAAATGCATGTTATATAGCCTCTATAATGTGATTCATCCCACAATTGAAGGCACCTTTAATATTACCAAACGCGTTGATATAGGCAACAATACAGTTTAACATTTAGTAGTAAAAGAAAGAGATATACCCTCACTTAGTACTTCTTGTTTGGATGTATGTGGGATAATCCAAGTTCTGGGTGAGTTTTGCTTGACTGAAAGTTTATAAAATCTCCTTGGCATGGGTTTTTTTTGTTTTTTTGTTTTAATTATTATTGCTTTGACTTAGAAGCACAACCATTCTGCACTTAAAGGCAGCCATTGTATGAAAGCAATTAGTGTTGCATTTTGTCTTCAATTTAATTTCTTAAAATAAATTTGTTTCAACAATTACCAACAAGGTACATCTTGTTTCTGCATGTATTGAACATGCACGGAAGTGTTAAAGTAAGCTCACACATAACGTGGCTCAATCCCATAAAGTAAAATAAAAAAATATGATGCTCGGGGTACTGATACTGTAATCCTGCTGGACCATGAATTGAGTGAGGAATTTTACCTGGTAAAGGAGTTATTAAGGGTTGCAAAGTTTGGTCTTAAAATATACTTGGCTATAGTATAGTGGCACATGTGTGAGGAGGGAGATTCTACTTCACTGGCAAATTCTTAGTGAAGAAACATATTTCACAGCTGCACCCAATGCTGTGCCCTTCTTTCTGGATTAGAGCTTTCACAGTGCTCTCCCCGACTGACCATAGCTGGCTATCACACACTGGAGTCAAACCTGAGATAACCAGTGTAGATATGACAACAAGTGGACATGTTTCCCAAGGACGGGGGTTTCATAAATGCAGGAAGGTTAGCGCAACCACTGGTGTGAGGGGAAGTCAGAGGACGTGATCATAGTTCATGGGAACCAGCAATGCAGGATGGGCTACATTCAATTTAGTTTCCTTTGCAGGCTTAAAATAGAGCCATTGTAAATTATGTCAGTCTTTCTCAAATCATGAAAATGATTGTTAAAAAAAAGTCTCAGAATACACAATGTGCATTGTTGTGTGGCTTTGATGTGTGAATGATGAGAGCATATGATATAATACCAATTAAATAATAGCAGGGCAGTCACAGGCTTTTTCCCCAAGGGGAGAGGCAATAAAGGTGAAGTTTCTGGTTGAGGATGTTTTATTTTGTTTTGGTGCCTACAAAATAGAATTTTTAAGTACTCTAAAATTTGAAAGGGGTTCTTGTTATGTTTCAGACGTAATACATTTTAAGACTTTAATTTTCAACATTATATTAGTATAATAATTGTGTGGAGAATCAATGCATGATGGAATTTAACTTTCCATAAATATTTAAATACACAAATATTATGCAAAATATTGCACAATGGGGGTGACAAAATATATATACCTATATATATGAAATATTTGTGCTGCCTCAAGACATTTGTCAGGTTGGTTGCCTTGCTTTGGAATCTAGTGAAATGGGGTTTTCTGTGTTTGGAGCACCCAGATTGGTGCCTCCAATGTCTTCTACTAGCTTCCTAATTGAAATTTTGAGTAAACCAATTGTGATATTTGCTAAATTCAGAAGCAATTGACATAAAGCCTGAGATTCTTTTTTGTTGTTTGCACACAGGTGAGGTCTGCCATAAATCCTATACTCAGTTTTCAAACCTTTGCCGTCATAAGCGCATGCATGCTGATTGCAGAACCCAAATCAAGTGCAAAGACTGTGGACAAATGTTCAGCACTACGTCTTCCTTAAATAAACACAGGAGGTTTTGTGAGGGCAAGAACCATTTTGCGGCAGGTGGATTTTTTGGCCAAGGCATTTCACTTCCTGGAACCCCAGCTATGGATAAAACGTCCATGGTTAATATGAGTCATGCCAACCCGGGCCTTGCTGACTATTTTGGCGCCAATAGGCATCCTGCTGGTCTTACCTTTCCAACAGCTCCTGGATTTTCTTTTAGCTTCCCTGGTCTGTTTCCTTCCGGCTTGTACCACAGGCCTCCTTTGATACCTGCTAGTTCTCCTGTTAAAGGACTATCAAGTACTGAACAGACAAACAAAAGTCAAAGTCCCCTCATGACACATCCTCAGATACTGCCAGCTACACAGGATATTTTGAAGGCACTATCTAAACACCCATCTGTAGGGGACAATAAGCCAGTGGAGCTCCAGCCCGAGAGGTCCTCTGAAGAGAGGCCCCTTGAGAAAATCAGTGACCAGTCAGAGAGTAGTGACCTTGATGATGTCAGTACACCAAGTGGCAGTGACCTGGAAACAACCTCGGGCTCTGATCTGGAAAGTGACATTGAAAGTGATAAAGAGAAATTTAAAGAAAATGGTAAAATGTTCAAAGACAAAGTAAGCCCTCTTCAGAATCTGGCTTCAATAAATAATAAGAAAGAATACAGCAATCATTCCATTTTCTCACCATCTTTAGAGGAGCAGACTGCGGTGTCAGGAGCTGTGAATGATTCTATAAAGGCTATTGCTTCTATTGCTGAAAAATACTTTGGTTCAACAGGACTGGTGGGGCTGCAAGACAAAAAAGTTGGAGCTTTACCTTACCCTTCCATGTTTCCCCTCCCGTTTTTTCCAGCATTCTCTCAATCAATGTACCCATTTCCTGATAGAGACTTGAGATCGTTACCTTTGAAAATGGAACCCCAATCACCAGGTGAAGTAAAGAAACTGCAGAAGGGCAGCTCTGAGTCCCCCTTTGATCTCACCACTAAACGAAAAGATGAGAAGCCCTTGACTCCAGTCCCCTCCAAGCCTCCAGTGACGCCTGCCACAAGCCAAGACCAGCCCCTGGATCTAAGTATGGGCAGTAGGAGTAGAGCCAGTGGGACAAAGTTGACTGAGCCTCGAAAAAACCACGTGTTTGGGGAAAAAAAAGGAAGCAATGTCGAATCAAGACCTGCTTCAGATGGTTCCTTGCAGCATGCAAGACCCACTCCTTTCTTTATGGACCCTATTTACAGGTAAGCGTGTATGGGAGATGACAAAATATGAACAGATGTATGAAAGGTGTTATTTACACTGTAAAGTGATGGCTTTTTAACACGTCATTTTTACTATTATTATAAAACAGAGTGAAGTTGTTTGATCTAGTGAACTCATTTTTTATTCTGAAAGTTGGATCATTCTGTTTGAACGTATTTTTAGATGTTTCTGAAGTTGGGGGTTTGGAGTAGGACTACAGAATTTTTTTCCCTTGACAATAAATTTATTTTTAAACACTTTATTTGGAGTGGAAAATATGGGAAAATCATATTTAAAGTAAATTGTCAAGTGGCAGAAGAATGAGGATCCTGAAGGATTAATGCAAATATGCGTGGGTACTAAAATGGGTCAGGTTCTTTGGAATATGGGGGGATACATAACAGCAAGAGTCCACTCTTTGTTAACCTACCAACACATCCTTAATAAGGGCTGGTCATATTGTTTCTAAATAAATCTCTCAGGAGCCCCCAAGTAAATGAAATATTAATCACGGAGTATGTTTTGTACATAATATGAGTAGTTGGCATAAAAAAATGTCTCTGTTTAATAGCTTCATTATCCGGTTTCCTTTGATGTAGCAAAAAAATCTTGGGGTGAAACATACAAGTTTAATAAAAGATCTTTTTGGCAATATTCAGTAATATTCACTTGACCAAAGTGATTTAGTTTTAAAATACTAGTTTTCTTTAAATGGGTATGAATAATATGTTTGTTACATATTTTGAATATTACAAACATTTTCATATTTACTTTCTCATTCTAATCTTGAACATTGTCAAGAGTTCATGGAACATGTGGATAATTTTTAATTGAACTTATCTAACATTGGAGTATTTTCATATTTTGCCTAATTCTCTTTTGTGAAGAGGAAGTGTGCTATTATTTAATTCAACAGTATTTATCAAGTTAATATTACTTAATAGGTACTAGAGCTGCAAGTTCTTCTCACTTAAAACTCTTCTTCTATGTATATTATCTATAATGCATTAACAAGGAAACACTGTCAGTGTGGAAAGGACTACCCTCATTTGAATATGATAAAGTATTATCAAAGGACAATACAAAATATCTCAGTCCTGTCAGTACCAATTTTGATTACTCTTTAAAATTATTATATCTTAATTCCTTTGGCAGTCCTGTTACTAGAGAAGGAAAAAAAAGACAAACATGTCTTCCGTATTTTGTGTGTAGATTGTATGTCACACATTTCAGGTCAGGTCATATTTCCAACTCAGTGATGTGTCTCAGTCCTTTGTTAAGATAATTTTTCAGACTTTCCTTTTTATACCCTCTCAATAGCAACTGGCTTCCAATTCTTCCACACATCTCTTGCACTCATCCTCATCACCTACTAGCATTCCTCTTACTCACTGTGATCTCCAACATCTCTCTGGTGCTTGTCTCAATTAAGACCTAGGCCTGTCATTTTGCCAAACTCATGAAAGACCTAGAACCCAGTTTTAGTGGCAGACTTGGGTTGAAATCTCAGCCTTCTCGTGTCTGAGACTTTAAACAAATCCATAAAATGGATATAACATCACCTACTTCAATAAGTGAAATAATATATGCAACACACATATATCACATATATAATATCAATAAGTGGTAGCTATTTTATTCTGCTTTAAGAGTGCATACATCTAAAAGTATTTTTAATTACCAAGTTGGTAAAAGGAATTAATTCAACATAGATGTATTATTTCCCTATGTGCTTAATACAAAATAGGATGGCAAACATTTCTAAAGCAGAAGGGATATATAGGTAAGTTTTATGTGTCTCTCTCTATCTTCAGAAAGCTCCCCATTCTCTTCTCACCACACCCATCCTATCTGCCTGCCTTCTTTATCAGCAGTGGCATCCAAAGAGCATATATGCTCTCTCTCTGAATATATATTAAATATAATTTACATAAAATATTTATATATTAATATATTATGCTATACATTTAAATATAAATATATATTGAGAGAGAGAGAACCTCAAAGAGTGGCTAGCAGTGTATATGCTTGGAAATGCCCTTACTATTATTGACAAATATGGAAGGAATAGAGTGCATATTTGGGAGAACACCTTCTTGGTAGAAAATGGCTCTAGTATTCGAAATCAGCCTTGACCTCATGATTTCAAAATCATCAAGCATTCTTGTCTACATTTGGAATGGAAAGGTACTGAATTTGTGACAAATGCCTCTAATTTAGTGACTCCTCATTTTTCACATTTTCTCATTATTCTTATTCCTAGTCATTCAGTAGGGTTTTTCCATTATAAATAGGATCCTCTCTCCTTAAGTACCTGGGAGTGTCACGACTAATCTCCAAGAACTGGACAGATGTCTTTATATTTTTATGAGTGTGCTTCCCAGAAACCTACCATTGGCTTTATTGTTAGATGCTTTAAATGTCAGTGATTATGCAGTGATTGATATGTGAAACTGATTCATCTTCAAAATCTAATTTTAACCTTTCAGAGTAGAGAAAAGAAAACTAACTGACCCACTTGAAGCTTTAAAAGAGAAATACTTGAGGCCTTCTCCAGGATTCTTGTTTCACCCACAAGTAAGTATTTCGGATTTGAGATTTCCAGCTTGTAAACTAACTTGTTGATCCTGAAAAGCAGGTGCAATGAAATGAAAGATATCTTGAGAACATTAGGATTTCCTATGACGCTGGTGTGGAAGAACACAGGAAATTCTAGCAGAATTAAAACCCAAGCTCTTTAAAGAAAAATTAGTTAATATATGTGTAAAGATAACATGGTTCCAGTGTTAAATGATTGTCTGCTATTAACTGTTTATTGAGTTAAAGTGCATTTTGGAGTGAGCAGGACTCAGTTAAGAAAATAAATATCCAAGGTGTGCTTTGTGTGTGGTGGTTGCTGATACTGAGAAATAGATCATACTGTGACTCGTCCCAAACTCGTGAAGGTCATTCTTGTTCTTTTAGAGCTTAGATAAAAACAGGAAATGAGTCTACCTGACAAGTTGTTACCACAGAGGGTGAAGGAATTTATCTAGAGACCACTGAGCATTCCAGCAAAGCTCTGTAATTGCACAAGAATTCACCACAATGCAAAGTGCTATTTGCTGAATAGAGTTGTGTTCATTTATCAAAATATATACAGTCTATCATTGCAAGGAAAATACAAAGCAGTACTATCTCTAATTGGTTCATCCTAAAGTCCTTACACATTTAGTAATTTTAAAAAATGGGTTTACATATCAACCACCATCTGGAAAATCATACTGAAAGAACAAATACGGTATATAAACATCTTGAATATGGTTTCTTAATTTAAAATTTATTTTACTTTTGTTTAAAGGATGCAAACTCTGGTCTTTGTAGATAGCAACATTTTAATGAAACTTCTTAAAAACAGAGTAAACTAATTTATTTTGTTGCAATATGCTCAAACAAAAAATGATGGTTCTCTAATAAAATCGGGGGAGTTTATGCCAGCTGTCTTATGGAGAGCTATGAGGCAATTAAATGAATTAAATAAAGATAATGGGATATGATTCTTTTTTCCTTTTCCTTTCTGTTACCTCTTTTACACTTTTTCAAGTATCTTTCCAGAGTCCTGAATAAAGAGTATGAGAGTTGTAACACAATCTTCTGGGTTAGTTGGATAAATCTACTATTGCTAAAGAACGCTCACTCCCTTTCAAAATGAGATAATATATGGTTTAGCAGTAAAAGTTTTAGAAACATTCCAGTTAGTATTAATTTTATATAGGAAGATTAAAGAATGTTATTCACATAATTACTTTATGGAAAAGAAGTAAGTTATAAAACAGTTAATGTTTATCAGGACTATATTTTATATTTAGACTGATCTAAGTAGTACTTGTAAAGTTTCATAGGCTCATAAACTGGAATGTAGCACATATTTTGTGTCAGATGTTGTACAAAAAGTACATCTCTCCTGATAGCTTCCTGTATAATTTTAAGTAAATACGTATGAGGATATAATATTCATATATGCATTAATGTTATAATAATTAATTACAGTAATCATGATTTTCATGTTCTGATAATCTTTACAATTTAGTAATTAACCATTTCAAAATTGAGTGCTATGGGTACATGATAGAATGGAGAAAAACCAAAACAGGGATTCAGTGTCTTTTAGCATCTTAGTCTACCTGGCTCTTAGTTTTCCTGTTTGTAAAATGAGAGAGTTGGGTGTAAGGTTTCTATCCACTTTGAAATTCAAAGATGTTTTGCTAACCACAGTAAATTTACCATTTCATAAGATGGGGAGTTTTGTCAACCATTAATTCTGTGTGAATTTGCAGCTGTTAGCAATATAGTAGGTATATATTTTAAAATTATAAGAGAGCAGATTATATTTTAATATTCCCAAATTAATTAAGGATCACAAAAGATGAGGCATGTGTCCAGGGCTTCGAGCATAGCAGTCATTCCTCAGATCTTCACAAACACACCTGTGGGAGCGCAGTGGCAGTGTTTTCCTCCTGCACCAGAATGTCACGTCTTGGTATAAGGGCCTCCCTATTGCTGTATGTTGATATTAGAACAGGACCCAAGAGTGATGATCAAAATACTTAAAACCTGATGTGTCATGAATACCCACCAATCAGAATGGATTTCTGCCATTCTGGAGCAGGATACTGGAGGCTCTTGCTGCACCAACTGCCAATGTTTTATTCGCTGGATAGTGGGACTATCTGAGGGGTGTTTGGGAAAGAGGCCAGGGAAGCAGGGGAACATTTAGAGTGCTTAGGGCAAAGGCTATTTACCAACTGTTACAGAAATATTTCATTGTTTTTATAACCATCATGACTGTTTTCGTGTGTCATGCTATATATAGCTGGGATACAAGCTGGGATACAGACAAACCCTCTTCCTCTTTAATCAAGTCTTACCCTTCCCAGCATAGCTGGAAGAGTTGGAATTTGTGTACACCACATATTTAGCATTGTGCTTGGCATGTGGAAGGACCTAAATGAGGAAGAGCTCTTATTAGTGGGTGCAAAAACATTTTATTATAAATATAAAGGGATGTTATTAAAACACCCTCCTCTCATCCCCTGCCCAATTTCTTTGCCAGGGCCATGCCATGTACTAGGAGTACTTGAAAAGATGCTTATTGTATTCTTGGCATGACCTCACTGCAGAAGTAAAGGGGGCACAGATCAAGGAGCCAAAGCAGAATGACTTGCTTCTGTTCTCAGTGCTTGCTATGATTTCATAGCTAATGTGCTCACATAAAACTGTTCATTGCTGTATTTTCCATTTAAGTATATTAGAGCAAATCACATGGATTCTCTCAGCTTCTGGATCGTCATTTCAAAATGGGAATAATATCTGCCCTATCTATTTCTTAGGATTGTCATAGTAATAAAGGGGTATCACATTCTCAATGTTTTAGGAAAAAGAAATAAGGATGCTTCATAGTGGTATTCTCTGGGCAAGTCTAGTTTTACAATTTTTGTGTATCTTTATATTGTTCTCAGCATATCCCTTCCCATTCCATAATTCCTAGTCAGTGATAAGTGAACACCTCGGTAAATAAAAATCTACTGAATTTTATTGAAAGATTATTAGGCTATATTACTGCCTTTTAGAATAATATGTGTTTTAAAAATTCTGTCAAAAATACTTAGAAGATACATGAGTACATACATCAAAATTAAAAGATAAATGCCGAGGGTCTCAAGTCTTCTCTTAGTTCAATTCTTGAAGAAGCATGTTTGCTCTATCAGACCAGGTGAGAACTATTTAGTCCTCTAGTTTTCTTTTACAAATCAGTTAGTTTACTCTAAGGGAGAAATAAGCGTAGTAGAGGCTTTCTCTGCATATGTGGTTGAAAATTATTTATGGTCAGTATAATTTTGAAAAGGAGTTGAATGGCCACAAATAGGTCAGATGCAGGGAATGTTATTACTGTGTGACCTCTGAATGTCCATTTCATTTGTTCCTATTTTGGATCCTTTGCATTCATGTTGATAGCCCATTTGAACGTCCATGGAAATCATTTGTCAATTACACTATTGTAAAAGTGGCTATTATTCCTTGGTTTGATGTTTCTATACTTTTAATATTGTTTTTGGTTATTTGCACATTTTATTTGCAAATGTTTGGCTTTGAATACATCTGCAACAGACTCTTTTTTTGCTTCCATTTCTGTCCTTTCTTCATTCTTTTATATTTTCTTTCTTTTAAATTGGCTGATTATCCTGCTACTACATTCCAAAGAACTGAGGAGACAGTCTTTTCCTAAGTTATAATACGTGAAAAATCACTTAAATCTTCTGTTCTTCATGTTCTATTTTGCTTTCAACAAGTGTTTCTTATGGTTAGATTTCTTCTGCAATCAAGTTTTCATCCTTTAAAAACTACGTATCTTCCTTAATAAAGACACCACAATGTATATAAGCAAAATATATATCTCCTTTAACCAAGCAAAATGATGTTTTAAACTTTTGTGTCTCCTGGAAGAGCTTCTAACCCACTGAAGGTTTTCCCAGTGAATCTTGTCATAAATTGTCATTAATAGCTAGAACTTTTTAGTTTTCCATTAACATTCTTAACTGTTCTGACTACTGATGGTCTGAGTCCTATACTAATAAAAATCAAGTAGTGAATTTCCAAGTACATTATCCTTTGATTATCCTTTTGTTATTCAGTGATTCATATTTGAGTAAATATATTTTCTTTGTTATTAACATTATAAAAATGCAAGAGATTGGATTTTTACAGGAAATGGCTTAATTTTTAGCTATTAGAATAAATTTAGGGATATTGTTTTATAGTAAGTAATTAATAAAAAGGAAGCATCTGTTTTGCTGTAAGATTCTCTAGTAGGTAGCGTTTAGCTTTCTTGTAATAATGAACCTTGATTCAAACATTTCATTCAGGTAAATAGAGGAAATTCAACAGTGTTATAAAAATATTTAATTTTTATGTCCAAAGCTTTTACTCAAGGTACAGTTACATGATAAGCAAAAACTACTAATTTAGTACAAATGTTAATTTCTCAAAGGATAGATTGCAATAAAGATACCAACACAGAAGTAATTTTTTGTTTTTGTTTCAATTTTGCTCCCAGTTCCAACTGCCTGATCAGAGAACTTGGGTAAGTTTCCTACTTATATTTTTGACTAAAGTGATGTAGCATTAAAAAGAAAACAACTTAACATTCTAAATTGCTGTACAGACATAAAGAATTCTGAACTCCTTTCCATTACATGATATGGCTCCAGCAGATAGTTGACCTGCTTTCTCAAGCTGCATTCTTTCAGTTATAATTGGGCATTTAGTGAGCTAGAAATTGTTTACAGAATGATTTTATTCGATAAATCTGATCCATTCCACATAATTATACCTTGATATGGAACTCTTTCTGGACACCTGGGAACACGCTGTTAAACGAGGCTTCGAAATGGGTCACTAAGTGAAAACAACCATTATTTGGTGGAGCCTGTATCAGCATGTAAAGATGCTTTTGATAAAGCCTTCTAAAGGATAAAACCTGAACTTGTGTGTAGATACAGGCTGACATGGGAATTCACATCCATATATCCCAGGGCAGAAATTGGTTCTGGCTATTTAAAGATATAAAACTAAATGTTTACAAATCCATATGTAACTAGTGAATGGATCTTTTAGCATCTAGTCTCACTTCCTTGACTTTCAGTTACTACTTCCAGATACAGTCAGTTTCAGTTAATAATATTAGGGGATAGCTTTATTTTTTACTGTGGAAGATACTCAGGATACAAAGAATACTGTTTATTTAGTTTTTACCCCTAAATAAAACTCGGTCAGTGGAAATAACATATAGTTAAAAATATTCTCTAAGTATATGTGTTTCTGTTTCTCTTTTTCACTGAAAATTATTCTGATTTCTGATGAATGGGCAAAATCTTGGGATATAGTTCAGCTGTCCTTTTAAAGTCACTGGATAATTATATATAAACTTAGTTGAAGCATTTTAGCACTAACCTGTTTCCTCTATTTGATGTTAGTTTTTCTTTACCAGAAATTTCTTCATTTTATCTCTTTTGTGGAATATGTAAAATTGTGATTTTTCTCATTCTGATAGACTTTTAAGGTTTAAGTTTATTTCAAAAGTATACAAATATTTATGGAGAGAGAGGGAGAGAGATCAACCCGCTAACTTAGGCAAAGTTGTGCAACAGATGGGGTTGTTTTCTGATTATCCTGGCCGGCATTTCCAGTCTTCTTCCTTTGCATTTCCTGCTAGAGATCTGTCTTGAGTATTGTGCCTCATGGTCCTCATCTTTTCTAAGGTACAGTATGATTTTGACAATAGCTCTGTTGTTAGCTGGTTGAAGCTTAAGGTGTTGACCCCCTACATACATGGCCAAAGATTGTGCCAACTTACAAAGGCAATATAGATTTTAAATTAAACTACCTTTTCTTACAATACAACAGCATAGTGATTGCTGTTGCAATGCTTTGAAACATTCCCATTCCATTGAGTCACAGGTTTTTTGGAGATGTGATTTACATTTGTATTATAAAACAGATATTAGTAGGGAATATTAAAGATACGTGTTTATAATTTTCAGTGGTAAATAGATCTCTATGTTGATTGTTTGTAACACAAAGGATACATGCTTGGGGGGATGAATATTCCATTCTCCATGATGTGATTATTTCACATTGTATGCCTGTGTGAAAACATCTCATGTATCCCACAGATATATACACCTACAATGTACCACAAAAAATAAAGAAAAAACTAAGTGATTTCATAATCATGACTGCTGAATGTGATACATGAAGTGAGATAACCACAAAATAGGAATATTTACTTCTCCCCCATATGACCATGATTTTGAGATTTCTCAAGATTATCAAGTGAATAAATATAGAAAGCTAGCAAGTCTACAAACTTTCCCATCATAAGTTATTTATGAAAAGTTAATTATTTTATGATAAAGTCATGTGTAATCTAATTTGTAAAACATTGAGTCACATGATTAATGGTGTTGTTGGACATATCATTTCATATAATCAGGTTGTCACTTTAATAGTTTTAATGAGAAACCTTTTTATGTCATCAATTATTGGCTGCCAGATAATAAATGTTAAGTTAAGTGCTTAGGACCCAGTTGATAATATCTTGCCTGCTGAAATGTTTTCAAAAATACTAACTTTATTTGACTAGAGAGATAGCTACATTTTTTGGTAGAAGCTAGGGAATTGTGTCTAAATATTAGTTTGCGTCAGTATAAAGTTAATAGCCTCTTGGGGACTGGAACAGGGTGAAATGACTTCCTCTTCCAGACATCTGGCTGCAGATAACATCAACTATTATATATGTAAATAAAAATTACTGTTCCATAGGAAAAAACTGTCATTTACTGATCTTAGATTAGCCTATGACATTAATGAATCACAGGGTAATATATTTTTAAAATATATGATCTAACTTTTACCCCTTTGATTTCCCCATTCTCAGCAAATTTCTTATTCGTCATAGTAGATATTGCTCTTCTCATTTGATTTTTTCATAATTTAAAAACATATAGCTAGATTCTGTTCCATTTATTCCAATTTATCTTGATTTTTAAAATTTAAAATTAATCTCAAAACTTACTATTTCTCCTGCAAAAAGTGTGTTACTTTTGGAGGAACATCACGTGAGTCAGACCAGCCAGCAAGAGAAAGTTGGGGTTTTGATCTGTACACTCAATAGAGCTTGTGTTAATCCAATACCTTAATCATGGGTATTGACTAGGGCTGATGATGGTCACAGAACTGCCGAGTTACCCCAACTAGCAGATGTCTGAGTCACTTCTGTTTATCTTAATGTGGAAACTTATTCTTTTCAACTGAGGTCAAGTGCTATAAGAGCAAATATTAGGAAGATGAAAAGAAGGATTCAACGAAGGCTTTTATGTTGCTGGCTGGGCAGAAAATGTTTTGCGTACGTGTGTATGTGTGTTAACAGTTACCCTCAGCTTGCTTCCCATCTTCTTTCCTTCCCTTTCCCCATTCCAATTTAATCCTCTTTTCATTTGACACCGGAAGCCAAAGGTGGGGGCGGCTTGTAAGACACTTGCATAACCCTTATTCTTTTTCCTATTACCTTTAAGAATGTCATTATTTAGCCATCAAGCCCATAATCTATTTTCTTGTTTCTTGATGGTTTTCCCAAATCGAAACAGTTTGAGGAAAAATAATCACAGTGATCTTTCTTCAAAAGGAGCTAGCTATTAGCAGCTACTAACGCAAGACACATTTCTCAACAGCCAATTGCTCTCAAATAACTTGAAGGACTTGTAGTTTATGTGTGCTGAAGATGAAAGCCGAGAATAATAGTCATGAGTAAGCTATTTTCCATATAAAAGGAAACGTGTTTCTATAAGATGTTTTGTTGCAGGAATCTGAGTATGTCAGCAGGATGGACACTCGAATGATTTAAAACCACTAGATAATGAACTTTTACTTAAATATTAAATGTACCTAAATAAAACGTTTATAATCACTACCCGTGCACTAACTGTTCTTCCCAATAAATGTGTGTGATCATGACCCTTATCCATGCTTGTTACTAGTGCTAATCAGTTTGAAGGCCAGAGGTCATTTTTCACTCAGAAAACTTATCTCTTGCTTTCTTGCTGGGTGGAATCTCAAAATGATTTTCTACAAGGAACAATTAGAAGGAAGAAATGCAAATACAAGAGTATCATAAAATATTTCTGGATTGATTTTTTAATAAAGAAATCCAAAGTAACATGGACATGCTAATGCTCTGTCTAGAAGGGAATAATGACCGTGTTCTGCAGAGACAGAACTTTCTCCAACCTCTGTGAGCAGCAGCATCATTCCGTATCTCTGCCCTGTGATCAGTATGTGTCAAAATCCTTCATCGTGACAAATGTGCTGTCCACTTGCATCTGTGGAGAATGTTTTAGCAGCTGAGTGATTATGAATCAAACCCCTGAGCTTATAGCCCTTACTGCCTCCCAATGCGTTCACATTTGTCGTCTGACAAGTAAATGTATCTTGACTTTCCTCTGAGATTTTTTTGTACCGTGTTTGATGAAAGACATTTGGCAAATTGGCAGTAGTACCCTGTACATTGCAATTTGTAGCTAGCATTAGGAGTCCGGGCATGAAATGAGAGGGCAGGCTCCAGGATAAAGGGGAAAAAAAAAGAGAACTAACTAGAACATGAATAGTCACTTGAAGAATCAAACACACAATATTCCTTTTGTGAGAAGAGATCATATTCAGGCCATGCTGTCAGATTTTGCTCTGCTTTAAGAAGTTGATGGTATTCTGTCCAGCTGGGTGTCCACAGAATATATGTCTTGTTAATTTTTCCTTCTTAGTAGGAAATGTTGCCTTTTATTTTTAACTTGAGCTCATAAATTAGGCCTCCATCTCTGTCCTGCTGTCTCATTAGCAAAAGGATAGTTTCTTGGGTTGACCAGTTGTTTGAACTTGCAGTCATCATCTCAATTCTTATGTGTCTTCTGGTCGAGCATCACAGCTCTTTGAGAATTTTATATAATGTATATAGAATGCAAACACCTTTTAAAATAGCTTCTTGAGCTTTCTAATGGCACACTGCGCTGAGAATCAAATAAATAATGGGTGAGTTGATTTAACAGGATGGCCTGAAAGTTTGTTTTTCTACTTAAAAATTCAGTAATAAGCAGCTTCCAAATAAAATGTGAGCCCTGAGGAAAACCAACATGTTGAGAGGGTCAAAGGAAAGGGGAGAGTCCCTCTGGCTGTGGAGCTTAAGAATCAAGCTAAGGCTGGACACAGTAGCTTATGCCTATAATCCCAGCACTTTGGGAGACTGAAGCAGGTGGAAGGCTTGCTTGAGACCAGGAGTTCAAGACCAGCCTGTGCAACATAGTGAGACTCCATCTCTACAAAAAAATTTTTTAAAAACAGTGATCAAGCCAACTTTAAAAGTAAATGCCATCCTCTGCTTGTGACTCTCAAATAAGTGTGCAGGTGAACAAAAACTTGAAGATTATAAACAACAAAAATTAGATTATTGGGGGGGAGAATTAGGCAGGGACAGTTTTCTTTCAAGAATGTTTCTCTAAAAGCATGGTTACATGAACTACTCCCCCTGTCTTACAAGGTACATGCCAAGTTATGTTATATGAAATTATACTAACATATGACGAACTGTCATTTCAACTCAGTCTTTGTCTTTGATGAAATTAATATTTAATCAAAATTATTTGTATATGATCCCACTTAAAAATATGGCATATCCAGATGGTAATTTAATGTAGTCTTAGGCAATACCCTCCTATACATTTAATTTTTTTCTTTCTGAGTTATACATATTTGGCTTAAGCTGTAATTTTGTAACACTTCATGTTCTTCCATGCTTTCAGTTCTTTTCTTGGGACTGCATGGTTCTTACGGTTTTCATTGCCTAGGCAAGGCATATAGCAACTCTCCCTATAATTTCCATTATGTTAATATCCATCCCATGATACTAATGCTGTCACTTAAATAAAAAACTTAACTTGGCTTTATTAGCTCTCTTATATATTTCAATGTTCAATTATATATCAGATTATGATAAAATGGCCTAACCAAGGTCTTATGGAAAAAGTTCACTCAGTATTTTATAAGCTTAGTTCTACTTATGGTATTTCCCAAATAAATCAATTCTGTTGTTGTTTATTTAATGTTGGGATACTACAGTCTCTTTCTACAACCCATCGCAGATTTCATGCTTCCCTTTTAATGATGTCCTTGGTTTGCCAGAGATTATCATAGAAGACAAGACGCCAAACGATTCATGGTCTTGTGCTTTTACCTTTCAGATGTCAGCTATTGAAAACATGGCAGAAAAGCTAGAGAGCTTCAGTGCCCTGAAACCTGAGGCGAGTGAGCTCCTACAGTCAGTACCCTCTATGTTCAACTTCAGGGCGCCTCCCAGTGCCCTGCCAGAGAACCTTCTGCGGAAGGGAAAGGAGCGCTATACCTGCAGGTAACTGCACAGTTAATCATGGCTGACTTTCCAGAAATCTCCCCTCTGATTTCAAAAGGCCTTGCTGTTTGTTTTGGAAATTATTCTTGATTAGATGATTAATAGCCACCATGATAGATCTCAAGCACTTCAAAGTGTTCTTCATTTAGTGAAATATAAAAATAGTGTTTTTAAAAAATTATTAAATGTGAATTTTAACACAGGCCATTTGGTTGTGATAAATGAGGTTGGAAACAGTCCAAATACTATCTGCTTGTCTCACTTTGATATTTATGAATTTTCTTTCACAATTAATTATTTTCATCTAAAGGTATACTACTACTGTCCTCAAGCATATATTCATTAATTGTCATGGCATTAAAGAATAAGGCCATTAATTAAAGACAAATAAGGTCCACAAGTGAATGAAACTAGCTAGTAAATTTTTTGTTACTTATCAGTAGTAAAGCTTATTTTATGTTTCTGGTTTTGTGTGTGATTTTTTTTTTGCGAAATAAATTGTGCTTATAATTTCTGAATCATCTTTAGAAATGGGTAAGTATCTGACTCAGGCATGCAACTTTATCTGCTCTTTGAAAAATATGTCACTTTCTTTCCAGAAAAAAAGCTTTTATGGGTACATACCTTGATGGATGAAGTCTCAGGATTTTGTCTGATCTGATACCACTCTATGTATAGGGAGTTATCACTGTGACTGACGTGTAAAATGAGTTGAAACATTTGAAATCTGTTTACATCAACCCAGAATCAGAAACTCTAACCATATTTTTATCCCCTTGTCTGGTTCAATTTTGTGAATGTAAAAATATCGAGTTAATAAGAGAGATGTATAGGAGTAGTCAAAACTAAAGTCTATTTTCATAAATTGCTTGCTTATATGCGAATAAATTCAACCAGACCTTAGAATTAAGTCTTTTTTTGTAGACTTATTTATTTATTTATTTTATTTTTATTTTTTATTTTTTATTTTTATTTTTTGAGACGGAGCCCTCGCCTCTGTCGCGCCTGGGCTGGAGGCAGTGGCCGGGATCTCAGCTCACTGCAAGCCTGCCTCCCGGGTTCCCGCCATTCTTCCTGCCTCACTCCCGAGTAGCTGGGACTACAGGCTTCACCTCAGCCTCGGGCTAGTTTTGTATATTTTAGTAGAGACGGGTTTCTCACAGGAAAGCAGGGCTTGTAGGATGGTCTCTGGTTTCCTGACTCGCGGATCCCACTTCCATCTCGCCTCCCAAAGTGCTGGGATTACAGGCTTGAGCCACCGCACCCAGCCTTGTAGACTTATTTATATTAATATCTGTGGAATGGCTTTGTTACAAATTTTAAATACCAACGAAATGTGAGTTCCATGCAAGATTAATTGAACCAGGAATAAGCATCTGGCTGCTGTGTGGCTTCAGTGAAATATAGTCGACTGTGCTGACTTTCTTTTATAAACATCTTTTCATGACAGATACTGTGGCAAGATTTTTCCAAGGTCTGCAAACCTAACACGGCACTTGAGAACCCACACAGGAGAGCAACCTTACAGGTTTGACAATGATATTTGCTAAATATCTTGACAAATATTGTAGTAATTAAAGTGAGTTCATGGACACGACTTCATAGGAGGCTTTTTTATGCATGTCTGAATATATGTCTATTCAATTTTGAGTCAGGAAAGAATTGACTAACGGCTGGGATCGAAATTAGAAGAGTTCTGGTTTCTTTAATCAAGGCTTCCTACCTCTCAGTTTAAAAGTTCTAGCACAGTGTCTAGGACAGAATAAGTACTTAAGAAATGCTAGCCATTTTAAATATTATTTTTATTATCATTGTGTTCTCTTTTCTCAATAATTAGGATGATCTTAATTGACAAAAATCATAACATTGCAGCCTTCCTTTTCCAAGCCTCAGATCTCTGCTAGGAGTTAACAACCCATATGTACTTTTTTCCCCCAGCACAGCTAAGTCATTTTCCATGGGTTCCAATAGGAGGTTTAAAGAATAGATTTTAGGCTGGGCACAGTGGCTCATGCCTGTAATCCCAATACTTTGGGAGGCAGAGACAGGTGGATCCTTGAGGTCAGGAGTTTGAGATCAGCCTGGCCAACATGGTGAAACCCTGTCTCTACTAAAAATACAAAAATTAGTTGGGTGTGGTGGCTCACACCTGTAGTCCCAGCTACTTGGGAGACTGAGGCAGGAGAATCCACTGCACCTGGGAGGTGGAGGTTGCAGTAGGCCAAGATTGCACCACTACACTCCAACCTGGGTGACAGAGTGAGACTCTGTCAAAAAGAAAAAGAAAAAAAGAATAAGGGAACAGATCTTAAACCTAGGGAAGTCTGGGGAGAAGAAAATGTGAAACTAGAGGTAGGACAGATAAAATAGAGTATATTATAGAAAAAGGGGTAATTTTATCAGTAATTTCCTAAATTACCTCTTAGTTTATTCTATTACATGCCAAGATTAGTCATATGACACATTGAACACATCTAATTTTAATATTGTTTATGAAAGAATGAAAACAGACTTTTTCCAATTTTAAAATATAAACTACATTGTTTAATGTTCAATGCCTTGCACACAATATTAGGTACTTGTAAATATTTCTTCAAAGAATGAATATTATATAACTTAAGTAATATCATAATGTCATTCTCCTTTGAAATTCTTATACATTGCTTGTATGCAAAATTATTTTTTCCTGAGTGCTAAGTTTTTCTATTAAAACAAAAAAGTAAGATATTTATCACATTTCAAATATTTTTTTAATGGTAAAATAAGAAAATGGGTCATTTGAGAATAATTGAAATCTTAGGAGAAAGCTGGAGACAGCTAAACTTAAAACATCAGTGTTTTCTCAATTTCCTTGCTTTCCTACCTGTTTTATAAATCACTAATTTTAAGTGATATATTTCCAATTTATACATGATAGAATGCACTTGATATAACAGGTCTCAGAGAGATGTAATACTGGGAAGTTTTAGATGATTTCCCCTTTTCAGAAAATTCTATTACCAGAAATTCTGCTTAAGTGGAAGGAAAGGTTTCCACACTCATGTTTTGTTATGGCAAGAGTACTGGAAACTATGTTGTCAGGTTCATTTTACTCTTTCTTTGTACATAAATTCAATGGTTTTATTCCACCCAATAATGGCGCTACTATCGTACATATATATTTTTTAAACCACAAACCAGAATTTTGGTATAGCTGGAGATCTTACACAATTATTTGTCCAGCCCCTCTGGTTTTATTTTTTTATTTATTTATTTTTTCCTTGTGGAAGAATTCCAATGAACAGTGTAGAAAAAATGAGGAAAACAAAATCACAATTAGGACATCATAATAATAATTGCTACAGGCAAGATCAATTGAATGTTAAAATGAGTGTATGTAGTGAACTAGAGTTTATAGTTTAGTTAATGTATCAATGTTGGTTTAATAGTTGTGACAAATGTACGTGAAATATATTAACAATGGGGAAAATGGGTGCTATGTACTATCTTTGCAACCCTTTAATAAATCTAGAACTCTTCTAAAATGAAAAGTTTATTTAGGCCAAATGTGGTGCTTCATGCCTACAATCCCAGCACTCAGAGAGGCTGGGGCAGGAGGACCACCCAAACCTAGGAGGTGAAGACCAGCCTGGGCAACACAACAAGACATCATCTTCAAAAAAAGAAAAGTTCATTTAAAAAATATAAAATTAGTGAGTGAAAGTTCAAGGAGAAACAGGATATTTGCATAGCCCCAAAATATCTTCTGCGAAATATTTGTTAATTAGAAAGAGAAAAAGTAGTAACCTTATAGTGGAGAAATGTGGCAGATACTACCTTATCCAAATGATCAGGGTTAACAATGCCAGAAGTTAGACATGTCAGCATCATGTACCCTTGATAGGACACATTGAGAGGGCATATTGTCTCTGTGCTATTTTCCCCCAAAATTTATAACCTCACTCTAATAATGAGAAAATATCAGACCAACCCAAATTGAGGAAAATTCTACCAAATTCCCTATCGGTATTATTCAGAAGTGTCAGGGTCATTAAAGGCAAGGAAAGACTGAGGAACTGTCAGAGACTGTAGAAAACTAAGGAGACATGACAGCTAAATGCAATGTGGGATCCTAGATCAGATCCTGGAACAGAAAAAGAGCATTGGAGAAAATTGGTAATATTAAAATAAAGCCTATATTTTAGTTAATAGTATTGCATCAACGTTAATTTCCTAGTTTTAATGAATGTTAGGTAACATGTTAACATTGGAGGAACTGAGGTAAAGGGTATATGGGAACCCTTTGTACTATCTTTGCAACTCTTCTGTAAGTCTAAAATTACTTCAAAAAGAAAAAAATTAACTAAAAAAATTAAAATGATATGTAAATTATATACAGATTATGTCTGCTTCCTGTGGCTGACCTGTGCCTTCTGGAAAGTTCTATTAGGTTTTAATACTTTATGTAGTAAAAGTTAAACATGGTCGCCTATATAGGAAATTATCTCTTCAGATAGATAAATACCAGTAGACCACAAACTCCTTGACAGTGGAATCCCCCCCCCCGCCTTTTTTTTTTTTTAATAGACAGTAGGTCTCACTCTGTAGCTCAGGCTGGTTCTGAACTCCTGGCTTCAAGCAATTCTCCCACGTCCACCTCCTGATTATTAGCAGGAGGAGGGATTATAGGCAGGTGCCACCATGTCCTGGATAATCCATATCTTATTCATCTCTGTGTCCTTGATGCATCAGCCCCTCTGTTTTACAAATGAAAAAATTCAGATTTACATATGCTAATTGCCTTCTGCAAAGTCTGATACTAATAGAGTCAGGATTAAAAACCCAGGCCCAGAGCTCTCACTTCAGCGTTTTTATTTTGCATCATGATATCAAAGGCTCGTCTGACCTCCATGTCTACATCCGATAACTAGGAAGGCTCAATAGTATACTGCCCATGACTGTGTTATGTGTTCATTTTAAGAATTCTTAAAACTTAAGCTCTTATTGGAGTTGTGTAGAAGGAATTGATTTTTTATTTAGAGCATTCTTCTTCTGGCCAAGACTTTAGCAGAGGAGAGATAGAAAGTAACAACTGATCATTGGTTAGAACATGCTTCTTTAGATTTGAGAAGATGATGCTTACTAGATTTGGAAAAGACCCTTTGTGTGCAAGCAGAAAGTTAGAAGCATGGCAGAAACATAATCTCTCTTCCTCATGATTTGTGTAGAAAGTGTTTTGGGTGAAAAAAAATTTTTAAAGTGTTTCGTGGGAGTATGTTTACTCTAACAGGGTTTTCTAGGTTATTCTGCTAAGCACAGAATAAATTGTGCTAAATATAGCATGGTTCTCATTGCAGTGGACCTTGGAGGTAAACAGAGTTATTGCAGAGAAGGTCATAACTTTGTATGCATTTTTTTAAAAAAAAACAGGGGTTAAAATATTACAACTACCATAATGTGGGGTTTCACACATTTTTTATTAATATTGTAAGTGAGGAAAGTTGAAGAACCTTATGATGCCAGAACAGTTTTTTAAGGGGGAAAAATTAAATCAGTACTTGTGTTGGTTTATTGATACTATGCCAAAGTAACTAGTTCAACAGATTATTTTTCCTACTGAACTGACTAGACTTCTGGCATCACATAAGGACAGCCACAGAAGCCCAAGAACTCTAGTGGAATGGGCTGATTTCTGCTTTAGAGATCTTGAACCACTGACTCTGCATTCAAAAGTGGGAGGAGAAGGGCCCTTCACACGTGGAAGGATGAGTTAAGAATTTTCTATCCTCTAAGATTGAAGTTTTCATTTAAAAGTCATTTAGAGGCTGGACACGGTGACCCACGACTGTAATCCTGGCACTTTGGAAGGCTGAGGTGTGTGGATCACTTGAGGTCAGGAGTTGGAGACCAGCCTGGCCAACATGGTGAAACTCTGTCTCTACAAAAATACAAAAGTTAGCTGAGCATGGTGACACGTGCCTGTAATCCCAGCTACTCAGGAGGCTGAGGCAGGGGAAACGCTTGAACCCAGGAGGCGGAGGTTGCAGCGAGCCAAGATTGTGCCACTGCACACCAGTCTGGGTGATGGAGTGAGGCTTCATCTAAAAAACAGCAACAACAAAAAAGTCATTTGGAGAAAGTTAACTTTTTTTTTTCAAGTAATATGTCCCCCAAAATCACAGAAACAAATCATGGCAAATAATGGAAACTTTACCTTAAAATGATAGAGGATAATAACCTCAATTACTAAAAACCCTTTTCTTCTTCACTGATGAGGACTAGGGGAAGGGGGCCTTGCATTTTTATATTTTCATTTTATGACTAAAGGAAAACGTTAAAAATAATTTATGGTATTTTTATCACATGGACAACAGAAACAATTAACCAACCAATAACAAGTGCTTTCACGAAAAACTGACCTAGTTCAGACTGCTAGAGACTCTTTCAGAAAAAGAGAAATGAAAAATAAGGAGTAAGAGGAAGGGAGATAAATGGAAGACCTTTGCTTTTATTTCACAAAGTGAATTTAGTGGCATTATTTTTTTATAACAGTTTAAAGATTAATAGAGAAAAGGCTTTATGGTAGCTGATTCTTGGGTATCACACTGAGTTATTTACATTGTCTTAGTTTTAAAAGTCTAGAATGTTCATTACTATTTTGAAACAGATAATGGAATTTTCTTTAGGATTAGCATCTGAGAAAGTGAATTTCTTGAGAAATTGGTTAATCAGACTGCAATTTTGAATTAAAAAGTGATATATTATTGTATTTGAAAACTATATGAATGTTTTATGTTTGTTTACCAAAAAATTAATTGTATTGTCCTAAGCAGAAGATAAAACAATGCTACTGTTCCTCAATGTGCTTTATTTTATGAGGTTTACTTAAAATATTGGTACTGATTAATGAATTTGGGAGCAATCAAATCACTAATATTTTATGGTTTTTGATAAAGTCATGAAAGTCTTTAAAGCGACCACAATCTATTGGAATTAAAATCTTAACTGTGTGAATAGTATTCTCCCCATGCCTTTCCTTTAAAATGTTGTTTTATGAGTGGAGATGATTTTTGAAAGCTGGCTAACTAGTCTTGAGAAATACCTTTTAATGTGCTTGTAAATATTTTCTCTTTGTTTATTTTTCAGATGCAAATACTGTGACAGATCATTTAGCATATCTTCTAACTTGCAAAGGCATGTTCGCAACATCCACAATAAAGAGAAGCCATTTAAGTGTCACTTATGTGATAGGTGTTTTGGTCAACAAACAAATTTAGACAGACACCTAAAGAAACATGAGAATGGGAACATGTCCGGTACGTAATAAATTGTGTTATAAGTCAAATATGGCTTCTTTTTCATATTTTAAATAATAATAAGATAATGTGATCTCTCTTCTTTTATTCCACTTTGACACCAAATCAGGTCTTATTGTAAAAATTTCCAGCAGGTTTCTATTGAGATTTTAGAATAATGTGAGCAATGTGACCATTGATTAATTGATGATTCAGTGGCCTTATTTGTATTATGTTTTTATCTTCCTGAATTCATGTTAATGGGTACTTTTAAGCAAAGAGGACAATGACCTAAACTCGCAGGAGGCTTATGAAACAAGATTTCCTTAATTGCAGGGGACCGTCTTTTCACCTATTGGCACAGAATGTGGCCCCTAGGCATGGCAGAGTTTCTAGAGTGGCAGCCCCAGAATGTCACCCTCTGAATATTAATCTAGAAAGCATAGCTGCTTTTGTAAAAGGCCTGCAGCTCAGAGAACCTCTCTTGGTAGTTTTTGCTATGACTCGGAATATGAAACTATTGACATGATCAGAGCAACCCATAGCAAATGATAGTGGTACTTTGTTTTCATCACAAATTCTTATATAAAATTAAGATAAAAGTAACTGGCATAAAACTAGACTTTTCTTAACTGGAACCTTGCCAGCACATATTTAGCAGAAGGGATTGTAGGTTTTCTAGTCTTTGGCTTCTAATAGTTAGATAATAAGTCATTAGGTAACATTTGCCAGCTGGCATATGTGTGCAGAGCCAACCTGTGCAGTCACAATTTGTCTCCAGAGAATAAAGGTTATGCTTTGGGAGTAGGGGAGGAGAGATACAGAGTTCAGGCAAAGAGATTTAAGAACAGAAAAAAGTTGGATTAATACAGACTAGCAATCTTTATTGATGGAATTTTTAAATTATTAATCTTTCTTCCACTGTAAAGGCACATTGTTTATGATCTTGTCTGATTACTACCTAAAAGTATATACTGTTCATCCCCCTCAAAGTCAACAATTTAATGATCATAGTTTTAAAATATTAGATTTTAGGTACAGAAGTATAATCCAATATGCAGAACTGACCACACTGTCTAACTGTGTGTACCCTTAGATCAGACAACTATAATTTTCTTATCAAAGTTATTTTAGGAAAAATAGTTAAACGTGTAACACGTCAACGTTAATACTTGTTGACCTCTTTTAGGTGAGGGGATGTTAGATTATAACCTCTTTTAGGTGAGGGGATGTTTTAACCTCTTGTTTTTGTCATATAGACTATTGTGATGAACTATTATAGATACTTTGTAGGCAAGATAAACAAAGGAAGCTAATGTTGGTGTAAAGCTCAACCACATACAAAGTGTTTATAGTTGATTAAGTTTATGTAAGCCTTACATCAATCCTGTGATACAGGTATTGTGAGCCTTGCGTTTCATGGCCAAGGAAGCTGAAGACCTCCTAAAGTTATTAATATTCATAGGGCATGTTTGAAGAAATAACACTGATCAGATTCATAAGGAGTGAGTTTCCAAATAAGTAGCTAGATAAACAATAATGTTTGTTATAAAAGGCTTTCTGCCCCACGCAGGTACAGCAACATCGTCGCCTCATTCTGAACTGGAAAGTACAGGTGCGATTCTGGATGACAAAGAAGATGCTTACTTCACAGAAATTCGAAATTTCATTGGGAACAGCAACCACAGCAGTCAGTCTCCCAGGAATGTGGAGGAGAGGTAAAGCTGTTTTTTACTCTTTAAACTCTGTGACGACTGAAATGAATATGTTTTAAAATATACTTTCTATGCTCACTGTTGTGGCACAACTATTACTTCAGTCACCAAAGACTGGTATATATTTAGTACATATTAAATACCACATGTGCTTCCAAGCATTTTACATGTATTAATTAATTTAATTTCATGATAACTCTGTGAGATAGCCACTGTAATTTTAGCAGTGAAGAAACGGAGACACTGAAGCTTAAACCGTTGTGTCGGAGGTCACATAAGTAGTCAATGGGATTCAACCTTAGCTGTCTGGTTCCAGAGCCCATAATTTTACCAGGATTTACCTAATTGATAGCTGAATAGAATCTGTTATCAAAATTTCAGAAGTAGAAGAAAAGGCCATCACAGGGATTCAGTTGAATCGCTGATCAATACTGGTTACTATTATACATTATAAATTATATATATATTACAGGTAATATATGATTCTCTATATATATGTATTATACCTATATACGTATATGTATATTCTGTATATATGTAATATACATATTATAGTACATATGTATGTATGCATTTATATATGAAATACCCATGGAGTTTCCCCCAAATATATTTTACATAGAAACTTTTTTAGTTTTCTTAAGATTCTATTGCTACTTTATGTCCTCTTAAGTGACTACTCATTTAATTCTGGTCTGTTTATTTCAGTGGGTATGACCATCCTTGTTTTTACCGACCTGATGCACTGGCTCCTTTTGTCATCATCAACATTAAGCATGAATAGCTTAATTCATTTTAAAAAGCTTTTAATGCTGTTAATGATAATACTTAACAGTTACCCAGCACTTCACATTGCATATGAAGTTAATGAAACACAATTTCACCAAAACTACTGGATTTAATTTTTCTTATCTATAAGCTATATTAAATATCTGTTGTTGAGAAGTAGACTTTTCTGGACATAACTATATAGGGACCTATTAAATTAGGATGCTGCATTGTAAGTTTTAAAAAGACATGACATTAGTTGAAAGTTCCATTATTTTTCGTCATGCAAGTATTATTGGGTTAGTGTCCTCTATTTTTGATGTTATTAAAAGTCAAACTTAATTATTTTATGTAATTTCTTCAAGGCAAGCATCAAATAAACATTTTTTACTAAAATAACCAAAAAAAGACCACTTCTGTTCTTCAACTTGTGTAAAAGTGTGTCTAAGAAAAACAAGAAAAAAGACCCTTCCAGTCTCTCAGAAATCTGATAACCACACCAGTGTGCAGTTGGATGTATCTTTCCCTTTACTCACCCATTAGTGTGTGTGTTTCTGTCTGTCTGTCTGTCTGTCTGTCTGTAAAAGGGAGAGGGGAAGTAGATGATCAGAAGGACAAAGTAGCAAGAACAAGCAAGAAACAGTAACAATCTTACACTTTGATAATGATATTTACTTGATGCAAGTAAGAACCGTTGAACAAAACACATCATTTGGGTTCTGAGATGCCTATTCAAATTTTCTAGCCTTTAATTGGCAATTTGTGAACCTGTATAGCTGCAGCATCTGGCTTCAACATGTCTAAACAGCACAGAAGTAAGAAGGTTGAGTCATCTAAGTTTTTCCCCTGAACTCCTGTCAGGCTACTTTTGATGAATAATTCATTCCCTGCAAATTGCCACATTTGAAAACTTAATTAACAAATAGATTTTCTTAATTATGTTGGCTTTTGTTACTTTTGATTTTCACCCATGTACTCTTTTGTTCTTTTATTTTTTTCTTTCATTTTTTTTTTAAATAAAAATTTTAATCCACTCATGCAAGCAAGTTGGCAGTGTATTTGGAAACTAATTTATGTCTGTGTATAAATTTTCACCATTCTTTGATAAAAGAGGTTAAGAGATTATTTATATTAAAAGCTTAATAATGATATGACTTTTTCTGGTCAAATGGATTCTTACTATCTGCTTTTGTCACATCCAAGATTGTTTTATTTATTTTTTAATGCTGAGAAATCTGAATATTAAATTATACTCATTTTTGTTATGTGGGAAAGTGATGGGGGTGCATTGTTGATACCTGAGCTTTTTCCACCCTGGTGTTTCCCTGAGAAACAAGGAACTATTTCACATTCAGACTGTAAAAAATAATTTGAAAATAGTACAAATAAGTGAGCTCTCAATTACTTCCAAATTTGGATAGAGTGGCTAAGTGGAATATAATACAAATGTCATCTAGTTGTTTCTTGGCAGCTACTTTAAGATTGTCTTTGGACTTTTAGATTCACTTTAGGCATATGTATTGAAGCTACTGCCCATGAGTGATATGAGTTTTCCAGGAATATATTATTTTAAATGGCGGGTACTTATATGGTAATTAGGTAAATTGTGCTGAGAATGTATTTGTGTGCCTTTTTATATGATATATATAGAAATATCAATTATCAAGCAAAGTCTGATAAGAAATAGGAGACCAAGATTGTTTCTTGGGTTCTGCCAGAGGCTTCATTTATAATCTGAACAATCATACAATTATTTTTTTCTTTATCTTCCCATTTGTGGGGTCACATTATTTTTTCATGGTTGACATAGAGCATAAACAATAAAAAATTTCCTGTGTAAGTGTTGGAAATCTAAACTGTTGTTGGGAATACATAATAAAGAAACAAATTACGATTTTAAAAGTGAAACCAACAATTGGACTTTTTTTTTAATGCTTTTGAAAGAATGAATGGCAGTCATTTTAAAGATGAAAAGGCTTTGGTGACCAGTCAAAATTCAGACTTACTGGATGATGAAGAAGTTGAAGATGAGGTGTTGTTAGATGAGGAGGATGAAGACAATGATATTACTGGAAAAACAGGAAAGGAACCAGTGACAAGTAATTTACATGAAGGAAACCCTGAGGATGACTATGAAGAAACCAGTGCTCTAGAGATGAGTTGCAAGACATCCCCAGTGAGGTGAGTACCTTGGGTGACTTTAGAAACTAAGTTATAGTAGATCCACATATGGTTGCAATTCCTCCTGTGATAAGCAATTTGTGAGTTATAAATAACAAAAATTAAATTTGAATTAGTAAGGGATACTCAGTGGATTGGATTTAAATAGATGAAAATAAGGTGGCCATCAACATAATCCACAAGCATATAAATACATCAGGTTTTGTGCAACTCTGATTAACCTGAGGTGGGAAAAATAAAATGAAAACTACATAAGTACACAATCATTTATTGTTAGATTCTACCTATAAAACTCAAAGAAAAAAAGAGATTTTGACATATTTAATTTATGCAATAATCTGGTATGATCATCAGTTAAGTATAATTGAGATAAATTTCACTTCATCAGACATATATGTGATCTATATAGATGATAACTTTTTAAATGAAAAGAAATAACCAAACAGTTAAATTGATGGTACTATTATATTTTCATGATAGATATTGACTAAATATTGTCATAACTAGCTTTACTTTAAATGGAAATTATGAATATATGAATTCTGTCTCTGCACATTACTGACAAATGTGTCACTGACTTTAACTCTTTATCTCAAATATATGCTTGGTTTTAGTTACTAAAAATCTTAACAGAAATATATTTTTAAGGCATGATGTTTGCAAATATTTATAAAAACTCAATAATTGATGCATGCTACTTAACCCTGCAGATACGTCATATGAAGTTTGTCAGTTGCACAGATAGATTCAAATGAAAGTGATTTGATTAGATAACAAACTGAAAAAAAAAATTTCTGTGTTTTTCATTGGTTCATTTTAGGTATAAAGAGGAAGAATATAAAAGTGGACTTTCTGCTCTAGATCATATAAGGCACTTCACAGATAGCCTCAAAATGAGGAAAATGGAAGATAATCAATATTCTGAAGCTGAGCTGTCTTCTTTTAGTACTTCCCATGTGCCAGAGGAACTGAAGCAGCCGTTACACAGAAAGTCCAAATCGCAGGTACAGATTTTCCCATAGTACAGCATCATGGTTACTTTATGCATGAAACGTACATTTCCTTTGATTACCAATAAGCAAATATTCTATCTCTGAAATATTTTAGAATCCAAACAGGGTCAGATGCTTTTCTAAAAATGTTCATATCTTTACTGTGTTTATGACCAAATCCAAAATAGTTAAGCAAGAAAGCAATTAATTTAGCTGCATTCTGCATAGAAATTTTATGACAAACCCTATCCTACACTCATCTTTCCTTGACTTTGTAATTCTCTTACTTCTGTACAGTTAGTTCATCATGTTTGTTTGCAAGTGTTTATGTTACCTCAGAGTCATTTTCCATGTCTATACTTTTGTCAACGTAATTACATATTAAGATTTTTCTGAAAAGTGAATTCTATTTTTTGTCCCCTTCTGTCTAGTAAATTGTTAGGTGTAGTTAATTAGTAAGTCATCTCATGTTGTAATTTAATAGTAAAATGAGGATCAGAAATGAAGTGAGTTGCCAAAGGTCTACACCAACTTATTGGCAGATTTGGAAATAAAACCGGTCAATTTTAAATTCAACGGATGAATGAGTGAATGAATGGTACTCAGATTTGTTAGGCTGCACAGCATTGTATCAGCACTATGATAACTAAAAATAAATCCATTAAAGGGTCCATAAATAGCAATTAAAAGAGCCTCAGTGTTTTTGTTACAAAATAAAGGAAGTCAGTACTTTTTGTTGGACATCCACACTCAACCAGGTTGTTCATTTAGGTCAATTAAACTTAAAGAAACTTCCTATTGCCATATTTATTGGGCACTGTGGTCTAATTGCCTGATCCATTAGTTCATTTTGTAGGTGGCCTGAATGTGACCATATTAGTTTGTTCATTTGGAAATGATTTTCTGTTTGGGTAAGATGTCTGGGTTGGTCTTAACAGCAAATGTAGTAATATCCTAAGGAAGGTGGGAAAAACATTGTGTCAATGGGATAATACAAATCATTAAATAATACTCAATTTAGTAAAAAGTTCTGAGATATTATGTATGGTAATCAAAATAAATGTTCTTTCTCAATTGAAGTCAAAGCAGCCAGCATCTACAGAGGCTCCTGGAGCCTACCTCCATGAACTTGAGAACATCACTTAAAGACTATAGGTACCATTTCCTCATTGTAAAAGGGGTACGTGGATTTTTATTCAATGGGGATAAAAATTAAGTTTTCAGTTTTTAACATTAAAGGTAAACTAGCTAGAGTAGACATTTCATTTTTACGTAGAGACATCCATAAGCAGTGGCTAGTTTTTTTTAACCCTTGATTTCCCATTCTTCTATCCTTGTTGATTAGAGATAGCTGGAGTATTCAGGTTTTTGGTTTTTTGTTACTTGTTTCTTTGTTTGTTTTTGAGACAGGGTCTCACTCAGCTGCTAAGACTGGAGTGCAGTGGTGCAATCACGGCTCACCATAGCCTCGACTTGCTGGGCTCAAGTGATCCTCCCACCTCAGGCATCTGGATAACCGGGACTATAGACACTCACCACCATGCCAGGCTAATTTTTCAATTTTATGTAGAGATGGGGTTTCACTGTGTTGCCCAGGCTGGTCTCAAATTCCTGAGCTCAAGCAGTCCTCCCACCTCAGCCTCCCAAATTACTGGGATTTGTATAGGTGTGACCCATTGCACCTGGACATGGTTTTTTCTTTTTAAATTTCTTTTAATTAGTTCACCAAAAATGCTTCTCATTTATTATAAGATATAATACCTAAAAACTCCAGAAACGGCCAGAAGTGATAGAAGGCAAAAGAGCCTGAAAACCTAGAGATAAGGGATATAATTATAATACATTTTAGTACCAGCATTTTGACATAAAGTCCCTGCCCAGCTGGGCTGTTACCATTATAAGAAATACTAGCATTTTGCAATCCTAAGTCATATTTTTCTTGTTACTTGATCACGTTATACAGGTAAGTTTGAAAATGGTCAGGCCTTTTTGCAAATTCACTTTATTTCATAATACCATTCATTCATTCATTTATTAACTACCAGCTATATGCTGGGCACTGATCCTTGTATATGAAAATGTTTATTTCCTTTGATTACCAAAAGGCAGATATGCTGTTTTGCCATTTTCTAGAATCTAAAGGCTCAGATGCTTTACTCAAAGCATTCATATATTTATTCTGTAATTTTTATAGTGATTGAATTGAAAATAGTTGACCAGTACAATAGTAGCTGCATTTTGCATGTGCTCTTCCTCAAGAAACTCTATCATGTAAAAATTAATTTCATGAATAGGTACTATTTATGTATTAGCTCAGTCAGGCGCACTGAGCTAAACACTTTATATAAGTTAGTGCGTGTGATTCCTCCACAACTCTTGGAGGTCAGTACTGTTATTACTATCATCTGTTTTATAGGAGGAAAGTAAAGCTTAAAAGATTAAGCAACTTGCTCAAGGTCACACAGCTAGGTGAGTAGAGGCAGGTTTAAAGCCAGGATTAAAACTTAAAATTCCAAAATTTTCTCTATACTCCCTTTTATCTTCCCAAATATCAGAATTTAACTCTTTCAGAATATTCTTTATCTTTTTCTCTAAAAGTAAGTACATAATCAGAATAGATAATTTAGGTTCAATGCTCACTTAACCCATACTTTAACTCTGCCAAAGATAAGTACTCTATATTATTTATTCTTAATTCCTTAGTATCTAACACAGAGCCTGGCATAGAGTAGATGCTTAAGAAATATTTGTTAAATGGATCATGAGATATCATAGAGGTCCAGAAGGTAAACTGCATACATAAAAGTCAAATGTGTACATTTAGAGCGATGACCCAGCAAATCAAAATCAGCCTGCAAGGGCAGATTTTCTAACTGAATGCAGTGATTACGGAAGAAACCACAGAGTGGCCACATGTCTCAGCATGACTCCCAAAGATGAAATTCTGCCTAACAACAGAGGCATTTTGTCTTTGTTTACAGACAGTGGAATGTCTTTGGCAGGACTTTAATGATTCCACTTCAGCAGCATTTTGACAAGCAAGTTTAACAGTGGATGAGACCAACAATAGCGAATCAACAGTGAAAAGTTCACTCACAAGTCAAGACCAAACATTCCATTTGAATATTTTGCTTGGCAGCAAATGGGGGATTCTCTGAACAGTTATTTAAAATTTGACATGATAATAGGGAAGAAAGAGCACTTCCTCACAGAGCACCTCCATGCAGCTTCTGCTCAGCAGACATTGGAAAACAAGTTGATTAGAACATTGTTGGGTCATGTGTTTGGTTGTATTTTTTTTGGTAGAGCTGATTTGATCCACCTCAACTTGTGGGTGTCAGTACTGAGTATGTCAAGCATGGAGGGAAACTGGAGAAAAGACACTGGATTAAAAGTTGGGCAGAAATACATTTTAGTTATGCTTCTCTCAGTATGTATCTAATTGAGTGACTTTGGGCAAGTCACTCAAGCACCTTCAGTGCTTTCGGTTATAAAGTGTAGGAGTCAGGCTGCATCCTCTACTAGGCCACAGCTCTGTCAAGGTAGGTCTATGGATGGAGACCTATTAATATTTTTGGTTTCAGTCATAAGCACACAATCATATTTTTGGTGAATTGAACATATGTAGTGGATGGATGACTGTATTTGCAGTTGAGCAGGAGACCAACTCATCTTTCTCAAAGGAGGCACTATTTGCATTTTAGGTAGGATAGTTCTTTTTGGTTCTGTAGAGTGTGTCACTTTTGGGGTCTCCTAGGCACTAAAGGCCAGCAGTAATCCCATGTGATTTCTACAAAAATATATGCCTCCTTTGCCAAACACACCCAGGAAGGATGCCCCTACTCAGGGTCCCATCTCTTTCCATTTTACCAACAATATTCTTTGAACTAAAAGTGATGTTTTTCAAATGCCATTTACTAAGTCTCTCTCCTTTTTACCCCAGGCATATGCTATGATGTTGTCATTGTCTGACAAGGAGTCCCTCCATTCTACATCCCACAGTTCTTCCAACGTGTGGCACAGTATGGCCAGGGCTGCGGCGGAATCCAGTGCTATCCAGTCCATAAGCCACGTATGACGTTATCAAGGTTGACCAGAGTGGGACCAAGTCCAACAGTAGCATGGCTCTTTCATATAGGACTATTTACAAGACTGCTGAGCAGAATGCCTTATAAACCTGCAGGGTCACTCATCTAAAGTCTAGTGACCTTAAACTGAATGATTTAAAAAAGAAAAGAAAGAAAAAGAAAGAAAAAAGAAACTATTTATTCTCGATATTTTGTTTTGCACAGCAAAGGCAGCTGCTGACTTCTGGAAGATCAATCAATGCGACTTAAAGTGATTCAATGAAAACAAAAAACTTGTTGGGCTGAAAGCATCTTCCAGTTTACCCCACCTTAGGGTATGGGTGGGTGAGAAGGGCAGTTGAGATGGCAGCATTGATACGAATGAACACTCCATAGAAACTGAATTCTCTTTTGTACAAGATCACCTGACATGATTGGGAACAGTTGCTTTTAATTACAGATTTAATTTTTTTTTCTTCGTTAAAGTTTTATGTAATTTAACCCTTTGAAGACAGAAGTAGTTGGATGAAATGCACAGTCAATTATTATAGAAACTGATAACAGGGAGTACTTGTTCCCCCTTTTGCCTTCTTAAGTACATTGGTTAAAACTAGGGAAAAAGGGTATGTGTATATTGTAAACTATGGATGTTCACACTCAAAGAGGTTAAGTCAGTGAAGTAACCTATTCATCACCAGTATCGCTGTACCACTAATAAATTGTTTGCCAAATCCTTGTAATAACATCTTAATTTTAGACAATCATGTCACTGTTTTTTAATGTTTATTTTTGTGTGTGTGTTGCGTGTATCATGTATTTATTTGTTGGCAAACTATTGTTTGTTGATTAAAATAGCACTGTTCCAGTCAGCCACTACTTTATGACGTCTGAGGCACACCCCTTTCTGAATTTCAAGGACCAAGGTGACCCGACCTGTGTATGAGAGTGCCAAATGGTGTTTGGCTTTTCTTAACATTCCTTTTTTGTTTGTTTGTTTTGTTTTCCTTCTTAATGAACTAAATACGAATAGATGCAACTTAGTTTTTGTAATACTGAAATTGATTCAATTGTATAAACGATTATAATTTCTTTCATGGAAGCATGATTCTTCTGATTAAAAACTGTACTCCATATTTTATGCTGGTTGTCTGCAAGCTTGTGCGATGTTATGTTCATGTTAATCCTATTTGTAAAATGAAGTGTTCCCAACCTTATGTTAAAAGAGAGAAGTAAATAACAGACTGTATTCAGTTATTTTGCCCTTTATTGAGGAACCAGATTTGTTTTCTTTTTGTTTGTAATCTCATTTTGAAATAATCGGCAAGTTGAGGTACTTTCTTCAAATGCTTTGTACAATATAAACTGTTATGCCTTTCAGTGCATTACTATGGGAGGAGCAACTAAAAAATAAAGACTTACAAAAAGGAGTATTTTTCCCCTCTGTGTGGTATTTTTCCTTCATGCAATTTTACTTTCCCTTTGGGATCCAATGATTTAAAGATATGATGGCTGGGATCTTGATGCCCTACAGATATGCGGAATGTAGAGCATGTTTGTTTTGTTTTGAGATAGCATAAGTGATAGTTCTTGGGCAACAGTGAGTCTCCCTCATTGCTCTGAACTTTCCCCATGTGGTGCAGTCAGGGCTCAAGTGCACCACAACCCAGTCCTGGTATCACTTCATGTTCACAGCATCCACTTAAATTAGGACAAAGAGCGACTTACAGGTTTTCTACAGATTGTATGCCAAAGGGAACTCAGTTTCTTATTTTTGTTTTTCATTATGCAAGTAGTGTTAACTGATTCACAAAGGGGGCGAGGGGGAATCTTTGACTTTTCTATGCTTCTTTTAAGTTTTTGTCCACATGCAAAATATCCTTTTTTCATTGTTATAACAGAGTATAAACATGATTTGCTTTTTCTTTCTTTGCTTGTGTCAAAAAAAAAAAATTATACTGCATAGTGCTACAAATTCTTCAAAATAATAATGTAGCAGTTTCCCAATATTCCATCATTTGATCTACTATAATTTCCTCCACCACTTTAATTTTGCTGAAGATTTTTCTGCTATTTGCTAGTCAGCAATTATATTTTAATTTTCAAGCATATAATTGTTTCTGTGTGTTCATATATGTATATACAGAGTTGGAATGTGAGTGGTAATACTTTCATAAGATAAATTCTCTGCTGGGGGAGCAATTATTTATTTTTTTGCTCTTTAAGCATAATGCCAAATTGTTTTAGAGTAGACTTATTCCAATTTTGGCTGATTGTAGAGATTTAACAAGGCCTGAATAAATTAGTATGGCATGTAGAAATAGATCCAGACCAATTTTTTCATTTATTTGTTTATTCATTCTTAGCCACAATATCAGATACATAGACAATCTCCTTGTATCCTTTCTAAATGTGGATAGAATAAGAATTAAATATATAGGGTATGTTTATTGATTTTTTTACAGAAAGTATGCACAGGAAGTCTTCAGAAAATATATTTAAGCTATAAATCCATTAACTAAGGCAAATAAGAATTTAGTATTTACGACATAATAATGGCATATGTGAGAAAAGAGAAATCTGGAATATGCAGGGCATTTTTCATTGTTTTAAAGAATGTACCAGGCTGGGTGTGGTGGCTCATGCCTGTAATCCCAGCACTGTGGGGAGCTGAGCCAGGAAGATCACTTGAGCCCAGAAGTTCCAGACTAGCCTGGGCAACATGGCCCAGCCCCGTCTCTACAAAAAATACAAAAATTAGCCAGGAGTGGTGGTGCAGGCCTGTAGTCTCTGCTACTTGAGAGAGGCTGAGAGGTGGGAGGATCACTTGAGGCTGGGAGATGGAAGCTGCAGGAATGTACCACTGCACTTCAGCCTGGGTGACAGGCTTGTCTTAAATATATATACAAATTCTGAAGCAGTTCAAGTATTCCCAATGCAACTGGCTTCTTGTTAGACTTTGAGCATAAACTTTCAGTTGTTTGCTAATACTTGGTTCCTCCAAATTCCAAAAAGGCATTCAACCTTACATTTCTGCTTGTTTCCTCCATTTATTTAGCCACTAGCCCTTCACCATAAGGCCCTGGAGAGGGACAGTGAGATATGGTGGAGACAATCTTGGACTTGGAAACTGAAGGCCTGGGTCTGAGTTCTGGCTCCACTACTTTACTGGCTTCAGGGTCTTGGGAAAGTCATATATCTCCCATTCCATCTATGAAACAACAGTAATAATAACTGCTGCGCCTACTAATTCACTGGGTTTCTGTGAATGTCAACAATCAAAATAACTTTTGGAAAATATTTGATAAAAGTTCTATAAATACAAAACATTTTATAATTTTCATGCTAACAGTCAAAGGAATAGAAAATACGTGTGTGTATACACACTAAGTTATGAGAAGAAATTTATAATACAACAGAAATCTAAACTTAAAAAAACTGGATATGGAAGTTTAGGGAAAAGTTAGATATTTCTTGAAAAAATATGTAGGTTTAAAAAATAACACAAGCTGAACTGTTTTAAAACATGAGATGCCCAGAATTATTGTTTATTTCTTTTTTCTTTTTTTTTTTTTTCTGAGACAGAATCTCCCCTTTGTCCCCCAGGCTGGATCGCAGTGGTGCAATCTCAGCTCACTGCAACCTCTGCCTCTAGGGTATAAGGGATTCTCTCACCTCAGCCTCCAGAGTAGCTGGGATTACAGGCACGCGCCACCATGCACGGCTAATTGTTTTTGTATTTTTGGTAGAGATGGCTTTTCATTATGTTGGCCAGGCTGGTCTCTAACTCCTGGTCTCCAGTGGTCCACCCACCTCGGCCTCCCACAGTGCTGGGATTACAAGCATGAGCCACCGCTCCCGCTCGGTTTTTCAATTGACAAATAAAAAAATTGCACATATTTGTGATATATAACAGGATATTTTGATATGTGTATGCATTGTGGAATGACTAAACAAGCTAATTAACATATGCATTACCTTGCTTTGTGTGTGTGTGTGTGTGTGTGTGTAAAGCACGTATAATCTATGCTCTTAAAAATTTTCAAGTAATCAAAATATTATTAATTATAGTCACCATGATGTATAATAGATCTGTCAAACTTTTTTTTCAGTATAATTTTTGAGGACTCTCAAAAAAATTCAAGAAAAGGTAAGAAAACACATTCAAAGAGTAGGCACATTCATAATTTTATTTTTAAATAATGACCAGCTACCAATATTAATTTCCATAAAGAATAAAGAAAATTATTTATTCATTTTTAAACTGACTGTTATGTTGATAGCACGCTGGAAATGTGTATATTCATTACTGCAACTAATCTTCACAATAGGCCTACAAATCGGTAGTCTTATTCCTGTTTTATGGATGAGGAAAACTGGAACTCAGAAAATTTAAGAACCTTACTCCGAGGAACCCAGCTGACTGCCTGGGAATCCAGGAGCACTGACTCCTTAGCCCACACTTAGCTGAGAGTCTCAGACCTCCTGATTCAGGCACAGCTGAAGTAAAGCCAAAATGGGGCCGGGCACGGTGGCTCACGCCTGTAATCTCAGGACTTTGGGAGGCTGAGGCGGGTGGATCACGAGGTCAGGAGATTGAGACCATCCTCGTTAACACGGTGAAACCCCGTCTCTACTGAAAATACAAAAAATTAGCCGGGCGTGGTGGTGGGCGCCTGTAGTCCCAGCTACTAAGGAGGCTGAGGCAGGAGAATGGCGTGAACCCGGGAGGCGGAGCTTGCAGTGAGGCAAGATGGCGCCACTGTACTCCAGCCTGGGCGACAGAGCAAGACTCCATCTCAAAAAAAAAAAAAAAAAAAAAAAAAGCCAAAATTGAATATTCCAAAGCTGAGGAAATGTGCACCCCTCCAACCCCCACAGTGAGGCTGTTGGGATGCAAATGTGCCCAGGAGACATTTAGACGTCTGAGTTTTGGCTGTGAAGGTTTTGAAAGGTGAGCGCCAACGACTGGTTCCCAGGCTTTTTAAATTCAGGTTATCTCAAGTCAGAACCAACAACAGCAGTGCTTTTGAAAGATTCTAAATGTTTCCTTAATAAGAGACTTATTTACCTTGTTTGCAAATTCCTAGCAGGTGGCTTAAGTTTCCTCTTTATTCTTTTTGGAAAAACAGAGTTATACAAAACCTACATTTTGGATTTATTAACGTGGAAAGACTTAAGCCCTTTCTAAAACAATTAGCAGACTCATCAGGAGAGAAAGCAAGTGCAGCTAAGAAGTGTTCTCATTTCATTTTCTCCAGGTTTAAAGAAACTGTTAATGAATGGAAGGAATGCAGAGAGAAGTGGCAAGAATGGAAGAAACTTACCAAACAAATTGGATCCAGGAGCCTGAATAGACTTTAGTGAACTGGCTAGCTCTTCCCCAAGAGAACTGGGTTAGTATTGAATTGTTCCTTATATTCCGCATAACCATTTGTCAGTACAAGAGGCTGTCCTTGGTGCAACATGTATTTCAAAAGAGAAGAGAACTACCTTGCATCCATTAGAATGTAGGATGACTAATATTTTTAAAAAATCACTGGTGAGAGTGTGGAAAAATTGGAACCCTTTGTATTCTTGGTGGGAATATAAAATTGTGCAGCCACTATAGGGAATAGTATAGTGGTTCTTCAAAAAGTTGTGATTCTATTTATGGATGTACTCTCAAAAGAGTTAGAAGCAGGGGCTCTAAGAGATATTTGTACACTCATGTTCATAGCAGCATTATTCACAGTAGTGAAAAGGTGGAAGCAACCCTAGTGTCCATCAATGGACAAATGGATAAACAAAATGCGGTATATACATACAATGGGATATTATTCAGCTTCAAAAATAAGGGAAATTCTGACACATGATATCACCTTGAAAACATCATGCTAAGTGAAATAAGCCAGTCACAAAAAGACAAATAATGCCACTGGGTGTGGTGGCTCACGCCTATAATCCCAGCACTTTGGGAGGCCGAGGCGGGTGGATCACTTGAGGTCAGATTTCAAGACCATCCTGACCAACATAGTGAAACCCTGTCTCTACTAAAAATACAAAAATTAGCCGGGCATAGTGGCACACAGCTGTAGTCCCGGCTCCTCAGGAGGCTGAGGCAAGAGAATCGCTTGAACACAAGAGGCAGAGGTTGCAGTGACCTGAGATTGTGCCACTCCACTCCAGCCTAGGTGACAGAGCAAGACTTTGTCTCAAAAAACAAGACAAAACAAAACAACGAATAATGTATGATTGCACTTATCAGGCACCTAGAGTAGTCAATTCATAGGAAAGTAGAATGGTGGTTGCCAGGGGCTGGTGGAGGTAGGGAATGGGAAGTTGTAAATGAGTATAGAATTTCAGTTTTGCAAGATGAAAAGAGTTCTGGAGATTGGTTACACAACATTGTGAATGTACTTACTACTACTGAACTGTGCGTTTAAAATTTTAAGATGATAAAATCTTTGTTATGTATATTTTACCACAAATGACAAAGAAAAAAATACAATCCCACTCTGTGTATGCGGTTCTTTTGACTGAAAGAATTTAATTCTATTCAGCTCAAGGAGAGAAGCAAATTATCAGGTGGATGTGGAACAACTTACACAATTGAAGGGAAATCTGGAAAACCAGGCCTCATACATAACCCAGAACCAGTGGGTAGGCAAGAGTAAGAACCAATAGTTAGCCTTGGGCTGCTATCATCAAGATGCATCAATTGTCATCATTTTCAGTCTTTTTTTTTTTTTTTTTTTGGTACCTCTGTGTCCAGGTTTAAATTTTAGAAATAGAGTAAGAAATTATCCCTGCTTGAGCTCCCGCACCATCAAGAGCACCATTAATCCCACCTGAAGGTGTGGGGCAGGAAAGACTAGTTCCTACACAGTCATATAGAGAGACTCCTCACAAATCAGTGTCAATAAGTTATAGACATCAAAAACAACAAATATCCATACCACCTATATGACTGGAAAACTAACATATAAGGGCCAATAATTTCAGGGCCAGGTATATAATTTGTTAATGTCAAGGGTGGAGGGATATCATAGATAGCACATACGAGATTAGAACTGCACCAGAAGGACCTCTAATCTTAAAAGATTACAGTTCTCTAATTGCCTTAGAGAATTCTTGAAGAATTGTTTTGCTTTAAATGCTTCAATTATTTATTTTACTGATAACTCTACAAGACTCACAGTGAAAGAGATTCTTAGTTTAGGAATTTATCCTAAAAATTTGTAAGCATTACATACTAAGATTTGCAAACATGGATGTTGATTAAAACATTGATAATATAAAAAATTATTATCTACAAAGTAGTCAGTGAAAGAGACTCAGAGAAGTAAACTACACTGGCTGCATGTTTAAGTACATGAGCAGATAATCTCGATATGTTATTAACGGAAGAAGCAAGTTACAAATATCTGGAAGCTATATCCTGTAACATTTCACTGGTTGGCAAGAGTATGCATGAATTACATTTGCTTTATTCTTGTTGCTTGTCTGCATTTTTACATTATCTAAAAGAACATGTGTGGCTTTTTAATAAGACAAACTTTACAAAAACAAACAAATTCTTTTAAATTAGTTAAGCGAAGAGCAAATTAGGTAAACAGAACAAAAAGAAATCTTGTGTGTGAGAGTGACAAGGGCCTTCTAATCATGCACTGTGAGGGTGGGCTGAGCCCAGCCTGCTCACTATGCAGGTAACACAGTGAGATCTCAAAAGAGGGATGGTGGTTTTGTCTAAGGTGCAAGATCATATAGTTAATTTGGAGTCCAAACCCAAGTTTCTTCTTTCTAGGTCACTAGAGTGAGGAGTGGGTTATGAGCAGAGTGGGGTAAAATCCTGGTATCCAACAAAGGAGGTTGGGTCAAAGGCTTCTGTAATAAGTTCAGGGGTTAGATTACCTCCAAATGTGCTCAAATAGGCTCTATGCCACATGAAATGTGTTGCAAATGAAAGAAAATATGTCTTAATGGCAACAAACGTATTGTCCATATTATAAAAGTAGAGTGTAGTATCCTTTTCCCACATGTTGATTCATAGCAATTGCATTCCTGTTTGGGGCTCTAACTACTTATCAGAAATAGTGATGAACTAATAGTGATGAACAGAAATAACCAACTAAATAGGACTGAGCTCCTGTAAGCAAGAAAGAAGTATTAAAAGCATCTTACGTGAAAAGTCTGCCCTAGTTTGACATCTCAGAAGGCGAAGCTGACTTTCCATACTTTCTCTCCATTATTTCCCGGTTTTGGTTCCTTCCAATCATTTCTTGTAGGAAGCAGTATCTTTAAATCAGGTTAAAGAAATCAGGAGAAAAAAGATTCAGAGATCTCCCAAAGAAGCAACATTTACCAGGCTAGCAGGAGGCCAGCTAGTGTCATGACCTAGTCAGAAAATATGTCCTTACCACCACCATTGAAGTCATCCTGGTCTGTGATAATCATATATGCTTCCTTTAAAACAATAATACATTATTTTAGGAGGGATGACATTTTAAGTGATTTCAATCAGCATTAGTGAATCTGATCCTTTTCTCTGTGATAGTTATGGGAGGAAATATATTTTTAAGAGGCCAAAAGAGGATGAAAATGGATGTAAGGGGACAGATTTGAGGCCCTATCTGAAGGGGTAAGACTGGGCTGTATGAAACTGAGGATGGTGGCAGCCATCCGAACAATCTGTCTTCATGGGCCGGGAGAAGGTGCCATAGGTAGAGGGAGAATACAGCTTTTGTTTTTGTTTTGTTTTGCATTGTTTTTATCAAGGACCAGTTCTTTCATCAAAATTCACTTTCTAAAGATCAAATTAAGGACTAAGGTCTTCAATTTCACAGAATAAAAAGGCAGTAACGGAAGGATAAGTTGGAAATCTCAACTGATAATTTTCAATAAGTGAGTATATTAGGATAGTAGGAGTAGGAAGATTCAATTGGCCCTATGGCTTTGTAAGCCTCTTCAGAGCAAAACACACTGACTAAAACCTAAAGATTTACATTGTTTACTTCCAAATGTCTTTACAGAGAAACATGGTTTTATGAAAAAGCATCTCCCTGTTAGTATCACTAATTTAGTGTCAACTGTTATTTAAATGGGTAAATTGGTGGCATTTTCTTTACTGTTCTTGCATGTATTTAAAATTAAAAGTTTCCTGTTTATATTCTTCTAAGTCCAGTAATTTTGTGTATAACTAACTAAAAAGTAGTTGCTGGGTCATTTCATTTTTTCCTAAAATACCATCCAAAGGTATAAAATGTTAAAGAATAATTAGAGATGGCTCATGCCTATAATCCCAGCACTTCGGGAGGCTGAAGTGGGCCAATCACCTGAGGTCGGGAGTTCGAGACCAGCCTGACCAACATGGAGAAACCCTGTCTAATTAGCCAGGCATGGTGGCGCATCACTGTAATCCCAGTTACTCAGGAGGCTAAGGCAGGAGAATCACTTGAATCTGGGAGGCAGAGGTTGTGGTGAGCCATGATTGGGCCATTGCATTCCATTCCAGCCCAGGCAACAAGAGAGAAACTCCATCTCAAAAAAGAAAAAAAAAAAAGAAAAAATAATTAGAGAAAGTGGAATTGCTCTCATTAATGTTAGCATTCAGAAGCACTTTAGGACTATTGCATAGGCTTTACTGGGTACCACAATTCTTAGAAAGACAACAGCAGTGTTGGAAAGGCACAGATGTAGAGTCAAAGAAATCTGCAATATTATCCTTTTTGCCACAAACTAGCTGTGTGATCTCATGCAAGAACAGTGAGCCCCACATTTTAATGATTTAGATAGCAACTTAACTTTAGCCTTACCTCTAAGCCACTTGTGTCATTTATTTAACATTTGTCTCGATTCATTTTCTACAGCTTGATAATTTTATTTGAAAAGAACATGTAAATAGAAAACTACTTGCCATAAATATAACAATAATAGAAATACGCACAATGAAAAACTACAATATTATTAGATTTTAGTGAGATACAGATGGTCTTTAACTTATGATGGGGCTACATCCTGATCAACCCATAGTAAACAGAAAATATCATAAATAGAGAATGCATTTAATCCACCTAACTTACCAAACGCCATAGCTTAGTGTAGCCTCCCTTAAACATGCTTAGGACATTTACATTATACTACAACTGGGCAAACTCATCTGGGGACACAGTACACTGTATAGCATACAGGTTCTTTACACTTGTGGTTGTGACCAAGACTGAGAAAAGATCAAAATTCAAAATTGGAAGTATGGTTTCTACTCAGTGCATATTGCTTTTACGCCACAGTGACATCGAACCATCATAGGTCGGGGACCATCTGTACTTGTGATCGATGTTACTGCATATGGAAAAGCACACATTCTTGTTAGGGAGATCCACGTAACTAGGTCTGTCTAATGGGCCATTAGGTGAAATTACATTTCACATTACTGGTCCAAGTAAAAATTTTTTTTTTTTTTTTAGATGGAGTTTTGCTCTTGTTGCCCAGGCTGGAGTGCAATGGTGCGATCTCAGCTCACCGTAACCTTCTCCTCCCGGGTTCAAGAGATTCTCCTACCTCAGTCTCCCGAGTAGCTGGGATTACAGGCATGCACCACCATGCCCGGCTAATTTTGTATTTTTAGTAGAGATGGGGTTTCTCCATGTTGGTCAGGCTGGTCTCAAACTCCAGACCTCAGGTGATCCACACACCTCAGCCTCCCAAAGTGCTGGGATTACAGGGAGCCACTGTGCCCGGCCTACTGGTCCAAGTAATTTAATTTCATTGCACACTTCTCTGTACCCTCTTCCTATAATGTGACAAAGAAAGCTGCAGGTTTCAGATGACACAGTTCTAAGATGGTGGAGCCTCAGCCTTGATCCCTAAGTGACAGTGGTGCATCCCTGCTTCATCCTGAATACAAACCCATATAGGGCATGTACTGTAAATAAGAAATGTGCTTTTGTTCAGTTTAGGCTCGGAGACATTGGATGTGTCTTTTGCCCACAGAAAAACCTAACCTATCCTGATTAATACAACACTGTTTCCTGCTCGACTGTGGGCTTTTGGTCTACTTGTTCTTTATTTTAAAAGGGGATATTATGAAGTATTAGAGAGACGTTAAAGAAATATTAGCTCTGATTTGAGACTTTCTTCCTTGTGTGTGATGAAAAACTTAAGAAAAATTAAAATGAGAACAATTTTCTTTCATGTACTTCAAATGTATCCCCATTCCTTAAAATATACTGGGAAAAGCTAGTCAACTCTTTGCTTTTAATTTCCTTATCAAGAAAATGATAGTAAACCACTGGCTTTATGATGATGAGAGAAAAACATCTGAAGATGGCAGTCACTTAGCATAAAATAAAAGTGTTAGGCAGGCTATATTTTAATGTTTCATGACATTTTGCAGTGTCGCACAGTATTTTAAAGGGCAAATATTTCTTTAGCACCATTCTAGGCTCTTGAGATAGAAGAAAAGATGAAATTTTGGTTGGGGTGAGCTTCTCTGAGCAGACGACATTCATGTAGAGACTTCAGTGTTGGAAAGAAGTCCTCCAAGAATGATCTGGGTGAAAGTGTAGCAGGTAAGGGGAACAGTGTGTAAAGATCTGCAGACACCCTGATAGATGTGGTGAAAGAGTAGAGTCAAGGAGACCAGACACCCACAGAACAAGTTGTAGAAGACACAAAAAAGTGTCTCATTTGAAATACGAACTGTAGAACTAACTGAGGGTTTGGCCTGCAACATAGTCTAATATTACCTAAAACAATAGTTATCATTCACTGAATTCTTACCATGCACCCAGCAGTGAGGATAATGCTTTTCTTCCACTTCTTTGTTTTTTAATCTTCACAACAATCCTGCCTGTGAGATATGCAGTGTTATCATTCCCATTTTCTCATCTAGAAAATGGAAGCAAAAGAGTTAGGAAACTTACCCAAGACTACACAGCAGGTCAATAAAAGAGCTGGGAACCCACCCAGGTATATTTAACTCCAAAGGCTGTGCACTCAATCACTCTTCCATCCTGATGACAAGGAATGCTATTTTACTTTTCCACTGATTAACCAGCAATTCCATTTTTTCTCTATTAACTGTGTTCTGCTCCTTGTCTTTTGAACGTTTGGATTCTGATCATGAAGACAGCCTAGGATATATCCATGTGCTTAGAATTTTGCCTGTATAAACAAAACACTTTGCAGAGGAATGCAAGGGTTGAGGGTTGCAAGAACAGTCCAGCTATGCAGAATAGGATGAATGCCACTTAACTTTGACCAATTACTCACATATGTCTTGAACAAGAAAACTATTTGTTGGTTTCCTACAATTATCCATGGAACGGTGCAAAGTTCTGGGTCACTTCACGGTAGGTGGTTGTTTTCCAAGCAGTCATTTCTGTATGTACACGAGTTTGTGTGAGTATGAAAGGACGGAAAGGGAATGCAGAGGGCAAGTGAAATGACAGATGGATTAGCAGTTGACCAGTGGGATGTGGTATTAACAAGTTAGCTTTAAAGAGAATCTCCATTTATCTGAGATAAATTTGTCATAGCAAGAGGAAGTACAGTGAAAAATGCACATGGTTTGAACCAGACACACCCAGGTAAGAAATATACCTCTGTTATTAACTCATACATGACCACAGTAAGTTATTTTCTCTTTGAGCCTCAGTTTCTTCAACTGTGAAATGGGAATAGCAATAACCACCAAATAGTTTTGGGGAAGAATACAAACATCAGTTGCACATGAAGAATTTGGTGCAAATTAATGTTCAAAAAATAGTAGCAATAATCAGTTGAGTTTCACTGTAATCCCTCATTATATTTTTCTTTTCAATGTTTTTTTGAGACAGTCTTGCTCTGTCCCCCAGGCTGGAGTGCAGTGGCACGATCTCGGCTCACTGTAACCTCTGCCACCCAGGTTCAAGAGATTCTCCTGCTCTCAGCCTCCTGATCTTTTTAATTTATATTAAGTATTTCATTCATCTTTTTAATAGGTAGCATTTATTCCTGGTGAAAATTTGGAAGTTCTAAAAGAGTACAGTAAAAAAATAAGCTTCCTTTTCTCACTTGGCAACTTGGTTCCCCTTCAAATATGCAAATTCTATTATAAGATTCTTGGATATTTTTCTAGAAGATATGCATATTACTCCTCTTATTTTTCTCACAAGTGCTAGCATGCTATGTATTTTTAATTTTTTATTTAATTTACTTGAGATCACTGCATATAAATTCAAATAAAACTCTCTTCTTCTTGTTCTCCTTCTCCACTTCTCTTTTTTCAAGTACCTAATATTCCATTGTATCGTAATTTGATTGGCTAGTCTCCTACCACTGGACATTTGGGTGATTCTAATATTTTGTTATAGGGAACAGTAGTTTAGTTAATATCTTGATAAAGAGCCACAGAATTGCAAGGTCAAAGATTATAGGCAATAGATGCACCTCTAAAGAGTTGTCACAGGTTTACATTCCCACCATTGGTATGTGAGGGTACTTGTTTCCCCACATCAAATAATCCAGCTTCTCTTTTTTTGCATCTTTGGAAATCTAAGATGATAAAATATGATGCTTTTTTTTTTCATTATGAGTGAAGTGGTGTGAATCTTTTCATATATTTTAAGACTATCAGGGTTTAAAAAAATATTTATAAGGTGTCTGCTTAGTTACTTCTTTCTACGTTTTGCCTGTTTTTCTATTAGGTGGTTTTGTTTTCCAAGGGGGTCTTATAATTATAACGTGTTAGCTTATCTTTTGTTATTTTTAATTTTCACTTTGTGAAGATTGTGTATTTTTCTAGTTGAATTCGTCAGTCTTTTCTCTTTTTAGGTTTACTCATATACAGACTAATGTTCCACATTGAATTTTAAACTTCTATTTTGTTCCATCTAAACTTTGTTTTGTGGTAAGATATGATTACAAGGTAGAGATCCTGTTAGGTTTCCTAAACATTATTTAATAATAATTGGTCTTTTCACCACTGATTTGAAATGTCTCCCTTTCATATATTATATTTTTATATAAATTTTGGTTTAATTTGGTGACCTTTGCCCTTTTCATTACCCAATCAACCTACTGATAAACCAGTAACACAGTTTTAATCAATATAGCCTTATAATAGGTTTTATAAGTTTCAGAGCTTTTCTGTGCAGTTATACAGATTGTACATAGCTCATTCTCAGAACCATTTTTGTATAAATTATATGGTTAATGATACCTCCCTTTCCTTCACCCTCCAAAATTGTCCAGTGCACAATCTGCACAACTAGTGAGCCAACCTACAATTATTTAAAAATTTCAGAATTTCTTGGATGTTATCACTTGTTCGTTTAAAATGGATTTTTAAATCAGCATGTACAGTTTCATAAAGTCTTATTGACTTGTGTTTTTTTTAACTGGGATTCATTAATTTCACAAATTAATTTAGGTAACATTGATACCTACCTCATCCCATACCAAAAAATAAAATCAATTCCAGGTTAATTTTGTATGTAAAAGTAAAAGACAAACAAAAATTTAAGATAACATATAGTCAAAATATCTTTATGACTTTAATATAGAAAATTTGTCTTAAATGGGTGCAAAATTTCTAACCAAAAGGATAATAGGTTACAATAATCTGTGGTCTAAATATTTAATAAACTCCTACTAATTAATATGAAAAAGATAGACAACCTCAATAGAAAAATAGGCAAAATACATAAACAGACACTTCACACAAGAGGAATCTGAATATTCAACTTCATCAGAAATCAAGGAATACCAATTAAAAAGCCCAGTGAGATACTGCTTCACACATACCAGACTTACAAAATTAAGACTGACAATATAAAGTGTTGGTAAGATGCAGAGCAATGGTAACTCTCCTACATTTCTGGTGGGCATATAAATTGGTATAACCCCTTTAGAAAATGGTTTAAATGTTATCTATTAAAATTGAATGTCTATTATCCCATATGATCTAGCTACTCGGCAGAAATGTGTACACATATGCACCATAATTCATTTACAAAGGTGTTCACAGCAACCTTAATAGCTGTAAACTGTAAGCATTCTAAGTATACATCAACAATAGAATAGATGAGTAAACCAGTGATTGTGGTATTTGTATATAGGAAAATACTATATAGCATTAAAAATTAATGACTGCAGCTACATGCGACAGCATAGATGAATTTCCCAAACACAATTTTAAGTGAAATAATTTAGATGCAAAGAATACATACTGTGTTATTCAACTTAAATTGAGTTTTAAAAAGCAATACTAATCTATGATAACAGTAGTGAGAATAGTGGTTACTTTTGCATAGGAGGAAAGGACTAATGATACAGAGAGCTTAAGATGGAATTTCTGGGTGCTAATTATGTTCCATTTAGTTTGGGTGATGGCTAGATGGGTGTGTTTGTTTTATGATAATTGATTGAGCTGGCACTTATGATTTGTATTCCTAACTGTGCTTTAAAATACGTTGACATATATGTATGCATACCAGTAAATATAGCATTTTACCTTTACTCTGCTTGCTATTTCATTACTATCAAGTTTTAAAAGTCAATTTATTTTACATATTTTATAATAAATATTTTTAAAATCCATTAGTTTCTTGTCTTATTCCTTTTTCCTACTTCAGTGTGCATTCAATTTCAAGCCTTTTAGGTGTTTACTCATTTATAAATAACATTCTTATATTGCTATTTATTCATTGTTTTCATCTTTAGATACTCTCTTCAGATTCCTGTTATGGAAAATAAAAATTTAGTTGTCCATGCAATCCCTCCATACTCCTTCCTCCTGTCTTCCCAATATAGTTACGTAACAATTACTGAATAGCTCTGAATTGTGTTTAAAAATTATGATAATAAATATATTTTGCATATGATTATATAAATATTATTCACAGATCTCTAATGCTTTACATTTTATTTTTTATTAGCTCTTGTTTTCCAGGAGTTAATACTTAACCTAAGAATATCTTAATCTTTTCTAATCTACCTGACAGTCCTTACCATTGACATCAATGTATACATTCTATACATTTCCTCTAATTTGTCTTTCAGAGTTATTAAAATATCAATCATTCAATTATTGTCTGCATGAAGACTCCCCAAATGGTTATATTAATGCAGAAACTCAATTCACTGTTCTCCAGGAAACTACCTTCCGTAATGTTTCCTCTGTAGTTTGGTTCATAGCATCATCTAATAGAGACACCTGTCTCCACCTTTTCTGCCGCATGGAATCTTTCGTTGAGGTCTGCCAGTTCCTCCTCACAAAGTTCTCTTGTATCTATTCCAGTGTCTTCCTTTTCCCCCTTTTTCTCCCTGGCTCTACGATGTTCTACTCCTCATCTCTTGCTTGCCTGATCAAATAGACTTCTATCTGGTTTCCTGGTTCCAGTCTATTCACACATCAGTCCTTTATATCATTAACAGATTTATTTTTCAAATCACAGGTCTGATCATATTATGTTACTGGTAAAAACATTTTAGTAATGCATTTTAAAGACAATTATAATGCTTTGCTACCACAAGATAACATAGAAAAATTCTTATGATATCATGGTAAAGTGCTGAAAACAGAATTGTCTATAAGCTGCAATTAAAGTCTTGTAAAAGTTAGCATATACATTGGAAGGAAATACATCTCACTCTTCATTATGGGGGTGGGAGAGGAGGAGTTTATGGATTTTTTTCCCCCAACACAGGAGAAAGTGTGAAGCCTTTATGAAACTGTCTGTGAACATACACACAAAATTCTACCCAAGTAAGTCTCCAGATGCTGCGCAGACATGGGTAAGATGAACTCCAAAGGATGGTGTATAGTTTAACCAGATAGACAATGGAGGTAAGCATATTCTAGGCAAAAGAAACCCCTGGGTAACAGCCCAAAGCATGAAAGACAATGCTGGCCTCAGGGAGCTGCAGTTTGGATGGAGTTGGACGCATACAGGAAGGGAGTAGCAGATGAGGCTGGAGAAGCCAGATGATTATAAATCCCTCAACTGATGAGAAGAGTGTGGGTTTATACTGCAGGCCATCATGAGGAGCCACTGTAGAGTTTCACAGTACCAGAATATGATCAGATTTAGAATCCAGAAAGCTCCCACTAGGAGAGAGGTCTGTGGTGATCATGCCCAAAAACAGAAATTCTGGGAAATTTTACTATTTCAATGACTGATGACATACTAAGCACCCAAGAAAGACAAATAAGAAAGGGCAGAGAAAAAGGGAGAAAACTGGGACGGTCATGTGATACTGAGAGAGGAGTGTTTTGAGGAGGTATTGGTCAAGTGTCAAATGGACAGAACCAGAAAAACATTATCGATAACTTCAACAATAGGAGTTGCAAGATAGAGGTAAATAAGCCAGATTACGGTTGTTTCAGGAAGCCCATCTCTTGTATTTCCAGGGCCCAAGTCAAAAGTATGAATGGAGGCAAACTTACCACATGTATAACATCTCAAAGCTAGGAACCAACAGAAAGAACTATTAAATGTGTTCTATACTCCCAACTTGATAAATATACCTTATAACCACCTGGAAGACCAGGCTTGAATTTCAAACTCTTGCATTCCTGAGTTCTGCTCTAGAATATGATTGTTTGGAGAGGTCAATCTGAATACCCTGTACTTCAAATAGAAGATCTTCCTTTTTCTTCCCACCCCAGTAAACTTTATATTGTGAGGAGCTCTGTATACACACGTGTGTGTGTGTGACCACTGCAGTTACAAGTCCAAACTCTGTCCACACCTCTTTCCCTGCTAACACCCACCCTATGGCCACTCCTTGGCTTGAGGTATGCCCACCAGCAGTGTGCTCTGCCCTCTAGAGAACTGACTGGAGAAGCATCCCCACCCAGAGAAAGGATGGGAAAAGGCATATTTATATGCCTGGGGGTAAAACACATCCTTGAGAGAGGAAGAGATGGGGAGATAGAGTATTTGAGAGCTCGGAAAGAGTGGAGTAGCTCACAGAGCAAGTCCCTGCAGGAGGTTAAGGGGGGTTAGGATCTAGTGCAGAGATCTGTGAAGAGGGCCTTGGCCTTTGCAAGGAGGGAGGGAGGGAAGCTATGAATGTAGATCAATTTGTAGGTGGAGAGGGAGCTTAACAGTTGTTCATACTCTAGGCTTTCACTTTCTCTGTGAACTAGGGAAAAGCAGGATTGAGACAAATGAGGAGAGTACGCCTAACTAAGGCAGTTAGCTGCAATTCTTAGAGAACTCTTTATTGCAGTGCTTGGGAGATGTACTCAGATGAGTGAAAGACTACCAAGTGGTCTTCAGGATTAAGCTGAAAATAATTCCTGGTTGCTGCAAACTGTGCGACCATGGGATGGATTTTTCTTGGAAGTGAAGGAACAGGAGACATAATGTTTGCTACAACGTAAATGCAGGATCATGCTCAAAGGTGGTTTGGTGAACATTTAAAGGGCAATTACATAATGATTTTTGAGATTTAATATCAAGTCTCTGAAAACAGAAACGGAAAAGATCTCCTTCCTCTCCCCAAGCAAAACTGCTTGTTAGAAGGGACTCCAAGAAAGCATGCCTCATTTCCAAAGTCCTGGGTAAGGAAGAGAACTCTGCTTCCCTTAAGAATTATTTCAGAGCCTAACAGTTATTGTAGCCAGGAAGCTTATTTTCTCTCCTCCTGATATTCAGTCCAAATTAAGTTCTCTTGATTTCAACCTATTATTGTTAGTCATTTCCTCATGGTTAGCTTAGGAATCTCTATCCCTTCCTGGTATTTACACCTTCCAAATATTATGTTGACTTATCACCTGACCTGGCAATAACTGTTTAAAAAATACATTTTTGGTTTATATATAGGATGATGGTTTTACATCCTATAAACACACTATACATGGATGTCTAGGGAGTAGGGAAAATATACTTTTGTGTGAGTGAAAATATGTTGGCCATATATACCTGATAGATGTAATTATAATCTTCATAATCATTCATTTCAGATTTGCCAACTTGCACATGTGGAAATGTTCAATTTGTAATGTGATTATAACACAAAAACAAAGCATGTTTGATACCTGTGGCTTGGTCGTTTCATAGTAAGTGCAGAAAATTCGAAAAACCGTGTTACATTTCATATTCCTGGCCAAGTCAAACTCTGAAAGTAGCTCTATAATTCTTGGGGAATCTCTTTAAGCAGACTTGTGTCAAGGTCAATTAGAATCCAAACAGCCTCTTTCTAATTGGGGTGAGGTATGCAGTTGAATAATTCTGTCATTAAGCAAACCCCTTATAAAGGTTACAACTCCAAGGCAAACCTCAGCCCCAGGGCTGAATAAACACAGGAGAATAAGAGTGCAGCATTCCACGACTGGCACCTTCACCCCATAATCCCTGAAAAGGAGGGTTTTGGATTTGTTTCTGTGCTATTGCCATCCACTTCTCCTTCTATCATGCCATTCCTCATACCTGGTAAGGATATAACAGAATTAAGGGTGCAAATGTAACTTTTCTATTAGCTTTATCCCTGTCAATAAGGCATACTGTTTTTCCTTCTTTGGGATGAGAATAATGGAGAATTCTACAGAACTGGTTCAATTTTTGGGTAAATCCATATTGGCTGTGGCATTTATGGTTTATTCCAATTTGAACTCTTCTGTCTTTCTAAGACTTATCTCTCCCTAATTTTTCTCATTCCCCCAAGCTCAAAGATACATATCTTTGTTCATGCTATTGCTTCTGACAGCGGTACTTGATCACTCATAAAACCTCACAGGCTTGAGAAATTGGCTGACCTCGCTCAAATCCTGTCTCCACCAGTTATAGCCTGTGTGACAATAGGTAAGGTATTTGATGTTTCTAAGTCTCAATTTCGTTGACTGTAATGGCTTTACTTTAATAGTAGCCTTACAGTTTTGTTTGGGGGAAGTAGAATAAAATTAATATGCTAAGTGCCTGGTGAAAATCATAATAATCATAGTAACTATTTTCATGGTGTAGGCAGGTATTCCTGAAAAAGAGACGTAAAAATGGAGATTTATGTGCAAGAAGTTTATTGGGGATTGTTTTTGGAATTAACACCTGTAGAAGTGAAGGAAATTGAGCTACGATGCAGTCACAATAAAAACCTCAGCCTGTCTTCTGGAGAGCTCGGGAGCTGGGAAGGCCTTTAGAGTTGTCTCAAATCATGGCGAGGGGTCTGGTTCTTTAATTCCAGCATCTACTGGTAATTGGATAAGGAGTGGTCCTGCAGAGGAAGCATGGTCTTGGGTGTCTTCATCTGGGGGCAATTTCCCACAACTGAAGGACTGACGAGTACCAAAGTACAGACATGGATAGCACATTACAGTATTCAATAGACTATTCTTGCCAGGAGTTGCGGCTCATGCCTCTAATCCTAACACATTGGGAGGCCAAGATGGGCTGATCGCTTGAGCTCAGGAGTTCAAAACCAGCCTGGGCAATATGGCAAAACCTTGTTTTTACAAAAAGAAAATTAGCCTGGAGTGGTGGTGTGTATCTGTAGTCCCAGTTACTTGGGGGGCTAAAGTGGGAGGATTGCTTGAGCCCAGGAGGTCGAGGCTGCAGTGAGCTAAGATCAGGCCACTGCACTCCAACCTGGGTGACAAAGTGAGACCCTGTCTCCAAAAAAAAAAAAAAAAAAGAGACCATTCTTGGCATTTCTTCCATCCACTTCCTGGGAGGAACTCCTTCACGGTTCTGTTGGTTGTCTTTTCCTGATGAAACTTAAAAGAAGAGTGTTAGTTGTATGAACATCAGACACTGCTGCTGTAGTTGGTCTTGAGTCTGCAACTGATAATCATTCTCTCCCATCTCTGTCATTTTAAATTCCCTTGGTTAGCACATGCAGGTTTAGATGCCTTATCTTATTACGGTGATGAGCCAGAATCTCATTGTCAAGAGGTCTGAACTCATTGTCACCATACCTTTATCCATCTGTGGTTACTTCATTTCTTCATTTACCATCAAAATTGGCAAGGGAGTATCAAGACACACCCAGGTGGATCACATGAGTACTGAACATATTCCTTCCTGACCCTAGTGTATGACAGCAACTCTCTCTACTCCCGATGACCAAGGTTAATTATCCCTGCTAGCATAGTAATTTCTTTCTTTGCTCTTGGTGTCCTGACATGCAGAGACCAAAGTGATCAGGCAGCAACTGCAGCTCAAAGGTTAGTATAATGTCTCCTACTGAAAGCACTTCCCTTTAGGTATTACAGTCCCTAAACTTGCAGGTATGGGAAGCACAAATTTCCCAAGCCAATAAAAGTAATGGTAACAAGACCACTCCTGTTTTCTTTCCTTGGGTCTTGGACCCAGGTATTCTAAAATTAAAGACAGAGAACCTTATAATGGTCATTGGTTTAGGTTATATACTGCATCATGAAGTATCCTATTTTATGAAGGATAGGGTCTTATCTTCACAGTCTATCATCTCCAAGCTGGCTGTAATTGCACTATTCCATTATTCTATCAGGCCAGCTGGGTGGAGCAGTATGCTATAATAATCAATGGCTCCCATGCCATGTGCCCACTACTACACTTCTTTACTCTAGAGTGTTCCTTGGTCCAATGTGATGTCATGTGGGATCCTGTGTTGGTAATCAAACTCTGTGCACTCTCAGCTAATGGTGGTGGGTGAGGTCCTGCAAGCAAGAGATGCAAGTCCATACTTAGAATGCATGTTGATTCTGTATAAGATGAGTTGCTGCCCCCAAGGAAGAAGGGGTCCAATATTGTCAACTCGCCATTAAAATTGATGTCGTTGAGACACGATACTATACACAAGTTGTCCTTGAGATACGATACTATACACAAGTTGGACTCTATTCCTTGCGAGCTGGACATTTGACAGTGGAAATAGCTAGATAAGCTTCAGTGAGGGAGAGCTCAGGCTTTTGGTCCCATGCAGATTGTCCATTCCTTCATCAGGCTATGCCATTCATGCATCTATTGTGCAAGTACTGGGGCTGCTGATGAACAGTCTGGCTAACATCAGCTGACTAGGTCATTCATTCTTGCTTTTTCTTCTACTCTTCCAGCTTTATCAAGGTACAACTAACAGGTAAAATTGTATATATGTGAAGTTTACAATGTGATGATTTGATACGTGTATATATTATGAAATGATTACCACAATCAAGTTAATTAACACATCCAGCATCTCACATAGTTACTTTTGAAATTTTATTTTGGTGAGATGCTAAGATCTCTCTTAGCACATTTCAAGTAAACAATACAGTACCATTAACGAGAGCATCATGCTCATTAGTCCAGGTTAGAATGTATATGGTCTCATAACTGATTGGATTGTTTACTATAGACTCTGAAGAATCTGTAGCTTGGTCTCCAACATAGTCACCGCTTCTTGATCTATTCAGTCTAACTAACATGATATCATTGATATAGTAGACCAATGTCATTTTCTTCAGAGTATCCATATGGTCCAAGTCCTTTGGACAGGAAATGGGAGATTTAACATAGCCCCAAGGAAAAAAATATATGTAAATGACATTGTGTGTGTGAAATGAATATGAACTGTTCCTGATCTTTCTAATAGGATTAGAAAAAAATTAAATTCACCAGATTAGTGGCCATATATTATAGAATGTATCTGAGGCTTTATTAATCTTCCTTAGCAAATACACCATATCTGGTAAAGCAGCCACAATTAGGACTGGTTGAATTTTTAACAGTCCATTGTCATCCTCCATGGTTCATCCCTTGCCCAGTTTCCAGACCTGTGCCTACTTTATTCACTTAAAAAAGGTAAAAAGAAGCAAACATTTTAATAACTACTATATGTGCTCTCAGCTTCCACCTCAACCTTAGTGCTCATTGCAATAATGCTGCTTCTGTTATTATTTCAGCCCTTATCATCCCCACTGTTATCAGGAAGGACAGTTCTATAGATGCATCTCCTATCATTGGCCCTGGCCTATAGAGGACAGCTATTATTGAACTTCTCAGTGGTACTGGTTCTCCTCTCACCTGCACATTCCTTATCATCTGCCCTCATGAAATGTATGCACTGTATATGACCATTACTCTCAACTTTTCTTTATTTCTTCTTCCTCATCTGCCAGAATACCCTGATAAATATACTTCACTTAGCATGGGCCATAACTTTCAACAAACTTCCAAGAGCTATCTTAGCAATGTATTATCTGCATCTCCCAAGGTCATTTTCCAGGGCATTAAGTCCTATGTGGTGGCTGAGTGTTTCCACATTAATCAACTCCTCCTAATCCAATTTTATATTCTACCCTCCTTAATCCAGCATCCTCAGAACCCAATTTTGTACATACTGCCCTGCCATCTGTTGGTATATGTTGGTTAGGTCCTGTCATGCCTTTGAAACATAGACTCTTTCCTTCTTTAGCAGACTGCAGTCCTTCCCTGGCTGGGTTATGTTGAGGCTCAATTTCAGTTACAGTAGTTCCCCTTATCCTGTGGTTTCACTTTCTGGGGCTTCAGTTACCTGAAGTCCCAAAATATTAAATAGAAAATTCCAAAAATGAATAATTTACAAGTGTTAATTAAGTTGCACACCGTTCTGGGTAGCGTAATAAAATCTTACTTTGTTTCTTTCTGTTCCATTCAGGACTTGAATGATTCGCTTGTCTGGCATAGTCCCACTTCATACGCTGCCCACCTGGTGGTCACTTAGTAGCCTTCTTGGTTATAAGATTGACTGTGGTAGTGTCTTGGTGTGTTCAAATAACCCTTATTTTACTTAATAATAGCCCCAAAGCATAGTGGGATAGTGATGCTAGTATATTATTATAATTGTTCTATTTTATTTTTAATTATTGTTTTTAGTCTCTCACTGTGCCTAATTTATAAATTAAACTTTATAATAGGTATATGTTTAGAAAAAACTTTAGCATATATGAGGTTTGGTACTATCTGTGATTTCAGGGATCCACTGAGGGTGTTGGAACATATCCTCCATGGATAAGAGGGGCCTACTGCATCACCTGAAAAGATATAATGCGAGGTAGATCCTGAGAGGCAGATGGATTGTGCTGCAAACACACCTATGCATAATTTTCAGACAATGGAAGAGTACTGTCCTTGAACAGGGAGGGTGGGCCACTTTTTCTGATCTAAAAAGCTCTGGAGAATCTGGAGATTCAAGACATTTTCATGCATCAACACAATATCCCCACTTCAAGTCCATCATCCCACTGCTTCACGCGTAGGGTCCCTATATTAGCCTTCCAGAAATGATCTCTTTTGGAACTCTGTTACTCTTATAAGCCCAATCTTCAGTTTTCTCTGCCCTCTGGCTGCAGGAGCTAAGAATCTTTTTATAAGTTTCAAAGGAGGCTCACTGACTTTCATACTTAGTCTTTAAGTGGTGAATAACTTAAAACTTTCCTTTCCCCCAATATATCCATTTCCCACATCAATAGCCATATAATTTGATAGTCCTTATAACCAATATTTCTCAAACCTATGACATATTGCACTTTTTAAAGTATATTCTCTTCTACCAATATTTGTAGTTATTTATCTGTTACTGCATAACAAATAAACCTCCCACCCCCAAAATCAGTGCCTTGAAATAGCAATAAACATTTACTGTTTCCCATAGTTTCTTTGGGTCAGGGATTCAGGAATGGTTTTGCTGGGCAGTCTCTAGCTCAGGGCTGGCCATGAGGTTCTGTTCCATGTCAGTCATTCCTGTACTTGTTAAAAGGTTTGACTCAAGTGAAATATCCGCTACTACATACCTGGCAAAATATTCGAGCTGTTTAGCTAAGCCTCAAGGTCTCTCTACAGAGTTGTTTGAGTGTTCTTATGATATGGCAAGGGGCTTCCTCCCCAGAGAGAGTCATCTAAGATGCCAATACAGAAGCTTCAATGCACAAATACACACCTCAGAAGTCACACACCATTACTTTGGCAGTATTCCATTAGGCACATGTAACGTGCAGGAGAGAACTACATAAGGGCATGAAAACCAGGAGGCAAGGATCACTGGGGACTGTTTTAGAGACTGCCTATCACAGCATCCCATCCAAGTTTACAGCTCATGAAAATTTTAACATTCATACCACTTTTGCAAACCAGTGATCACCGGTGTTCTCCTTATACACCTTTGATGTGGTCCTCGTTGCCAGTTGGCCAGCAGTGATCTACTGCCAAAATTTCATTTTTGAGTCTGCTTCCTTGGACGAGTCTTGGCAACAAGTGACAGATTTCCTGGAAAACAGACTCTGATGAAGAGATTTACATGTAAGAAGTTTATAGAAGGTGCTGTCAAATTTAACATTTGTGTGGAGGAGGGGCATTGGAAGCAAGATCGCAGAGAGGGAGAATTGAATTTTTACGCATTTATATCAAATACCTCAACTGATATAAGAGAAATTCTGTGACTGGGTTGGCCCTTTAGAGTTGTCCTGAATTAAGACAAGGAGATAAACCTTTATAACATCCCCTCAACCAGTAATTAGATAGATAGGATATTATAAGTAACACAAAATATAATTTTATAATTAATATCCTATCAATCAGTGAACTATCTGTCTTCCATTATCTCTCTCTCTATCCACCAGAATTTTACTACTTTCATCACTTCCTATTACTCTTGTCCAGTGCACCACAGTACTTTATCATGGCCCACAGTACCCTTATGATCTGAACCCCAGTTACCTCTCTAGACTCCTCTCTGACCACGCTCCCTGTAGCTCACTCCCCTCTAGCACAAATGCCACTTTAACAGACAGGCCACATCTGCACACCTCATCTTAAATACCACCTCTAGACACTCTATCTTCTTACACTACTATATTTTCTTTCATAGCATGTTATCATTCAGTATTATATTAGACGTATATTTATTTATTTGCTATATGTTTATCTTTTGCACTAGATTGTGCTCTATGGAAGGTCATGGTTTTAAAAAAATTCACCATTTATCCCCATTACCTAGAACTTTGCCTGATGTACAGCGTGGGCCTGATAAGTATTTGTCAAATGAATGCATAACTTCATTATTAACTTCTTGGTGTTATAAGATATTGCACCGATGACCTTTGTTAGAAATATTTGTGGGTTATGATTAAACTGATGAAGCCACAGACCTCTTTTTATGTTCAGAATTGTCTTCTCCGAGTTAAATTTGGCTTGAATTTTGAAGACAAAAGGCAACATTCTGTTTTCTAAGTGGCCCTATTTCCTTTTGCATTGACATCCATTTTGGAACACCTATTGTACTGTGAACTTTGCTCTTCTGGAATCTATTGTTTGGCTTTGCATCAGCATAGAATCTCTTGGAATTAAAACAAAAGAGATTTGAAAGGATAGCGTATCACCCCATTTTCCATGGCTGAATTTCAATTCTTGGCATCTGAAATCTCAGGTATTCCCGAGACCATTCTGATCTAGGGACTGTCAAGAACCCTGCTCTCTCCATAGTCTCTCTGCTACACAGCTTTGTTATTGTTCCTTAGTGTAAATGCTGGGTGTTAGGGGAAATGAAGAGGAGCAAGGTCACTAAAATTCATTTATTCCTATTTGGTGTGTGATTTATGAAAATCTAAGTCTTTCTGTTATTACTTTGAAATGTTTGTCCAAGTTCAAACAATATTTACCTTTGAGACATACACCTCTGTAGCAGCAAATCTACAGAGGTTACGTGTACCTCTGCTCTAGTATTTATCCAAAGCCACATCCTTGTGTCTCTCTGAAACATCTAGGAGATTTCCTAGGAGATTCATAGATAGGAGAGAAAACCACATCAATTTGTAAGTCCAGTTCACAAATATTTAAGAGTTTTACAAAATTTAGCCAGGTGAGGTGAACACTTCAATTTTTTCATTTTTTCCCCTATTTTTGTGTATTTGATTAACCATGTTATATTACTAGAATGTAGTCAAATGTAAACTCTATGACAGCAGGGATTCATTTCTATTTTTTTCACTCTATATCTAAAATATTTAGAACAGTTCCCAGCCTATACAGGTGCTTGATACATAAATTTCTTTTTCCCTTTCTTTTTCTTTCCTTCTTTCTTTCTTTCTTTCTTTCTTTCTTTCTTTCTTTCTTTCTCTTTCTTTCTTTCTTTCTTTCTTTCTTTCTTTCCTTCCTTCCTTCCTTCCTTCCTTCCTTCCTTCCTTCCTTCCTTCCTTCCTTCCTTCCTTCCTTCTCTCTTTCTTTCTTTTTTCTTTCCTGTTTTCTTTCTTCTTTTTCTTTCTTTCTTTTTTTTTTTTGGTCACCCAGGCTGGAGTGCAGTGGCACAATCCCAGCTCACTGCAACCTCTACTTCCTGGGTTCAAGCGATTCTCATGCCTCAGCCTCCCAAGTAGCTGGGATTACAGGTATGCACCACCTGGCCCAGCTAATTTTTGCATTTTTACTAGAGGTGGGGTTTTACCATGTTGGCCAGGCTAGTCTCGAACTCCTGACCTCACGTGATCTGCCAGCTTCAGCCTCCCAAAGTGCTGGGATTACAGGCATGACCCACCAAGCCCAGCCATGATATAAAAATTTATTGAAAGAATTAAGATTGTATGAATTTGATATCTCTTTATATCCATGTTCATATACTTGTATGAATTTGATATCTCTTTATATCCATGTTTAGTTATACAAAACATAAATAAAATTTTTATTACTTTTATTTTTTTGTGCAGAAATAATCTAACCCTTTTAGAAATATGTTCTTGATTTTAGAAGTTTTCACAGAGTGTCTTGCCTTCCCTAATCAAGGTTTGAGATTTCAAGAAGTATGAGCCTTTTGTCATCTCCAAATTCTAAGAAAATTAGGATTTCACATCTTTGGAATGCCTGGTATTAGATCTAGGCTTACCATTAATTCATTTTCTCCACAAATATTTATTGAGTTATATTTTATGTCAAACACTACCCTCACCTAGAAGGCAGTAGCAGTTGTTTTCATTGATCTTATACTCTGGTGAAAAAGCTAGGCATTGAACTAGCGAATTCAACTAAGATGAATGTTGCTGTGGGAGCAAACATTCAAAGAGGTGACCTCCCTGAATAAATATACTTAATTTGAAATTCAAAGGCTGAGTTGAAGCTATCTAATCCAAGGGTGGTAGAACAAAGTGTTTGTGATAGAGGAAGTGGCAAGCTAAAAGGTCTCGAGGGGATAGAAATTTTGGTGTATTTCTATTTTTGAAAGTAAATTTTATGGCCTAGAGTTCTGAGAGCAAGAAATGAAATGGTATATGGTGAGGCCAGAGAGTATGGCAAGATCCAAACTCTTGGTCTTGAACAATATTGGGTTCTTGAACAATATTTGTTTTTAAATCTGACAAGCTTTGTTTTAAACAGTGGATGACATGATCAGAATTGGTTGAAAAAGTTACTCTAGCTTTAGTGTGGAGAATGGTGTTAGAATGACCTTGAGAACACAACTTAGATGTCCTTTAAAATATCTTGCCTGAGAAACAATGGTGACTTGGAGTAGGATGGCATCAATAGAGATGAAAAGTCTAGGGAACAATGGACTATTTAGAAGACAGAATTGCCAGGACCTATGAAGGGTGGGATTTGGCAATTGAAGGAAAGGGCAGAGTCAATAATAACTTTCAGATTTTTGGCTAGGACAGTGGGCTAAATGGTGGGCACATATACTAAAATGGGAAATACTTGGCTGGTTAAATGGTAGTGCCCCTTTTCCCAGCACTTGGCTGACGGTCTTGACCATTTTGTCACTGGTACATCCAAGCTGCTTGGCACAGCAAATTAGAGCAAGTATGAGTAACTGGACTCAAAAGGAACTGATGCGATTTTGTTGGGAGAACTTGAACTACAAAGACCCAAAAGTGACAGGGAGATGTTGTTGGATACGGAAATGCTATGGGAATATAAAGATGATATATTGCTGCTGCTGTGGCAAACCAGAGCGACATGCAAGTTAAAATTAGGAGGAGGCAGGGAAACCAGAGCTCTTACAGGGTAATCCATTCTGTAGAGATAAATGCAGCAGACTTAAAGAGAGCAAGGGAGAGAAAAGACCATGTGGTTTCTGAGAGAAAGAGGAAAGGAGAGGGAGGATATGACTGACACTATTTTGTTTTTCATGAAGCCTGACTGCACTGACTACAGTTGAGTTCTGCAAATGTCTCCTTTATTTTTCAATGATCTACATTTTAAAATAAACTATGTCGCAATGGGGTTTTACTCACTGCAACCATTTGATGTCTGTCCCAGATATTCTCATAAGGAAGAAGATTCCTATTTAACATACCAGTTGATACATTTTTCTTCTCTATATAAAGCTGCATCTTTCTTTACACAACTTATGTGCAATGGTCCTTGGGAACCACACTGAGTAATTTAAATTCCTTTACTATATGTTTTCGTTAAAAATCATAGGGCATCTCCTCTTCAAGTCTTTTTCTTCACAGAAAACATCCATAGTTACTTTAAATCTTCCTAATATGGTTTGATTTTCAGACCTTTCCCCAATTCTGTCGCATTCATCTGAATATCTTATGATTTGTAAATGCTTTTAAAATAAGGGACCCAGAGTTAAATGCAATACTTCATATATGATTAGGTAAGCTCAGAGTAGCATAAGACTATCACCGTCCATTGTAATTTTGCAGCAACTATTTCTCGTTTCAGAAAATTCTTTTTTTTTTTTTTTTTTTAGACGGAGTCTCACTGTGTCTCCCAGGCTGGAGTGCAGTGGCGCGATCTCGGCTCACTGCAAGCTCCGCCCCCCGGGTTCACGCCATTCTCCCGCCTCAGCCTCCCAAGTAGCTGGGACTACAGGCGCCCGCTACCGCGCCCGGCTAGTTTTTTGTATTTTTAGTAGAGACGGGGTTTCACCATGTTAGCCAGGATAGTCTCGATCTCCTGACCTTGTGATCCACCCGCCTCGGCCTCCCAAAGTGCTGGGATTACAGGCTTGAGCCACCGCGCCCGGCCCAGAAAATTCTTGTATTTGTGCTTTTTTTAAAGCATAAATATGCTTCTAGAAAAAATGCCCGTAAAATAAATTCTTTGATTTAAGACACTATCACTTGGTAAAATAAAAATATTCTTGTAAGACATGTAATGACATTGTGATTACCAGCTACTTATGCCTTAGCTTCTGGCCTTTCCAAGGAGCCAGCTAGAAGATATCTCCCTATCAAAATGAAATGTAAAATATTATACATTTTCAGAGAACAAGATCTCCTGAGCCAGACCACACCCAGTAATGCATGGAAGTGGGGTAGCAGCTAAGCTTCTACATAAATGAGAATACTGGTGGATTGAGTAGGTTTGGAAGAGGGAGCAATATAAGGAAGGACAGTCCATGAGAGCTGAAAAGGTATTTGAAAAGCATCAGTTATAGGTAGCGGTTCTCTGCTGACAATGCATTTTTCAGGGCTACTAAGAGATAGATCCTTTCTTAAGATTAATCCAGGAGTGGAAAGTAGAGGGTATGCAATTTCTGTTCTTCTGGTCATGGTGACTGCTCAAGACCAGGGAGGATAGGAAGAATGCAGCAAAAATCTTTAAAACGTCAGTGGTTAGCTGTAGATCTATTGGTCTCTGCAGCCAGGCCCCATGAACTGGGACACCGTTCTAAATATATTAGATTAGGTGATACTTTAATATCTGATCCTGGAAAGGCCTTATAGAGGAGAGTCAATAACTGTTAAATTTCATTTTTTTTAATGTGTGGGAAATTGAGAAGTAAATGTGAGAAGGCTTTTTCCATAGTTATAGATGACTCCAGGAGCAGAGCCAGGCATAGACACCTCTTCTTCAAACATAGTTCAATTTCCAGTCATGCTGAACCCTGCCAATTTCAAACTGATCCTATGTGTTGGCAATCTGTCCACACACAGTAAATGATCATGCAACACACTTTCTGCAGTGCGGCATTAGCATTGGCATGTGTCAGGGGTTACCTCTGCCAGTAGAATGGTGGCCCAACTGTGGCTGAAGTTTAAGACACAGAGTTTTCTCACTGTCTCTCTTAGCCAGATTTGCCTGGGGAAAGAAGTGCTTTGTCAAAATAAGGAAAGAATGAAAATAAGATATTTTCTCACATCTTCTCAGGTCTATCTTACAGACACATTCTGGAGCTGTAGCTTTCATTTCGCTTTCATAAGATCACAATGCTTAATCTCAGTAGGGTTATCAGTTCTGTCAGGTATTATAAACCCTCCAATCAAGGCAGTGGGAACCAGTGTTTCTATTTAATACCCGGAGAAATGGTGGAAGTCAGCGATTGATACCAACACAATGATGGGAAAAAGTGTCCAGAGGTGCTACTCACATAATCTCATTTTACAACATCTTGAAAATTCAATAGAAAGGACTCCACTAACAATACCATTACACACTACTGATTATTGTTCTCAAATGTTCCTAAAGCTCTAAAAGCATAACTTAACAATAAAAATGCTCTATAAATACATCCTAACAATGAACGTAACTGTATTTTTTTCCTTTAAAAACAAAAGCACAGTGTTAGTCACAAGTCATATAATTTTACTTAAGCAATTTCTTGGCTAAAAGTGCATTATCATTTTTAAAACATTATCTAAATCTAAATCTAAGTATAAATAAATGAGCTATTCCTTGACATTAGAAAGTGTTTCCAAATAATTTAGAAAAGCTGAAGAATATTGCATCTTGGATTAACTACTACTTATTTAATATGTGATCTTTATTTTTAGATATATTTTGCTTATCATGAGATTTGTCTTGTTTGCAAAGACACTTGGAAAAACTAAGCAGAATTTCCTTGCAAAAAACATACATAGTTTAAAAATTTCCTTCTATTTGTGTCTATGATTCTTAGTTTTATCTTTATCCATTAAGATTTTTGGAATAGCATATTTTTCAAATGAGTTAAAATTGTAGGAAGTTACTGCTATATCCTGTCCAAAAAACAAACAAACAAACAGCTGAGAACTATACATGCAAAGTACGCGTTAGCTCTTGAAAAAGGATTACAAGCTAGTTTAGAAAAATATATTTTGTGCTTCCTGTTTGTACTCACATCATGGAACAGAACAGTCTACATTACCAAGAAAAACTGCCAATATTATTTCCCTAAGAATATTATAGTATTGTATTCTGCAATTGAAAGAACAAATAATTTCTGACTTAATATCAATACTAAACTATCTAGCATATTAATCTTCTAGTTAATAGTTCTAAATTTTAAATTATTTGAATGTTTTTGACATCAGTGAACCATAAAAGTAAGAACATCCTTAAAAAGATTTTCAAAACTATTAGGAATATCCACGTACTTTCAAAAACTTCATATTTATATTAAAACCCATTTTTAGAGTGGTCATATGGAATTCTTTGAAATTTATTAAGACTTAAACATGCTTATGCAAATTAAAATATGAAGAGTGAAAATTTAAAAATAAAACCTGTATGTTTTATTTTTAATAATGTCCTAAAGTATTGTATATTATATATTGTTAAATTCTAATATTGATGAAGCTGATGTGTGACTCTTAAAATATATCCAGAATATCTTTTTCATATGTGTATTATCAAGAAAATTTTCTAAGACCTGTTTTCTACTATAAATCCAAAAAACTATCTGCTTTCATTTTGTTTAAATTCTTTTGGAAATGATTATTTTAGGCTATATTGTTAGATGGTAATTTTATGTATTCAGTCAGATTTGTTTACAGTTTTTATAAACAACATTTATTGGAGAATGTAAGAATCATCAGAAGAGAAAGTTTTAACTCCCTCAAACATAATAAAATGATCAAACGTTTGGAATAGAAACAAATTGTAAAAATGTGTCTTAACTGAGACACATTGCCCTAAGGAACCATGCCTTTGTGTTTGATGATTCTTCCATAAAGCTGAGTTTATTTTTAAAAATTGACCCTTTTAATGTAAGAAAGTTGATGGAGAAAGAATTTCACTTACGAGTTTTTCCACTAGACACTATAAAACTCCATCATAGCACCTTGCATATTTGGCATCTGCAATTGAAGCCCACAGCTGAGTGTTGCCAGATCTTATTTTGAAAAATGGGGTTGTGTCTCTAGGATGCAAATCATCTGGATGAAAATTCAAGTAAAATAGAAAAACCTGCTTGGTCATCGAGGCCCTATTTGAGTTGAGCAGTGAGAAGATCAAAACCTCAATGAGACCTGCAGGAAGTTATGGGGAGAAAAGATCAAGAAAACAGAGAGGAAAGAGGAAAAGGCAACAGCAAAAAGAGATGGAAAAGAAAGCTAGGTTTGGTTTGGAAAGACAGATTGCATCACATGCTTCTTGGTACTGTTTCACTCAAATAATGTTGCCTTCACCTCAAATACAGAGATATCTTGTCTACAATGTAGACTGTGTGTGATCATGTTGGTTGGAAATATTTTGACGATTGATTAAAATTTTTATTTTTCCTTTGAATAGCTAGTGACATTTTAACACCATTTTCTTTGCTGAAGAAATTGAGATTATTGCATATTAATAAAGAATAATTTTCTAAACCAGATTTGAATATTTTAAAAAGATACTAGAATAAAACTTTAGTTAACTTGAAAATACAAGTGGGAAACTTTTTGGAGAGCTTCATCATCCTTGATGACTTTTAATTAAATAAAAACTTAGGACTTTTCTGTTTCCAAATATAATGTTTATAATGTGAAATTTTTCTTTATTTTTTTCCATTTTATTTATAGATCCTATATTTACTCAAAGTTTCATTTTACAAGGTTTTATATTAAAATTCTAATGAACTATATACTCACTTTACTGAACAACTCAGTCAATTTGGAAAGTAAAAGCATTCTAGAGAGCTCAGCATGCTTGGGTGGTGCATATGAAATTCAATTTTGTATGTGCTTTATCTTTCTAAGGACGATTATTCAAAACCAACGTTGTAACCAGCAGGAGCAGAGGAGTGTCATAAACTAAGGAATTCTAAATAATTCATGGATGTGCATGGAAATAATGTTTTAAAACTGAAGTCAGAAGCAGCTGCTACGGGAAGGGTTTTTAAAAAGAGTCACAGACAACGGTCATATTATTTCAGGTTAGCTCACACCATTGTGTACATTTACAATGCAACGTCTGTATGTTTCCATTTGTTTGGGAAAGAAAATTTAGGAGATTTAAAACACACAAACACAGCAAATATAAAGAATCTCTCCAGTTCTTACAGACAGTATGTATGTCTCAATAGTAGGAAACACTGTTGTGCTGGCAGAATCTACTCTAAAATATAATTCTGTATTTTTAAAAGTAAATCTAAACCTTGGATCTTAGGCCAGAGAGTCCCTATTCAAAGAAGTAAGTACAAAAATAAGACAAGTTATTACTTTTCATCTTCCTCCTTTATTTCACAAATGCTCCTATTCTGATGTAGGATTAGGATAAGGGTCATTGCAGATGGTTGGCAACAAATACAAAACTAGTCATTATACAGGTAAGTCATTCACAATTCTAAAACTGAGCAATTATAAAGAAGCAAATTATTTATTATTCATAATCTCCAGGTTAGAAGTGTGAATGTAGTAATAGAAAAAGGAAAGTAATCAAAACTGTATGAGGATAAATACTCAAGTAAAACAGAATATTATTTAAGGTCTCATTTGGAAAGGACATACCTGATCACTATATGAGTGGAACCATTCATCTTCAATTTACTTAAATTAGTTTTACTACAGGCTCCCATTTCATGGCAGAACTGTTGTTCTAGCTCCCTGGACTGACATGAAGATAATACTTATAAATGTATTTCCCACTGGATTTAGATATTAGAAGAATCTAAACTACCCTAACTTTTCAAACAAAATAATGAATCACAGTGAACAAAATGCTTTGTGAAAATAACTCAGTAATGTCATAGATTAAATAATACATTCTTGACAGTAACTTTTATATGAATATTTTACATTCATTTATATTAAATATTTTTCTTGAGTGATGGTAATATTTACCCTGTAACAAAAAGCAAATTATCCATCCTTAAAATTTGGGAAAGAACTAGATTCTTATCTCTTAAAACTCAGTATAAATTACCAAATGTGTAATTTGGAATCTCTTTTTCTACCATAGTATGTATTTGATCTTATTTAAAACAATAAAATATAAAAAAAAAATTTTATAAATATAAAACTTTTTACATTTATAAAAAGTATGTTATGAGGTGTCTTAAAAAAGATATTGAGAATACTAAAATAATTTATATTGTTGAATGCTAAAATGGATTCTAATATTTTAAGCAGCAGTTATTGCTAATCAGGATGTAGATAGATTTCCTAATGCACATTGCTAGGTTACTCTAAAATCTTGGCCTTGTTTTAACATGGAGCTATGTATAGTCATAAGATTGCAAATAAGCAAAATTTAAGTTACAACTAACTTTTAAAATATATACCCCAAATTGCCATTTTTTCTTTTATGCTTTTTTCTTTAGTTATCCAAGGTACAGTTTTCTGCTTTTATTTAGTATTGGTCTGATACCTTAAAATGTCCTCTGTGAAGCTGACTCAAATCAAAGGTAAATATTTCATCTGGTCTGTGACCTCCATTAATCGGCTCTTCCATAAAATCTCAATTTAAAGCAATACCGCAGTCTCCCCTGTGAACTGTAGTTCAAGGACAAGAGTCACAATATATACACCACATGACTTCGCAGTAGAAACTTGGTGAGTTGCGAGGATAAGGATTCAGTCCTGATTTCACTGAGCACTTAGAACTTCTGTTTTGACTATCTTGCTATTCTGCATTGATTTGCCAATACAAATATATATGTACAGGGTGCAAATGCACAATCTTTTCTTCTTTTTCTTTTTGTCTTTTTATCTTTTTTTTTGGTCTATTTCTCAATTCTGAAGGTCCCCTCACGGCATTTTCTTCAGTTTACTGAAAGAATGTGACATGAAGGAGAAGCTACTTTGTATGTTGCCTATCATGTGAAAAAAGCTCACTTCCATTTGCACATAGGTCAGGAAGAGCAAGGAGGTTTCATCTCCGTTACCAGCTTTCGTCTCTGCGACAGCTAGCTTGTGAGTTTTGTTGTGAGGTCTCATCCAAGCTCTGAGAGAAAGTGAGCTGTGATCAAGGGAAGATGCCTACCTCTGAGTGCAGAAATGAAAAGTTTCCATTCTAGATAGAGGGGCAAAGTTCTGCAAATGACCAGTTATGCTTTACTGAATATCAGAAAATAATTTTGAGTTATTTATATGTCTATTTCAACTGATCTCTGGCTCTATCTGAGGAAAATAAATACAGCCTGTAAGAATAAACATCAATAGCTTTAAAAGTCAGAAATCAATGATGGAATAAGTCCTCACTTGGACAGGAGTTAACTTACTTTTGCCTAAAGCTAAACAGAAGAAGATATTCATTTAATCGTGTTTCAGCACATTAAAAAAATTAGTTGACAATTCGTGGTTACTTGGGCTTGGGCTGAGCTATCTGTAGTGAACATTATTTTGATTTTGGGTTGCAGGCACTATAGACAGAAGACCAGGGGCATACCAAAACCAACCAACCAACCAACCAAACACTCCCAAAAATAAAAACAAGAAAAACCAAGTTTATTCAGTCAAAAGAACCATTTATTGATCAAAAAGAAATTTGGGAGCATTTCAAGAAAACATACATATTCTGAAAACTAGTTATGATTGAACTCTTTATTCAGTGAGATTGAAGATTTTTTCAAGTTTAGATTTCTTTCTGGTAGGGAGAAACACTATTGTCTTAGTTTCAGAAGTAAAGATTTACCTACTTCTCCCTCCCCCCACACCCAATGTAAGACATAAGACATTATCCAAGTATTTTGATTATATTTAATGGTTAGAAACATTTTCCATTCCAGGTCTGATTAGTCTTGACTGCTTTGTTGCTTTTTACTCGGATAATAGCTAAGGAATAGTCATTGCAGTCATTTAAAAAAATATTTCTTTTTTCTAATTGTATTCACAAAGAAAGAAGAGAACTTTTTTTTTCCAGAATGGAATATGTAAATTTTGAAATATGCTTCCATAAATTCTGTCACATGTATACAGTCACTATTTCTCATCAGTAGCATATGTACAGATATAGCAGTCCACAAATGTGTCTGATTATTGAGCCCATCAATTTCACTCATACCAAATAGTTTGACTTTATTATTTACATGATTCTTAAAATATGCAGTCTATTGACCACACAAATAAACATGGGCTTTTGGATCAGTATAAAGCCTGGTGTTTATGAACAGGGTTCTTTGTGTTTTTAACAATATCTGGCACATTTAAGCAAAACTCTTTACTGAAACATGGAGCCTGGATAATTGTGTGCTTCGTGATCTATGCTGGGCAGGGGCCCCAACTCTGCTCTTCAGGCAGACGGGAATACAGAAATCTGTTACTGCAGTTTGACATTTTCTTTGAATGATTAGGTCAGTTGGTAAATCTCCACTTCACAGTTCTTAGAAGCCCAGATTTCCCATTGTAAAACAATGTGGTTCTGATTATAGCATTATTGAAATCCAGACATAGTACCTGTGTTCTGCTAGCAGTTCTACTTCTTGCTTTCTTTGTTAACATGAGCAACATATTGACCCTCTCTGCCACTTCTTTGCCTGCAATGGATGAGAAGATTGAGAAACCTGGGGCTTGTGGTGAGGAGAGTGAAGACAGAGTAAATATTACCCACATTTGAAGTTATGGTATGATGCTCTAAAGTTAGAAGAATAAAATAATAATGAATATTACTAAAAGTAAAAATGTTCTTGTTGTGTAGAGCTATGGCTCATCTATTTTGTACTTTAATTGTGACTATCACCAACAAGGTCAGTGTGTTAGACAATATAATTATATTTCAGAGGAAGACCACCAAAGATTTCTAGATATACCACAAAAAGCCCTAATTCTACCTGATATTGTGTGACAATTCTGGTTTGTGGCACCATCTTTGTTCACCTGACTTATATGGTAACTTTCTAATTAATCTTTCTTCTTTAATTCTTCCTGTCCTATAGTTCTTTCCGTACATAGAAACCTGAATTTTCTTTCAAAATTAATGTAAATGAGTTAGCTTCTTTTTCCTGCTGGAATCCTCTAATGACCTCTCATTATACTCTAGTCAGAATCCAAACTCCTTTCTGTGACATCAAAAGCTTAACGTGAGCTGCGCTTATCATTTCCCTGACTTCAACTCTTACCACTCTTCCTCTTTCACACTATATTCCATGCACAGTGGCCTGGTCCTGTCTTGAAACCCTCAGGCTGGTCATTCCCTCTTCCTGAAAGACTTTTATCCTGCCTCATTACACTACTAACTTCTCATTCCTCCTTGGAGTTCCAGCTGGTCCATCATGTCACCTCCTCAGAGAACTCTTCCGGGTCACCCAGTCTGAAGAAACCTCTGAGGGATTATCTATCATCCTACCTTATTTTATTTCCTTTAGGGCACTCATTAGTCTCTAATATTATCTAGTTGCATTATTGTCTCACATGTACATTTTTTGTCTTTCTGTACAAGAATGTGTGCTCCCTGAGGAAAATGTCTTATTTATTGTGGGCTATTGCCTGGCCTGGCATAGTTACTCAATGGGTGAAGGAAAGAGCAAATTATTGAGTTTATCTAAACTCTCTAGCCAGAAGGAAGCTCAGGAAAGATTCCAGAGTCTTTGTCTACTACAACCAACTCAGAGTCCATGAATTTTCATTCACTTGTTTCCACAGTTGCTTTAATTTTATGAGAGCCCTACATTCATTTAGTTTCTATTAGTACCTAGAAAGATAACTGAACACATTCTAGATGCTTGGTCAATGTTAATAGAATTGGAATCTTAATATTTTATTTTCAGCAAGTTGAGTAACCATAAACTTGCCATATACTTTATTAACTCTACTAAAAAAGTCAAGCTTGTAAACACAAAAAGAAAATATAGTGATAACACTCCCCCCATGTTTCATGTCAGCTAGATACTTTTCTGTAATTCCTGAAATATGAAGGCTAAGCAAGCTGAAAGGTAAAAATAACACTTGGAATTTTTAAAGGAACATATTTCAAAGAGTTTTTACATACCACTGCACTGTATCTGTTCACATAGAATTTAAGGAAGTGTTCTTACATTCCCTTTTCCAGGCAGAATCAATGTTAGATGACTCATCCAAAGTAAAGGAAGCACCCTGTGTTTCTTGTCCCCCGCCCCACTCGCAACCCTTCCCTCCTCATCTCCTGCATCTTTACCTTCCTATCTACTTACTGTTTGAATGTCTTTGCTCTTTTTGGTTCCCTTTAGATTTTCTTAAAAATGGGATTGATGGTCTTTTTTTTCAACACATTGTTTAAAAGCACACACAAATAAAAGACACGGCAGTGAAAAGAGGGTGATGTTTGGGGAATAGAAAAGAAAGGGAATAGGGAGAGATTGTGGTAAAAATCGGGAGATCCTCAGAAATTCAAGGAACCTTTTTACCAAAGAGGGCAAAGGCCAGTGCTAGATGAATAACTCCTTTTCAGTGTTAGCCAGAAGGAAGATTGTGAATGACTAGTACATTTACTCACCATTATGGCAGTGCTCCCTCCATTGTATAACCGGAATCTCCATGTCCTATTTCTAAGCTATCCTGTGAACCACACAGTTGAGGTCATTTAAATGCTCTTGCTATCAAGTACAATTTCATGGGCTGCTAAAGACTATATTTTCAGATGTGATGGATAAAACATAGTCATTTACTTCCTTTTGTGCTCTCATGTCTCCATGACATCATTTTTTATTTTTCTGTGAAGGATAAAATACACTCTTAAGGGTGATAGGGTTGTGGCCAACTAATAAGAGTAGCAAGGATGCCTGTCCTGATTCCACAAATGAGGAAGCATTAAGTACAAGAAAAGGGCAAACACCTAAGGAGATTCAGGCCATTGGTGGTGGGAGGGGCTCTAAGCTGGCTCACTGGACTGTGTTGCCTGCAACCACTGCCACAGCCTAACGCTTAATTCCCACAAGTAGAAGCAGGGAGAAAATTACAAAACACTGAAATGTGGTTCCCCAAAGATATCTTGTAGACATTTTGTTCCTCCCTGTATGGAAGGGTTAAGTGATAGGACGAAAATGGGCCTCAAATGTTTGAGAAAATGCTATATAGAGCCAAGTGTGAATAATTAGGGAAAGAGCTTCTTTTTTTTCTTTTTACATGAAAAGCTGTGGGGGCTCTATGTATTGGTGCATGGAATACCTTCCCAGTTCCAGCTACATCATTCGTGGGCAAAGTACAGAGTCTTAGTTTGACATCTTAAGATGGAGATGACATCTGTATATCTTGCACTTTTATTTTGAGATCTAGTCTATTACTAGCTTTGTAAAAAATATTTAGTAGTTGATAATTTTATAAATTATAGAAGTAATTTAAACATAGTTTAAAAAGATACTTGCTAGTAGTTTATACTGAGAAACATAGTATTCTTTTCCAAATCTGTAGTAACTGGAACTTTCTTCTGTAATTAATTTTATTATTATATCCTCAGCTATACAGAAGGCATATTAAGTAAAGGCCCTTGTGAAAGATATCATATTAATTAAGGATTAAATATGGGCCTGTGTAAGAATATGGCCATTTAGAACATCTAGAAAAAGTGAAATAGGTTGAATGTCAGGTCACTGGCCTGTTCATGGGTAAAAGGGTGAGGGGACTTTCATATTTTTCCTAAAAATAAAAGCTGGTTACATTATAAACTATGAAAATCCATTTCAGTTTATTTAAAAAAATGCTAGTTACATTAGCTGCATGTAGACAAAATCTCCATATACCCTGGTAGCTCATTGTTATGTATTTTTCTTTCATATTATTATGAAAATATAGATTCACAAATTATATTTTATTAAGCCATGTTTTCATTGCAACTCACTACATAAGGATTAAATTTTAAACACCTCACAAATTCACCAAACTTACTCTTAAGATTATCTGAGGATTTTCTTCTTCTAACATAGAAGTAGCTTTTTGTGATTTTACTAATTTAAAAAGTAACACGTTAATTGTTAAACAATGTAAGTCAAAGCAAACAAACAAACAACAATAAAAAAAATTCAAAATCTACAAGAAGTTCTAAAAAAGAACAAAGAGAAAATCCTCTGTAAGATGATTACCCAGACATAATTGCTATTTTGGCGTATATCATCCAAATATTTTTCTATGCAGTCATTTGCAATTTTTTCCTAAGTGGAATTATACTATATGTAATGTTTTCAAATTTAAGTTAAAATGTTCCATGGCTTTCAATGTCAATAAGTATATATTTATAATATTTAATGGCTTTCCTAATACCCCATTTGTATGACTATACTTTAATTAATTTAACAAATTCTTCTTCTTTGACAT